>NC_052472.1:12922210-13088392 GCF_009730915.1 Dioscorea cayenensis subsp. rotundata | reverse complement strand
AGGGCTTAATTGTGATTAGGGACCTTCCACCTGGACCAAAGGGTTAGGTCTATAATTAGGAAGAGATTTATCACTTGGTATCCCCAGAGCTCATTGCAACTCTATTCGAGAGTGAGGTTGAGAGGTTATTTAATCTCTCCTCTGGGACATGTATAGAGTTAGGCATTGTTGACCTTAGATTTAGGACTATGTATTTATGGATTTCCATAACTCACCATTGCATTGATTAGGAAGCATAATAGAGGGTTCTTGCCCTTGAAACGATTGTCCTAGCGGAGCATTATCCGAGTACCCCATCTTTATCGATTGCTTTACCTCCCTTTTTACTCGTACTCTCTTACTTGTTGTTTTTGCTTTTGAGAATTGAATCATTGTCACACTTATAACTACTGATCTTCCATATAGCTAAGAAGCGGATTATGTGTTTTTATTCCCTATTCCCTGCGGATTCGATACTCGCTCATCCGGGATTATTACTTTGACAAACCCGTGCACTTGCGGGATATACGCAAGGGGAACTTGTCGAGGATTGTGGTTGATCAAGGTTTATATGTTCTAGGTTCGTTTGGAGTAAATGATAGATATACTTTTTTCTTTGGTGATAAGTGCTTGAGTAGACATATTTTTATTTATGTTTTACATGCATTGAGCATCATTTTTACCATGGTTTATGTCTCATATTGTTTATTTGGTGTTCTTTGGTGCAATTAGGTTGTGAATGCCTTGAAAAATCAAAAGGAAGCAAAGATAGGCTATAAGACACAATGTTGAGAGTTCTTGTGCAATTCAATGACAAAGACACAAGAGGAGTCCACGAACATGGAGATGTGTGCCAACTTCCAAGGAAGGTCAAGTTAATTCACTAGTTGGAAGCGTACGAAGGCAGTCACATCCTCATGTTCCTTCTCTTTGTGAAGAATGCAAGGCCTCTCAAAGAGGCATCTATGAAGAAAAGTCTTCTAGCCTACCACATGATCTTGTGGCCGTCTATGTGGCCTTAAGAGGAAGAATATTTTGACCGTGATTGAGGAAAACACTGTAGAAATTTTACTGCAGCAAAATCACTGTTCACGAGCCGTGTGGAAATTCCTGTAGCCCACACGGGCGCTTGAGGGCACATGATAGTTACGGTTTTGAGCTATAAATAGGCTATTTGCCCTATTTTTCGCGGACTTCTTGCGGAGCTTTGAGTGAGTACTTGGAGGGCAAGTCGGCTAGGGTTTGAGGAGGAGGTCTTTGCCAATTTGAAGGGAGTTCTTCACCAACTTTGATAGGTTCCTTCTCCGTCATAGCACTTGAGGAGCCATTGGCAACCTAGCTTTGGAGAGGAACCCTTCAAGACGTTGAACTACCCATCAAGGCCAATTCGAGCGAATTCGAGGGGGTTTTTATCTATGGGTTTCATTGCTTTTCATTGTATTTATTATTGTTTTGTAATTAGGCCCATGGAGGGCTAAACCCTAGTAGGAAGTTTGGGCATGTGAACCCTAGGATCTATTATTGTGTATTGATTTGCTTTATGTTTCTATTAAATACAAGTTAATTTGAGTTTTAACCTTGTGATTTCATTGCTTGCATGTGTTATTGATCTTTGTGATTGATCTACATTGCATGATTTGTTACTTTGATGCGAGAGATCTCCATTAGAGTTAGAACATCGAGATTAAATGAGGGTTGAGAGGGTGAGTCATGAGTTAGTGGAGTGTCCCCTTTCCCCTCCGACTGAGTGTTTCCTATCTTCGTATTCCTTATACTCTATGCAACCATATTTAGGAAAATAGGGTTAGTGTTCCTTCGCCTCCAAATAGGGTTGGATCTATATTTAGGAATTAGTTTTACTCTTAGGTATCCCTAGAGCTTAGTGCGGTCATATGAGGTGTGAGGTGTTGAGATTGAGCGATTTCTCCACGGGGCACCCTTTAGGGGACTAGTGCCGATTTCTTGGAGACAAGGAACGGTTGTTCTTGGATTACCTCAACTTATTAGACTCGATTTAGGAACATTTAGGAAATCTTGAGCTTTGATAAGTGCTTGAGTAGACATATTTTTATATATGTTTTACATGCATTGAGCATCATTTTTACTATGGTTTATGTCTCATATTGTGTATTTGTTGTTCTTTTATGCATATAGGTTGTGAATGCCTTGAAGAGTAAAAAGGAAGCAAAGATAGGCTATAAAGACACAATGTTGGGAGTTCTTGTTCAATTCAAGGACCAAGACACGAGAGGAGTTCATAAACGTGGAGATGTGTGCCAACTTCCAAGAAGATTCAAGTCAATTCACTAGTTGGAAGGGCACAAAAGCAGTCACATCTTCATGTTCCTTCTCTTTGTGAAGATTGCAATACCTTTCAAAGATACGTCGATGAAGAAAAGTTTTATAGCCTACCACATGGACGTGTGCCCAGACATGTGGTCTCAAGAGAAGAGTGTTTAGACCGTGTTTTGTGAAAAGCACTGTAGTAATTTTAATGCAGCAGTACTGTAGCAAATTTACTGTTCGCACCCCGCGTGGAAATTCCTGCAGCCCACGTGGCCATGTGGATAATCCACATGGGTGCGTGAGGGCACGTGGCAGGCGCGATCTAAGTCCTATAAATAGCTATTTTGCCTTATTCTTTCTCATCTTTTGTGCGTCTCTTGAGGGGTGAGATGGCTAGGGTTGGAGAGGAGATCTTTGCGGCTTTCGAGGCGCTTCATCACCAACTTTGATCGATTCCTCCTCCGTCATAGCATCAAGGAAGCCACCGGTGAACCTAGCTTCGGAGTGGGTCCTTCAAGGCGTCGAAGCTCTCCATTAAGGCCATCAATTCGTATATAAGGGGGTTTATTTCTATGGTTTTAATGTACTTTCATTTATTGATGGTGTGTTTTGTATGTTGCTCCATGGAGAGCTAAAACCCTAGAGGGTATTTGGGCTTGTGAACTCTAGGATTATCATCTTTTGTGGATTTTCTTAGTGTTTCTATTTAATCCGAGTTTGATTAAGTTTTAATCTTGATTGTCTAATGCTTGCTTGCCTTATTGATCTTTTGGTTATTTGGCTTGCATGATTTGTTACCTTGGTGAGAGAGAGGTCTCCATTAGGTTTAGAATCTCAAGATTGAAGAGGGTTGAGAGCGCGAGTCATGAGATAGTGAGCATCCCCTTTCCCCTCCGATTGGTGTATTCTATCTCCGTTCCTTAAGCTCTATGAAACCATATTTGGTGTGAGGCATGAGATTGAGAGATTTCTCCGCCGGGACGATGTAGAGGGTTAGGATCCTTTGCCGGGAATTAGGGTTGGATCAATCTTTAGGAATCAGATACACCTCTTGGATTCCCAAGAGTGCTTTGCGGCCATATGTGGTGTGAGGTGTTGAGATTGAGCGATTTCTACACCGGGATCTTGTAGGGGACTAGTATCGGTGATCGGGAGGCTGGATCCGATTATATTTGGATTTCCACGACTTAACTTACTCATCATAGAAACACTTTGCCCATTCGGTACCTAATACCTGAATCCTAGGGGGAGCATTGCCCGAATACCCCATTTTTACTGATTGAGATCTCCATCCATTTCACCCTTGCATATTCATCTCCGGTATTCATTTCTTCGCACATTAGATCACCACACCTTTCCATTTATCATTAGGCTAGAAAGCAGAGAAGAAGTTAGTACTAGTAGCCCTGTTCCCTGTGGATTTGACTACCTACTCACTGGGGTAATTATTACTTTGACACCCGTACACTTGCGGTTTACACGCATATTCGGACGCGTGTCAAGCTTCATGGAAGATCCTAGGGGGAGCATCACCCAAGTACCTCATCTTTAGTGATGGAGAACTCCTTTACTCTATTTCTTGTCCATTTGCTTACTTGTTAACTTTTCTTGCAATTAGTTCACTCCATCAAATTCATCGATTTTGACTAGATAACCGAGAAATGGTTAATACTAATACTTCCGTTCCCTATGGATTCGACTACCCACTCAATGGGGTAATTATTACTTCGACACCCATGCACTTGTGGTTCACGCGCAATTCGGTCGTGTCATTTGGCAACCAATTTTGAGGCTTTACACTAGAAAGTCGATAGTCTTTTCAGTAAAGCAGAACATTTATGGATGAATTCTTGTAGGTTACATTCTATGCATAAAACATAATAGGTTTTGTTGATATATTTTGATCGAGAGAATTGCCAAAGGTCTGTGGATGAAACAACAAAAACAGATCTAGAGAAGTTAGTGACTAATTTTACTAGGAACGTGCATGAAGACTATGGGAATTACTGACAACGCCCCTTGCGTATGTCCCGCAAGTGCACAGGTTTGTCGAGTAATAAAATCCCAGGTGAGTGGGTATCATATCCACAGAGAGTAAGTAGTAAAAATACTTAAATTGTTTCTTAACCAAGTGAAGATGAATAATGATTGTGTTGAGAAGATGTAATGTAAACAAGAATAAAAGAAACAAGAAAGAAAAGCACAAGTAAGTGAGAGATAAGGCAATCGATATAAATGGGGTACTCGGATATTGTTCCTCCTAGGACAATCGTTTCAAGTGCAAAACTGACTATTATGCCTCCTAACTAATGCATTAATGAGTCGTGGAAATCCTTCAATACATGGTCCCAAATCTAAGGTCAACTGTGAGTAACTCTATACCATGTCCCGGAGGAGAAATTGGACAATCTCAACACCTCGCACTCGGATAGAATCGCATGGAGTTCTATGGATTCCAAGTGCTAAACCGTCTTCCTAGATATAGACCTAACCCTTTGGTCAAGGTAAGAGGTCTCTAGTCACAATTAAGCCCTAGGTGCTAAAATCACTTCCACGCTTCACTCCATTGCCTCTGCAACTAAACCCCAGTGGAAGGTCATCCCTTAGACCCATTCGCGTTTGACCCTTCTCAAGATTTCCTCCAAATAGTGCGTTCACGATCTACATTGGCTTCTTTCTTTAACATTCGGCTTCACAACCCTATATGCATGAAAGTAACATTAATGCACAAGTATTAGAGCTAAAACCTGATAAAAGTAATGTTCATCATAAGGAAAGGACACTTAGCATTCTTATCACACATGCACTTATCAAACTCCCCCACTCTTAAGCTTTTGCTTTTCCTTAAGCAAAAATTAAAACATTGAAGAATAGACGAAGGAAATATTAGAAGTGCTTGGCCTTAGGTTCACTAAATCATACAAAGAGAGAATTCTACAAGTAAAGGAAATTTCAACATTAAATACAAAAAATCAATGCTTTTAGCTAAAAAGTTGAATAAAAAAGGACAACAAACCTGAAAATTGTGTAAGTGTGTGTGCAAACTCACTTGATTCAACCCAAAGTATACTTCTGAAAGTTCTAAGTATAAAGGACTTATTTATCTACACAAAGTAACACAAATTAAAAAGGTGGTAGTAGCTTCACATATCCTCTAAGGTAGCCCATTCCAAAGCGGCTGCTAAGGTGGGTTTCACACTATCGAGGTGGTAGCTCTTTCTACCAGGGTGGTAGCTTTCACTCATCCTATGAGATAGCTTTTTCTCTAATTAGAACATAACTAGTATCTGACTTATGAGAGTAGCTTCATACTTCATAGGTGGTAGCTCTTTCCACCCAACAAGCATAATTAAACAATAAAACTATTTTGTTCTTTCTTTTTCCTTTTTTTTTTTTTTCAATTAACAAAAGAAACAACTATAACTAGTCCCTTTAACATCAAACTTGAGTTTCCAAAAGAGTTTAATGAGCGAGTAGTGCAACAAGTGTCAATCGGGCAAAAATTCCTAAAAATTCAAGCAAGAACTAGAGCATAAGAACATTCAATGTTAAAAAGTCTCCTAAACTCAAGAATACAATCATTGTAACCAAGGTGAACCACCATTGGCTATGTGAGCATGTATGTTAATCAAAACTAAAATAAAAGACATGTGCTCTATGAAACTCCCGCCCACACTAAAGTTGTACATTGTCCCCAATGTATACATGCAAGCTCACTCATAATGTATATCAATCGAGAGTGTATGTGGGAGAAGAAATCAAAATAATACTCCCCTGACTCCTAGTGTTGCATTTGATGGAGCTAAATCCTTGGGAGTGATATTCCGATGGATTGTGAAGCACAGACGACCAAGTGCAAAAGCACTTCGGTCGTGTCCATGACTAGTTCTCAATTCCCATACTGACAAGACCATATGCATGCATACACGAGGGGGTTCAGTAAAGCTCAATAAAACAAAAACAACTCGAGTAAATAAAATATAGAGAAATGAATACAACTCGAGACAACAAAATGAAAATAAAGGACATACTCAGAAGGAAAATCCTTTCTAAGTAATGCAAGTCAAACAACAATACAAAATAAAGTAAAGTAACAAGAAAATAAAGAATGCATCAAATGTTGGTGTCACCCGGTGTCGGCTCTGCTACTGCTATTGCAGGATAATCGAAAGATGTTGGTGGATTGGGTGATGGTGAGGCTCGTGGAGCCGTAGGGGTTCTCGGCTGCAGAACATATGATGAGGCAATGTCTCGCTCTAAAATTTGCTGGAGAGTGTCGAAACGCGCCATAAACTCGGCATACTGTGCGGCCTGTATCTCCCTAACCTTGGCGATCTCAGTCCGTAGCATCCCCACCACGCTCTCGAGCCTCTCAAAATGATCATAGACTCGAGATGGGGGAAACATGCATCTTGGGGGGTGGCTCCTCCGTGCAGGAGGTTCCACGGTCTCCTTGGCCGTCGGCTAAGGCTCGGGGACAGGCTGGGAACCCTTGGCCAGATCATCCTCTCCCTCTGCTACCTCTAGGGTAGGAGTAATCAGAGCATATACTCCTGATTGGACTCTGCGGACAATACCCATCAATCTCATCATCTCCAAGCTCAGGGGGGCAGGTATACTCGTCTTCTCGGCCCCACAAATCGTGTCCAGGAGACCCATACCCATAACTAGTCTCGTAATGTAGGGGCCCGAGAAAATCCCTCCTAATCTGGCATACTGCCTCTGATGTCATATATACTTTGTGATGATGTACCCTAGATGAATCGGTGTGTTCTGGACCATCGATTATAGGTACAACAACTCCTGCCGGCTCAAAACGCCAGTACTATCACCACGGCCATTCACTGACCTACTTAGAATAGCGTGCAAATATCGGTAAGTAGGTCAAGAAAGGCAGTGGCCTTGGACACCCCCGGCTCATACTGGCCCTGACCACATAATGCTCTGTACGCTCTCTGTGCGGTCAATGCTCCAGGATAATTTATAGGTAACTGGGCATATTCCTCAGTGTCTATAAATGCCTCCTCGTACAAGCCAAGCCAAACTGAAAACTGAGAAATGCTCATGCTATGGTGATGCCCAAATGCTCTAAACTTAATGGCGTCAACGCTATCGAAATCTCATATAAGATCTGTCAAACTTTAAATGATGATAAGACCTCAAGAATAAGTGCGTGAATTGCTGGCTCCTTAATCAACAGTAGCTGCCTCCAACCACCCATTGAAATGAGATCCTCAACCTCATCTACTAACTCAACCCCTTGTTGTATATCCTATAGTATACTAGTGTCTAGGAGGCGAGATTGTCCAAATCTCAACCTCGATAACCATTCAAAATGTACTTGATGCTTGGGAATATCAAATCTTATGCTTTCAGGCTTAGGGGATGACTCATGGGGCCACTTATCAGCTTGCTTCTTTGACCGAGGTGCTATAACAACGAGTGGAACTGTAAAAATTTGAATCAGCTGGAAAAACTAGTGAAAATCCCTCTAAAATGGTGGTATGAGGTCAGGAAAGAGTGCAAATGTGCTCTTAGATGAATTAGGACTGTGAGAATGAAGAGAAATGACGAGACTTTAAAAGGAACTCATGCCTCTTGACATTCTATACGACCACACGGGCATGTGGAAATTACGCACGCCCGTGCGCCCGATCCACAATGGCAGACTCACGCCCCTGTGGCTTCTCTGTACAATTGAGAAAACTCTCAAAGTGTTTCACACGCCCGTGCAAAAATTACGCATGGCCGTGGACTCTTACTGGGCAAATCACAGGGGTAGATGCACGCCCCTGTGTCTTCTTGGGATGGAGGAGAAACTCTCTGCAGAGATCCACACGGGCATGTGGAAATTACTCATGCCCGTGTGTTTATGGGAGAGTCATCCACAGGGGCGAGTCCATGCCCCTGGGTTTTCTAGGGATAAATTTGTAAGTCTCTGTAGGAAAACGCACGCCCGTGCGGAAATTCCACAAAGGCGTGGACCGTCACAAGGTTGTTCACAGGGGCGAGTCCATGCCCCTGTACCCTCTCTGGATGAGCTTTGAACGAAAATGCACGCCTGTCCGAAAATTCCACATGGGCGTGTGTTTTCTCTGGACACTTCGAAAACACTGCAGGTTCTTTAGAAAATTCCTGAACATATAAATAAACTCAAAGCTTGCCTTACAAAGCAACTTTACCTAGAGAAAACACTGATAATAAGCTCTCCAATACTCATGCTTATTCATGCAAACACTAAACTAACAACTTAGAAAACAGTAAACTTGGGTTTACCTACCCAAGAAGTGCTTGTTTAACGTCACTAAGCTTGACGTACCTTGTATTACCTCACGGGGCTCATGGATGAAAGTTGGCCTTTTACCAATAACTTGAAAGCATGATGAGCAAAGCCTCTTTGAAAGTAGAGGGGAAGTTATCGGGCTTGGTACCGCCTAGCAAAGGTTCATCTAACTTGTTTGGTTCCCGTACATTCCTAACAGCCTTGGGGCGTTTCCTGTTGCATCTCCTCGCCCACTTCATCTTCCGGAGCACCTTTCTTCATAATCCCTAGAGTAGATGGTACTTATTCCTTTAGACCAAGCATTAGCACTTCTTCTTTCTCTACTTCTTGGTCTAGCAACCCCTCGTATGGGTCCGGATTGAACATTTCCTGTATATATTCATCAATTATCTCATCAGTAGTGTCAAGAAAGTAAAGACTATCATTAAAGTTAAAAGAATGTCACATGGCTTCGGCAAGGCGGTATGTGAGCTTATCATCTCCAATGCTCAGTGTCAACTCCCTGCTCTCCATGTCGATCAATGCCTTGGAAGTGTGCAAGAATAGCCTCCCAAGTATCAAAGGAACATCTGCATCCTCATCGACATCCAACACCACAAAATCTACAGGAAATATATACTTGGCAACTTTGACAAGCACATCTTCAATGATGCCCCTCAGATGTCTCACTGTTTGGTCCGCCAATTGCAATGTCATCTGAGTGGGCCTAGGCTCTTCCAAGCCTAGCTTTCTGAAGGAAAGAATATGGCATAACGTTGATACTGGCCTCCTTCTCCTTGGTTGCTCCCTTCTCAACCTCTACGACCTCTGGTGCTTCAACATTGGTCTTCTTACTTGGAAGCCTACCTTTAACCTCACGGCCGCTTCTCAAAGTGATCACCTTCACATGCTCTCGTGGATTGGTCTCGGTATTGTTTGGCAAGCTTCCATGTGGTTTTTACGATAGAGACTTCGCAATTTGTCCAACTTGATTTTCTTGGTTGTGCAATGAAGTGGTATGGTTGCGAAGTGTAGCCTTGACCGATTAGAATCGTGTATCGATGATTGCACAAATCTAGTAAAGGCTTTCTCTAAGTCGGTCATTCGGGTTTCCAAGCCGGACACTCTATTTTCCATGTTTGGGGCTTTTTGTTGTTGGAAACCCGGTGGTGCCATGGCCTTTGATTATCCTTGGTTGCTCTACGAAAAGTTGGCATGATTCTTCCAACCCTAATTGTAGGTGTTGCTATATGGATTACTTTGGTTCCCTATTGCATTACCCACAAAGTTGACTTTCTCCAATGAAGATACAACACCAATAGAGATCGGGTAATCGGAGGGAGCATGTCCTCCGCCACACCCAGTGCAAGTAGTCACGGTCGCCACTCTATTCAAAGTTAGAAGGTCTAACTTCTTACTCAATGATTCTACTTGGGCTGCCAAAGAAGTGACTGCATCTATTTCATGGAGCCTGGCCACCTTTTTCCTTTCCTGCACATTCCAATGATAACTGTTCATGGCCATGTCTTCTACTAACTGTCGGGCTTCTTCTGGGGTTTTACTCCCCATTGTACATCCTGTGGCGGCATCTAGCAATTACCTTGTTCTAGATTGTGTCCCCAGTAATCAGATAATGTTCTCTACTGTTCATTCTACTTAGCCATGTTGTCAAATCCTTCAACTTCCACTTCAGCTAGATTTGACGGTTCTTTCATAGGTTCTTTCCCTTTTCTTCGTAGTGTACATTCGAGTTTGGGATCTCCTTCAATTAATATAGAAGGGTTCCCTCAGATCATAACCTGGAGCTGTACCAAAAGAAGAAGAACAAATCATAACGATGATAGAAAAAAGAATATGTGAAATAGAATGAATGAACGAATAGCTAAGAAAACAAAGTGCAAAGTATTTCTAAACGCCTAGTCCCCAGCAACGGCGCCAAAAACTTGACAACACCCCTTGCGTATGTCCCGCAAGTGCATGGGTTTGTCAAGTAATAAAATCCCAGGTGAGTGGGTATTGTATCCACATGAAGTAAGGAGTAAAAATACTTAAATTGTTTCTTAACCAAGTGAAGATGAATAATGATTATGTTGATAAGATGTAATGTAAACAAGAATAAAAGAAACAAGAAAGAAAAGCACAAGTAAGTGAGAGATAAGGCAATCGATATAAATGGGGTACTCGGATATTGTTCCGCCTAGGACAATCGTTTCAAGTGTAAAACTGACTATTATGCCTCCTAACTAATGCATTAATGAGTCGTGGAAATCCTTCAATACATGGTCCCAAATCTAAGGTCAACTGTGACTAACTCTATACCATGTCTCGGAGGAGAAATTGGACAATCTCAACACCTCACACTCGGATAGAATCGCATGAAGTTCTATGGATTCCAAGTGCAAAACCCTCTTCCTAGATATAGACATAACCCTTTGGTCAAGGTGAGAGGTCCCTAGTCACAATTAAGCCTTAGATGCTAAAATCACTTCAACACTTTACTCCGTTGCCTCTGCAACTAAGCCGCAGCGGAAGGTCATCCCTTAGCCCATTCACTCTACTATGAACGCAAAGAACTCAAGGAATTGGAGGTAGGATAAATCACATCAGAGGGAAAAGGGGACGCTTTGCTATCTCTTGACTCACCCTCTCGACCCTCTCCAATCTAGCTTTGTTTAACCCTCGTGGTGTGGTACTCACTCAAAAGGGTTAGCAATATGAACTCTCAACCCTAGTGTCACTCTAAGGGAGGATTCAATCAATCAAGCATTCAAGATTGGAACTAAAAAAAAACATCAATTAATGAAAGCAAGATAGAAGGTTTAATGAAACAAATACATCCTACGGTTCATAAATCCATGTACCCACTAGGGGGTTTAGCTCTCCATGGACCTAGTTACAATCAACAATGAAATCGAATGTAAAAACAAGTAATCCATAGAAAACCACCCTCGATAGTCATAACGATGGTCTTGTGGAGAAGCCTCGTCTCCTCCAAAGGTCCCCTTGTCTGGCCTAAGACACACCTCGCCGAATCAGTACCGACGAAAGCTCCCCCAATAACCTTCTTCCAAGTGGAGCGCGATGTCAAACCCAAAAAAACCTCCCCAAAAACCCCCTGCCAATACCTCTCAAAACCCTAGCTGCAGTCCCTCTCAAAGTTTGAGAAAGAATGGAGAAAAAAATGCTGAAATCGGGGCTGAATCGTGACTTAAATAGGGTTGGAATCAGGCATCCACACGCCCCTGTGGATTTAAGACATGGGCCTGTGGAATTTCTACACCGGCGTGGATAATTTCCACACGCCCGTGTGGATTCTTGGAATTCTCTTTCTCGGCCGGCTATGAACAGTACTTACTACAATAATTTGCTATAGTGTTTGCTACGGTACCCTACATATACCGGCCCGAAATACTTCCAAATCTATGTTTTCATTGAGGTAACGTCAACGGGCACATGTTTACGTCGTAGATCGATTTGCTTTTTTTCAATAACCGTCCTCATTGGTGAAGATCTTGCTATCAATGCACAAGCCGGATACTCAAATGTGACTACCTTTGTGCCCCTCCAAACCATTGTGCTAGCTTGAATACACGGAGGTTGGCATACATTCTCGCATCTTGGACCCGACTTATGTTTTCCCATTTGACCCTTCTCAAGATTTTCCTCCAAATAGTGCGTTCATGATCTATATTGGCTTCTTTCTTTAACATTTAGCTTCACAACCCTATATGCATGAATGTAATACAAATGCATAAGTATTAGTGCTAAAACCTGATAAAAGTAATGCTCATCATAAGGAAAGAACACTTCGCATTCTTATCACACAAGCACTTATCGATTACGATTGCTCTAGAAGTAACATTTAGCAAGTCATGTCACTAGAGTCCCTGTGGGAAGAAGGAAAGTTCGAGAGGTCTAATCCAGAGGAAAGGCATTGTAATGTCCTTGGGAAGGTTTTTGCAATTGATCAGTCAAAACATGATTGTATCGAGAACCTCCTGAGTTAAGTTAAAGCATTCATCTGAACACTTGGAATATGCTTATTTGGCAAAGGGAGAGAAATTGCCAGTAATCATATTTTATACTTTGGACACGAATCAAAAGGTTAAACTTCTTGAAGTATTCAAGAGGATAAAGAAGGTCATCACATGGAAGATTTTAGATATCAAGATAATTAGCCGTCTTATTATACACATAAGATTTTTACAAAAGAAAATTTCAAATCCATGATCCAACCTCAAAATTGGCTAAATCCCAATATAAAAGAATTTGTTATGAAGGAGGTCATCAAGCTTTTGGATGCCGGTGTTATATACCTATTTCAAATAGTGCTTGGATTAGTCCTGTTCAAGTAGTTCCCTAGAAGGGTGGTATGACGATGGTGAAGAATGAAAGGAATAAGTTAATTCCCATGAGAATGGTTACTGGATGGAGAGTGTGTGATGTGAACACCCGCAAGTGCACTGGGTCATTAAGTAATACCTTGTATATGACACAGTTGTCTTATTCCACAGGGCCAAGAAGCTACTATTACTTTTCTTTCATCTATTTCCTAGCCTAACACTTCGAATCATGAACAATAATTACAAAAAGAGAAAGAACTAACTAGAATGAAATTAGGACTACTACTACACACAATTGGCATTCAAGGGAGAATCAAATATAGGAAGGGGTGATTTGGACAACAAACCCCCATAGGGTTGTCATTAGGTCCTGAATTTAAGGATGAAATGTTGTGATGGTAGTTTGGGACAAGAGATTCCTAAAGTAGGTAATCCCAAATCCCTCAGTGATTATCCCCTAATCCCATACAAGTATTTGCTCAGAATCTCTTCCGACCAAATCTTCCTATGATTGCATTAAGTGTCTGCAAATCTCTAATTAGGAATGATACTCAATACTTAGGTCCAATCCTAATGGTTGGAGGAGTACCAAATACCCGGATCCCTCGGTGTATTAGTACATGTATCCCTTTCATTCTTTGTGAGTCTAATATAAGGGCCCATCCCACGCATCCAAATACAACCTAGAATTTGAACCACAGAGTTCTCATACAATCCAAACATCAAAGAACACATAATAAGAACCAAAAACTACAAGATTCCATAAAATAAATACAACATCTAACAATACATCAACAAGATGATCATCCAAATTACAAATAAAGAACCCTAGAGTTCATCAAATCAGATAAGTGCTTCTGTGGTAAGAATACAAAGTGTTCTTTCCTTGTGTTGAGCATTACTTTTCTTGGGTTTTAACGCTAATGTGGGTGTATTTGTGTTACTTTCATGCAGGTAGGGTTGTGACTCCGATTACAAGAGAAAGAAGCCAATGTGGGTCGTAATGCACTAATTTGGAGGAAATTAATAAGTGCTTGTGCGATATGAATGCGAAGCGTTCATTCCTTATGTTGAGCATTACTTTTCTCAGGTTTTTACATTAATATGTGTGTTTTTATGTTACTTTTACGCAGGTAGGGCTGTGAGGCCGAGTATGAAGGAAATAGGCCAATGTGGATCATAATGCACTTATTTTGGAGGAGATCTTGCTAAAGTTCAAATGCGAAGACATAGGACAGGTGTGAGATGCTAGAGTGTGTGCCAACCTCATCGCATTCGAGTGAGCACATCCATTTGGAGGGGCACAAAGGTAGTCACACTCGAGCATTCTGTCTTATGCCTACAAGAACAGGAGCTCCACTAACATTTATATTATTGAAGAAGAAAGTGATTCACGATGTGAACATGTGCCCGTTTTGCGTTACCCCGATGAAAGTATGGAATCGGGAAGTTATTCAGGTCGAAGCTGTAGCAGAACAATGTAGCAAGTACTGTAGCAGCATTGTTCACAGCCGGCCGAGAAACCAGAGAAACAGAGAATCCACAAGGGCGTGTGGAAATTATCCACGCCCGTGTGGAAATTCAGCACGGGCGCGTGTATCGTCCACTCCCGTGGAATTGCCCGATTCCAGCCCTATTTAAAGCCGATTCAGCCCCGATTTTGGTATTCTTTTCTCCATCTTTTCCCCAACTTGCGAGAGGGCTTCAGCTAGGTTTTCGAGGGGTATTAGCCAAGGTTTTGGAGAGGTTCTATGGCTCCGACATCGTGATTCCATTAGGAAGAAGGTTGGTAGGGGAGCTTCGATCGAGGCGTATCCTATACCGAACGAAGGAATCCTTGGACGACGAGTAGAGGACTTTCCACAAGACCATCGACACGACCATCGAGGGGGTTTCTTTATGGATTCATTGCTTTTACATTCAATTTCTTTGATTGTACTTAGCTCCATGGAGA
This sequence comes from Dioscorea cayenensis subsp. rotundata, assembly GCF_009730915.1. Taxonomy (NCBI): domain Eukaryota; kingdom Viridiplantae; phylum Streptophyta; class Magnoliopsida; order Dioscoreales; family Dioscoreaceae; genus Dioscorea; species Dioscorea cayenensis. The sequence goes on along the minus strand of NC_052472.1, from coordinate 13,073,568 downwards.
GCTAAACCCGTAGTGGGTACTTAGGTGATTGTGAACCCTATGTATTCGCTTCATTGAACTTCTTTATTATGCTTTCAATAAATTGATGTTTATTGTGAGTTCCAACCTTGAATGCTTGATTGTATGAACATTTCCCCTCCGACGTTATAGATTCTACCTCCGTTCCTCGAGTTCTTTGCGGCCATAATAATGTGAATGGTCTAAGGGATGAACCTCCGCTGGTGCCTAGTTGTGCGTGCAATGGAGTGAAGCGTTGAGATGATCTTAGTATCTAGGGCTTAATTGTGGCTAGGGACCTTCCGCCTGGACCAAAGGGTTAGGTCTAAATCTAGGAAGAGATTTATCACTTGGAATCCCTAGAGCTCATTGCAACTCTATGCGAGTGCGAGGTGTTGAGATTGTTCGATTTCTCCTCCGGGACATGTATAGAGTTAGGCATAGTTGACCTTAGATTTGGGACTATGTATGTAAGAATTTCCATGACTCACCATTGCATTGATTAGGAAGCATAATAGAGAGTTCTTGCACTTGAAGCGATTATCCTAGGTGAAGCATCATCCGAGTACCCCAATCTTTATTGATTGCCTTGCCTCCTCCTTACTTTTTGCTCTCTTACTTGTTGCTTTTTAATTTCGAGAATTGAATCATTACCACACTTATCATTGTTGATACTCCACATAGCTAAGAATCGAATTAAGTGTCCTTTACTCCCTACTCCCTGTGGATTCGACCCCGCTTACCGGGATTATTACTTTCGACAAACCCGTGCACTTGCAGGGATATACGCAAGGGGACCTTGTCAGAAATCTTTGCTAAGGTTCAAACGCGAAGACATAGGTCGGGTTCCAGATGTAGGAATGTGTGCTAACCTCCTCGTATTCGAGTTAGCACAACTATTTGGAGGGGCACAAGGGCAGTCACATTCAAGCATTCCGACTTGTGCATATAGAACAAGGGCAGTCACATTCAAGCAGGTACTATAGCAGGGTATTGTAGAAAATACTATAATAAAAATACCACAGCATCACTGTTTACAGCCAGCTGAGAAACGAGGAAAACAGAGAATCCACATGGGCGTGTGGAAATTCCACACGCCAGTGTGAAAAATCAACAGTGGTGCCTACATGGGCGTGTGGATTACCGATTCCAGCCCTTTAAAAGCCGATTCCAGCCCCAATTTCAGCATTTTTTTCTCCATCTTTTCCCAACTTGAGAGAGGCCGGCGGCTAGGGTATTGAGAGGTATTTGCTAGGGCTTTGGAGAGGTTCTACAGCTCCGACATCTAGCACCGTTTGGAAGAAGGTTAGTGTGAGAGCTTTTGTCAGCACTGATCCGGCGAGGTGTATCCTAGTCCGGACAAAGGGACCCTTGTGACGAGTAGAGGACTCTCCACAAGGCCATCGCCACAACTAATGAAGGGGTTTTCTATGGATGCTTTGTTTTTACATTCTATTTCATTGATTGTATCTAACTCCATGGAGAGCTAATATCATAGTGGGTACTTGGGTATTTGTGAACCCTAGGATGTATTCGTTTCATTGAATCTCTTTATTATGCTTTCAATTAATTCATGTTTATTGTGAGTTCCAATCTTGGTGACTTGATTGTATGAATACTCCCCTAGAGTGACACACCATGAGAGTTAGACAAAGCTAGATTGGAGAGGGTTGAGAGGGTGAGTCCAGAGGTAGCGGAGCTTCCCCTTTCCCCTCCAGTGTGATCTATCCTACCTCCACGTTCCAAGAGTTCTTTGTGGCCATAGTAGAGTGAATGGGCTATGGGATGACCTTTCACTGGGGCTTAGTTGGGAGTGCAACAAAGTGAAGCGTTGAAGTGATTTTAGCACCTAAGGCTTAATTGTGGCTAGGGATCTTGCACCTGGACCAAAGGGTTTGGTCTATACATAGGAAAAGGGTTTATCACATGGAATCCCTAGAGCTCATTGCACTTCTATGCGAGTGCGATGTCAAGAGGTTATTCAATCTCTCCTCCGGGACATGTATAGAGTTAGGCATGGTTGACTTTAGATTTGGGATCATGTAATTAAGGATTTCCACAACTCATTGTTGCATCAATTAGGAAGTTTAATAGAGGGTTCTTGCACTTGAAATGATTATCCTAGGGAGATCAATATCGGGGTACCCCATCTTTATCGATTGCCTTACCTTCTCATTTACTTGTGCTTTCTATCTTGTTGCTTTTATTTTTCGTTATTTCTTATTTTTTCACACTTATCACTATTCATCTTCCACATTAGTTAAGAAACAACTTAAGTGTCTTTATTCCCTACTCTCTGTGGATACGATACCCACTCATCTGGGATTATTACTTCGACACTCGTGCACTTGCGTTTTACACGCATATACGGACATGTCAAGTTTTTGGCGCCGTTGCCGGAGAGTAGGCATTTAGAGATACTTTGCACTTTGTTTTCTTGGCTATTCATTCATTATATTTCATATCTTCTTTTCTATCATCGTTCTGATTTTGTTTTCTTTCTTTTGGTGTGGCTCCAGGTTATGACTTGAAGGGAACCCTTCGGTATTGATTGAAGGAGATCTCGAGCTTGAATGTACACTTAGAAGAAAAGGGAAAGAACCTGTGCAAGAACAGTCTAATCTAGCTGAATTGGAAGTAGAAGAATCTGAAAACATGGCAGAAAAGAATGAGCAGCAGTGGACATTATCTGATTATCCCAGACCATCAGTATTAGGGGACACAATTGAGCATTGTGCGTCCCCGATTACAGCTCAGAACTTTGAGCTAAAGCCGGCATTGATCTATATGTTACAGTAATCCCCATAGTTTAATGGTTTGGTAAATGAGGATCTGAATAGTCATATAGAGAACTTTCTCGAGGTGTGCGACATGCTTAAGATAAATGGGGTAACGGATGATGCCATCAAGTTGAGAGCCTTCCCATTTTCCTTGAAAGGGAGAGCGAAGTAGTGGCTACACTCATTACCTAGAGCATCAATTACCACATGGGAGGAGATGGTAGAAGCTTTTCTTGCCCATTATTTTCTTCCCGGAAAATCTACAAAGTTTGGAATGAGATCTCATCCTTTGTACAATTGGAAGTGGAGTCTCTATTTGAGACTTGGGAAAGGTTCAAGGAGCTCCTTAGATAGTGCCCGCAACATTGATTCCCGGAGTGGATGATTGTTCAAACCTTTTATAACGGTTAAAATCCAAGTACAAGGTAACTCTTGGATGCGGCAGCAGGAGGTACCTTAGGTAGCAAGACCCCCGGTGAGGCCCGTTAACTAATTGAAAAAATGGGGTTAAACAGCTACCAATGGAATGCTAGGGAGAAGAAAAATGTGGCCGGCCTCCATGAGATAGATGCAGTAACCACATTGGGGGCTCAAGTGGAATCATTGAGTAAGAAGTTAGATCTCCTAACTTTGAATAGAGTGGCGGCCGTGACTACTTGCACCGGGTGTGGTGGAGGACATGCTTCCTCCGATTGCCCGATCTCTATTGGTGATGCATCTTCGGTTGAGAATGTCGATTTTGTAGGTAATGCTATGAGGAATCAAGGAAACCCATACAACAACACCTACAATCCGGGTTGGAAGAGTCATCCCAATTTCTCATGGAGCAACCAAGGTCCACAAAAGGCCATTGGGCCACTAGGTTTCCAACAACAATAGCAAGTCCCAAACATGGAAAACAGAGTTTCAGGTTTGGAGACCCGAATGAACGATTTGGAGAAGGCCTTAACTAGGTTTGTGCAATCATCTGATACAAGGTTTCAATCAGTTGAGGCTACACTTCACAACCACACCGCCACTTTGCATAATCTTGAAAATTAAGTAGGGTAGATTGTGAAGTCCTTATCGGAAAGGCCACAAGGAAGCTTACCGAGTAACACCGAGACCAACCCTAGAGAGCATGTGAAGGAATCACTTTGAGAAGTGATCGTGAGGTTGAGGGTAAGCTTCCGAATGAGAAGCCCAATGAACACTGACCTGAGGTTATAGAGGTTGAGAAGGGAGCAAGCAAAGAGAAGGAGGTGGCACCCCCACCTTTCAAGCCAAGAATCCCTTATCCTACTAGATTGAAGAATGACCAAGGGGATGAGCAGTACAAGAAGTTCCTGAGTTTATTCAAACAACTCCACATCAATATTCCTTTTATTGAGGCATTGGCTCAAATGCCTAAGTATGCAAAATTCTTGAAAGATTTGTTGACCAATAAGAGGAAGTTGGAGGACAGTGCTTCAGTGATCTTAGATGCTTCTTGCTTGGCGGTGTTGTAAAGGAATATGCCAAACAAGAAGAAAGATCCTAGAAGCTTCATCATTCCGTGTAACATTGCCAATTTGGGTGAAGAAATCGCATTGGCGGACTCAGGGGCCAGTATCAACGTCATGCCATACACTTTCTTTCGGAAGCTAGGCTTGGGAGAGCCTAGGCCCACTCGGATAACTTTGCAATTGGCTGATCGAACAGTGAGACATCCTAGGGATATCATTGAAGACGTGCTTGTCAAGTTGGACAAGTACATATTTCTTGTAGACTTTGTGGTGCTAGATGTCGATGAGGATGCGGATGTACCCTTGATACTTGGGAGGCCATTCTTGCGGACTTCCAAAGCATTGATTGACATGGATGGCGGAGAATTAACATTGAGAGTTGGAGATGACAAGCTCACATACCGCCTTGCTGAAGCCATGCGGCATTTTCTTGATTTTGATGATGCTTTGTATTTTCTAGACACTACTGATGAGATTGTTGATGAATATATGCAGGAAATGTTCAATCCGGACCAGTACGAAGGTTTGTTTTACCAAGAGGTGGATAATGAAGGAATCATGATGCTTGGTTCGATGGAAGAAGTACATCTACCCCGGGGATCATGAAGAAGGTGCTTCCAAGGCTATTGGAGATGTGCGCGAACCGAACAAATTGGATGAATCATTGCTAGGTGGTCTCAAGCCAGATAATTCCCCCTCTACCTTCAAGAGACTTTGCTCATCATGTTTCCAAGCCATGGGTAAGAGGGCAACCTTCATCAATGAGCCCCCGTGAGGTAAGACAAGGTATGTAGAGCTAAGTGACGTTAAACAAGCGCTTCTTGGGAGGCAATCCAAGTGTTTACTGTTTTCTTAATTTGGTAGTTTAGTGTTTGCTTGAATAAATTTTTGAGTGTTGGTGTCTTGATTTGTAGATGCTTTTGTTGTGATTTTCTTGTGAATTTGTAATTTCACCGTGTGTTTTAATGTGAATTTGATGAAGTTTTGGTTGTTTGAGCTATCTATCATGTTTCTTACTGGTATAGTTGCATATTAGGGAAGGCTCTGAGTGTGTAAACATGATTAGAAATTTTTCAGTAGAGCCTGTAGAGTTTTCTAAGGCATCCAGAGAAAACACAGGGGCGTGTGGAATTAACACAGGCCCGTGGTTTTGTATTGCGAGCTCATCCAGAGAAGGCACAAGGGCCTGGACACACCCCTGTGAACAATCTTGTGATTCTTACACGCCCATGGATAATTTCCTCACATGCGTGTGATTTCCTGCAGAGACTTGGCAAACTATCCCGATAGCACACAGGGGCGTGGACTCACCCCTGTGGGTTAACTTGTGAAATACACAATAGCGTGGGTAATTTCCACACGCCCGTGCGTATCTCTGCAGACGAGTTCTCTCCATCTGGAGAAGACACAGGGGCTTGCGGCTGCCCCTGTGAGTTGGGCTTGTGAATGCCCACGCTAGTGCGGAATTTTCACACGGGCATGTGAAACACTTAGCGATTCTTCTTGGGTGGACAGAGAAGCCAAAGGGGCGTGCAGCAGCCCCTGTGGGTCGGACGCACGGGCATGGGTATTTCCCACATGCCCATGTATTTGCGTTCAGAGGTAGTGAGTGTTTTCCCGAGAGTGCAAAGGGGCGTGCACCTGCCCCTATGAAGCTTTCCTGTGGAGACTCACGGGCATGGGTAATTTCCGCACGCCCGAGCGGTTGTATAGAACGCTAAGAGGTGCGAGTCCTTTTCAAGGATCATCGTTTCTTCTTATTCCCACATTCCCTCTTCGCCTGAGAGCATCCTCACACTTCTCCCCGAATTCGCACTGCCGTATTTGGAGGGATTTTTGCGTGGTTTCCCGGTCGCTTCAAGGTTTTCCACTTCAACTCGTTGGTAAGCCCTATCTTTTGTTCTCTTCACTAATTCTTGATTTTAATCGATGAAACTGGTGAATAATGCATCGTTTCTGTAATTAGAATGAGTATGCATGTTTAGAATAAAGTTAAAAGCGATTTAATGGTGTATTTTTTTAGTTTTGAGGCGTGGTCGTGCCTTTTTCACACCCTCGTGGATCCACACGGGCATGGAGAAATTCCACACGACCGTGTGGATTTTTCTGCAACATTGCTTAATTGACTTGTTTGATCAGTTTTTTTTCAAATTTTGTAGATTATGGCACCCAGGTCAAAGAAACAAGCTGATAAGAGGCCGCGTGAGTCATCTCCTGAGTCCGAGGGTATGAGCTTCACTATACCCGAGCATCAGGCCCGTTTCGAGTGTTTGTCGAGACTTTGTTTTGGACAGACTCGATTCTTAGACACGAGCATACTGAGAGCTTTATAGTAGGAAGACGAGTTCGCCGATGAGGTCGAGGATCTCGTGTCGGTGGGTAGTTGGAGGCAGTTATTGTCGATTAGAGAGCCCGCCATCCGTGAGCTTACACTGGAGGTCTTGTCATCATTTGAGTTCGACATATCCTATTCGAGATTCGACAGCTGATGAGCGATCCGCAAGTGCATGGAGTCATCAAGTAATACCCCTCGTGCGAGCACGAGAGGGTCGTATTCCCTGGGCCTAAGAATCTACTCTTACTTCCTCTTTGCGTATTGTCTAGCCGAATGATTCGAAGGGTTTCTCTAATCTATTACTTGAAATAAAAGAACTACAAATGGAGTCTATGAGAAGGTAGGGGTATAAAAATCGGGGAAAGAAATGGTCATGGATCGATTCCCTAGGGGCTACTAAAGTGCAAAGGATGCTAAGAATGTCATGCAATTGAAGGTTTGGACCTAGAGATTTCCTAAATTAGATCAACCCGATGGTCACGACAATTAACCCCTAATCCGGTATAAGTATTGACACGTAATTCTTCTCGATCAAATCCTCATACGATTGCATTAACAAGTAGGGAAAGTCCCCTAATTAGGGGCCGGAACACAACTTGGTCTAGCCCTAATGGTCGAGGGATGCAGAATACCCGATGGTCACGGCGTGATTCGTACATGAATCCCTTTCCAAACTTGGTGTGTCTACTACAAGGGCGATGGTCACGCTACCAAGTACAACCTAGCGGTTGGTTTACAGAGTTCTCATGTAAGCAACACATCAAATGCACCAAGAATGAATCACAAAAACACAACAATTGCAATAGACAAAATTAAATCATCCAAATACACAAGTTCACCCCAAGGTTCACCGGCATCCGGTGACCTTGTCCATGCAAACAAATACAAGCAACAAGTCCATGAAAACGACTACAAATGGCATAAGAAAAACTCCCTCAAACAATAGAAGTAGGAAGACAAGCCAAGCTAGGTGGAAATGCTTCCACGGACGCGCGATGGGAGGGCGGCTTCCCTCGTCGCTCTACAAACTCCCAAAGAAGAGATCGATGAAGATCTAGCCAAAACTGAGCTTCTCCCTTTGATTTTCCTTCTCCAAAACGTGTGATCTTGCCTCGTAAAGGCTTGTGAAAATCGGCTCCAAGAACTCTCCCAAAAACTCCTCTCCTTGCACTAGAAAAATCGGTTTTATTTATATCCCGTCAGTCCATGCGGGCATTCATGCGGGCGCATGGAGCCCGTGAAGCTCACAGCCAAATGCCCCGCAGCATAAATAGTGATCAGCTACAGTAACGCTACAGTGCTGGGACCCCAAAAATGCCGTTTTCGATGTCGAATTCATCCAATTTGCATTTTTGAGCTACATTCGGCACATTTATGATCTGCAACACCAAAAGAACAAGTTTATACTCAAATGGGCATCAATTCATCAAGATATACACAAATAATACAAGATCAATACGTATAAAATACATACATTTAGGTGTTTATAACATCCCCACACCTAAGCGTTTGCGTGTCCCCAAGCAAACACATATGAAAGAATAGGGGGAACAAGATAAACGGCTAAATGCATGACCTCAAGCTCAAATGGTGAAGAACCCCACAAGCACAGATGAAATGAAATCAAGAAAATGAGTTGCACAGTAACCAATTCAGTAGAGATAGTCATGAGTCCTCTAGAGTGCTTTCCTCGTGAGTGTGTGTAAATACTTCATCCCTCGCTCTCCCTCTTCACGCCACATTCAATGACTACCGGTGTTAGAAATGTTAAAGATGCCCTCAATAATGAGTTAAGACTCCTTCGGTCCACAGTCAACACTTCAATTTCTAAGTGAATGCATGAAAGAGTTCAAGAGAACACAGACTCTTTTTCCTTTTTCTTTTTCTTTTTTTTTCTTTTTTTCTTTTCCCGAGTCCGGCTAACGTAGCTCGCACAAAAATAACTTATAATCTTTCGAAGGATGCACATGCTCGATTAGGGCACAAGAGCCACCCAACCTACTTGATTACGAGTCTACATAGACGCATTCATGCTAAATTAACAGAGGAATACTCGACATAGACTCATTTTTCTCAAATTTTTACATGTCTCCGGTGCACTTTCATGCAAAACTTCACTTAGGGATAAAGTAAAATGAACAAAAGGACCAAAAGCTCTTAAAAGACCATTGAGGGATGAATTTACCACTCTAACACTTTTAAATCAAAGTAGTGGGTTAGGCTGGGGCAAACAACGTAGAAGTACTTGTGTCAAAACGTGAAGAAAAACACTAGAAAGAAAACATGACTTCCTTATAGCACAAATAACACTACAACTCATTACTATCATTCATTCAAGCCAGGAGGTTCTTAACAATAAATCATAGCTATCACCGGTGAAGTAAGCATGCAAATAGCCCATCCCCACACCTAGAATTGTACATTGCCCTCAATGTACACTAATCAGCAGAACATGGTGTAGAATTCATAATAATTAAATCAAGCATGAAAGGGAAGGGTAAAGAGACTGCCCCATTTTGTTGATGAAGATTGTGCAATACATGCATGAACAAGGGGTAGGTTCAATTCAATTCTTAAGGGGTGGTGAGAATGAAGCTCATGTCCTGATAATCCTGCAAATGTCAAAAAAAGGTATAGTTCATCTCACCAATGAATATGTAGGGAGAACACACAAACAAAACTCTAAAAACTATGAAAACAAAGTCCATGCAAGTCATTTGTTCAATCAATGTCATGATGTTTAAATCTCTCTAGTGCAAGTGTTTCTGGGGGTTTCAAGGATGCTACAAGTGTCAAACAAATTTAAGATAAGCAACATTCAAAAGTTCTTGTAGTACAGATCGAAATTTGGCAAGAATTTCCCAGATTTTGAAGCCCAAAAATTTTACAAACCATGGATAAAAAAATTTAAATAAATTAAGGATCAAAACAACCATACAACATTCCTCATGGTTTAAAGTAAGATATGCATGCACAATCAAGAAGAAGAGGCAAGGTTGCTCCAAAACAAAAACTAGGGCTTCAAAGCTTGAATCGATGAAGATCGGTGAAATAGATGGTAAAACTTCAATTAATCCACAAGATCTAAGTTGGAAGAGGTAGGGGAGGAGTGAAGAGGAAGAAAATGAAGAAAAAAATGGTGAAAAGAATGAAAGAAAAAGCGGATGAAAAAGCGAGTGAGAACAAGGGAGAGAAAGGTGGCTACATAAGGCTGGAAATTTCAGCCTCAGCCATCACGGGCTCCATGCGGGCGCATGGAGCCCGTGAGGATTTGCGTCCTTCTCTAGCCCATGAGGCTGTAAGCCTCACGGGCTGCCCTCACAGGGCGCATGGCACCCGTGAGGCCCCTGAGCGAGAAAAATGGTCCATACGGGCCGTATACAGCCCGTATGGACTTGGAAAAATAAAATTTTGGCATGGCTCCCATGTAACTTAGAACAAAACTAGTTTACAACATCTATAACACGAAAAACATGCATTGAAACACAACCAAACAATGCCAAAAGCACTAGATAAGATTCACAAATATAAGACAAGCATGGATCATTAAACAAACAATAATACAAACACAACACAAACACAAGCTTTATGACTAAACTCAACAAACATGTAAAAATACTGAAAAAAATGAAACATGAATACTTTGAAACTTGGGTTGCCTCCCAAGAAGCGCTTGTTTTACGTCATTAGCTCGACGTACCTTTTTCTTACCTCAAGGTAGATCAAATGGTGGGGACTTACCTCCAAGTCCAAGAGAAGTGCTCCAAGATAGGTATGGCTTCAATCGGTGACCGTTAACCTTAAATGTGCCTTTCTCCGGATGAGTTATCTCGATGGCGCCATGGGGAAAGACTTGTGAAACTGTGAATGGCCCGTGCCACCTAGATTTTAACTTCCCCGGGAAAAGTCGTAACCTTGAATTATAGAGGAGAACCTGGTCCCCTTCCTTGAAATGCTTACCTTGTTTGATGTGTCGGTCATGATATTCCTTAATCCTTTTCTTGTAAAGCAAGGAATTTTCATATGCCATAGTGCGCCATTCATCCAACTCACTAAGCTAGAACTTCCTCTTATGGCCGGTTAGATGAGGGTCGAAATTTAATTGTTTAATAGCCCAATATGCTTTATGTTCCAATTCAACGGGTAAATGGCAAGCTTTCCCGTAGACTAGCCTATAAGGGGTTGCTCCAAGAGGTGTTTTATATGCTGTCCGATATGCCCAGAGGGCATCATCCAAATGATCTGTCCAATTCTTCCTGTGCTGACTTACAGATTTCTCCAAAAATTCATTTTCAATTCGCGGTTGGAGACTTCAACTTGCCCAATAGTTTGAGGGTGATATGGAGTTGCAACCACATGTGATACTCCATATCGCTTAGGGGTGCTGCATAAGCTGTGAATTACAAAAAAATGAGTCCCCGATCGTGATGATTGTTCTCGGAGTACCAAACACGGAGAATAGCTTTTTCAAAAATTTTTACTACCACTCGTGCATCACTTGTGGGGGATGCCTGTGCTTCCACCCATTTAGAAACATAATCCACAGCAACCAAAATGAACTGGTTACCACGGGAACTAGGGAAAGGGCCCATGAAATCAATCCCCAACACATCGAACACCTCACAAGCCTGGGTCCACGTTTGCGGCATCTCATCTCTCCTTGAAATGTTTCCAGTCCGTTGGCACCTATCACAGCATTGAACAAACTTTTGTGCATCTTGAAAAATGGAAGGCCAATAAAAACCTGCATCTAGGATTTTCCTGGTTGTCCGGTTGGCACTGTAGTGTCCCCCAGTGGGACCTGCATGACAATGCTCCAATATAGAATACCCTTCTGAATGAGATACACACCTCCTCACCACCTGATCAGCGCAAGTTCTAAACAGATAGGGATCTTCCCAGAAATAATATTTCAGATTGGAGTAGAACTTTTTCCTTTGTTGATAAGTTAGCCCATCTGGACGCGTCCCGGCAGCAAGATAGTTTGCAAAATCAGCGAACCACGGAGTTTATTCTTCTCTCAGTATCCGAATGGTAAACAACTGCTCATCAGGAAAACCATCATTTATCTCCCTTCTTTCCTCGGTGCTCCCCAATGGCACCACAAGGCGAGATAGGTGGTCAGCGGCCAAGTTTTCGGCCCCCCGCTTATCCTTGATCTCTAAGTCAAATTCCTGAAGCAAGAGTACCCACCAGATCAGACGAGGTTTTGCATCCTGTTTGCTCAACAAATATTTTAGAGCGGAATGATCGGTGAACACGATCAACTTTGATAGCACTAAATATGAACGAAACTTGTCAAATGCAAAAACCACAGCAAGCATTTCTTTCTCAATGGTAGTATAATTTTCCTAAGCACCATTCAATGTCTTGATTGCATAGTATATAGGGTGAAAATGACCCCCTCGACGTTGCCCAAGAACTGCCCCCACTGCGAATTCGCTAGCATCGCACATGAGTTCAAAAGGTAAATTCCAATCGAGAGACACGATGATCGGGGCTTCAACAAGGTTTTTCTTGAGGGTAAGGAAAGCGGTCATACACTCATCACTGAACTCGAAGGCCGTGTCCTTCTCAAGGAGCTTTGTAAGTGGTCTGGCGATTAATGAAAAATCCTTGACGAATCTTCTGTAAAAACCTGCATGTCCCAAAAAACTCCTAATGGCTTTCACCGACGTTGGGGGAGGCAGCTGTTCGATAGTGGAAACCTTGGCCTTATCCACCTCAATTCCTTGTTGCGATATCTTATGACCCAGCACAATGCCTTCCTTGACCATAAAATGACACTTTTCCCAGCTGAGAACCAAGTTAGTTTCCTCACATCTGGCTAAAACCCGCTCTAGATTTTTGAGGCAGCAGTCAAAAGAGTTACCAAAAACCGAGAAATCGTCCATGAAGACCTCCATGATATCCTCCACTAGATCGTCAAATATAGCTATCATGCATCGCTGGAAAGTGGCTGGTGCGTTGGATAATCCAAAGGGCATACGGCCGTAAGCAAAAGTACCATAAGGACATGTGAAGGTTGTCTTTTCCTGGTCTTTTGTGGCAATGGGGATTTGAAAATATCCAGAGAGGCCATCCAAGAAACAGTAATACGAGTGCCCTGCTAGTCGTTCAAGCATTTGGTCGATGAAAGGTAGAGGGAAATGATCTTTTCTAGTAACATCATTGAGTTTTCTGTAGTCTATGCACACACGCCAACCTGTGACCGTTCTAGTGGGGACTAATTCATTTTTTTCATTAGTGACCACTGTCATTCCCCCTTTCTTTGGTACTACTTGTACAGGGCTTACCCACTCACTGTCAGAGATAGGGTAAATGATACCTGCATCAAGAAGTTTGATCATCTCACTGCGCACTACTTCTTTCATATTGGGGTTGAGCCTTCTCTGGGGTATAGCCGTTGGCCTATGATTATCCTCCATGAGAATCTTATGTGTACAGAAGGAAGGACTAATTCCTTTAATGTCTGAGATCTTCCATGCAATTGTTTTTTTATACTTCTTTAACACACTCAGAAGGTCGGATTTTTGCTTAGGAGTCAGGTCGGCGGCGATGATAATTGGGAGCTTTGATCCTTCTGTGAGAAAAGCATACTCCAGGTGTTCGGGCAGCGGCTTTAGTTCTAGTTCCGGCGGTTCCTCAATTGATGATTTCAGTCTCCCAAACTTCCCCAGATCAATATCCTCGAATCCTCTACACACATCTTCCGTGGAGCTGCAACTATCCATGCACTCTTCTATAGCGTGAATCTCACCTTCGGATGATCCTGAGTTACTTCCCGACAAAAGATCTATTCCCTCATCATATTGATGAACTGGTATGCCAAAGGCATCAGAATTGTTCCTCACTTTCTCATGAATAGGGATGGGGGAAGGATTAGGTGGGACAAGCTCCACTACTGGCAACACACTATCGGATTTCAAATAATGCGTGAATAGGTCTTGCACACCATGCTCTCCCAGTGGTACAGCTCTGGTCACATTGTAACACTCAGACCGTCTCCAAATGTCAAAAATGTGTGTACTCGTCATTCCTTCTAACTCAAATGCCGTGAGAGATTCAAGTGGCGGATCCGAATATGGGACTTGCAAATAGGAGGCGCCACTCCAACAGCTAGCTGCATCCATAATGATAATGGATAGTGAATAACTGGGAAATATCAAAGAAAGAGAAATATTTATAGTGGAGAATAATTTCAAATGAATGGAGATATATGTACAAAGAGAAGCAGATGAACAAAATAAAAGAAACAATGGCTAAATCAATAAACTCTAAGTTTTCCGAGTATTCCTTGTGGGTCCCCGGCAACGGTGCCAAAAACTTGATGAGCGATCCGCAAGTGCACGGAGTCGTCTGGTAATACCCCTCGATGCGAGCACGAGAGGGTCGTATTCCCCAGGCCCAAGAATCTACTCTTACTTCCTATTTGCGTATTGTCTAGCCGAATGATTCAAGGGTTTCTCTAATCTATTACTTGAAATAAAAAGAACTACAAATGGAGTCTATGATAAGGTAGGGGTATAAAAATCGGGGAAAGAAATGGTCACGGATGCGGATTCCCTAGGGGCTACTAAAGTGCAAAGGATGCTAAGAATGTCATGCAATTGAAAGTTTGGACCTAGAGATTTCCTAAATTAGATCAACCCGATGGTCACAGTAATTAACCCCTAATCCGGTATAAGTATTGACACGTAATTCTTTTCCGATCAAATCCTCATACGATTGCATTAACAAGTGGGGAAACCCCTAATTAGGGGCCGGAACACAACTTGGTCTAGCCCCTAATGGTCGAGGGGATCGAGAATACCCGATGGTCACGGGCGTATTCGTACATGAATCCCTTTCCAAACTTGGTGTGTCTACTACAAGGGCGATGGTCACGCTACCAAGTACAACCCTAGCGGTTGGTTTTACTGAGTTCTCATGTAAGCAACACATCAAATGCACCAAGAATGAATCACAAAAAACACAACAATTGCAATAGACAAAAATTAAATCATCCAAATACACAAGTTCACCCCCAAGGTTCACCGGCATCCGGTGACCTTGTCCATGCAAACAAATACAAGCAACAAGTCCATGAAAACGACTACAAATGGCATAAGAAAACTCCCTCAAACAATAGAAGTAGGAAGACAAGCCAAGCTAGGTGGAAATGCTTCCACGGACGCCGCGATGGGGGCGGCTTCCCTCGTCGTCTACAAACTCCCAAAGAAGAGATCGATGAAGATCTAGCCAAAACCGAGCTTCTCCCTTCGATTTTCCTTCTCCAAAATGTGTGATCTTGCCTCCTAAAGACTGGTGAAAATCGGCTCCAAGAACTCTCCCAAAAACTCCTCTCCTTGCCCTAGAAAAATCGGTTTTATTTATATCCCGTCAGTCCATGCGGTCATTCATGCGGGCGCATGGAGCCTGTGAAGCTCACAGCCAAATGCCCAGAAAACATGCTGTGCTACAGGACTCAGCTACAGTGTTTTAACTACGGTGTTTTACGCTTTCACGATGCATCGAGGGTTGTGAAATTCCGAAAGAAACCTCACGGGCATCCATGCGGGCGCATGGAGCCCGTGAAGCTCATAGCCAAATGCCCCGCAAAGATAAATAGTGATCGACTACGATGAACGCTTACAATGGTGGGACCCCAAAAAATGCCGTTTTCGATGTCGAATTCATCCAATTTGCAGTTTTGAGCTACATTCGACACATTTATGATCTGCAACACCAAAAGAACAAATTTATACTCAAATGGGCATCAATTCATCAAGATATACACAAATAATACAAGATCAATACGTATAAAATATGTACATTTAGGCGTTTATCAACAGCCTTGACACCATTCAGTTCAGAGCACTTTGGACATCACAAGAGCATGAGTATCACGCAGTTTTTAATCTGGCTTGGCTTATACGAGGAGGCATTCACAGATACTGAGGAGTATTCTCAGTTACCTACTGATTGTCCTGGAGCTTTGACACCGCAGAGAGCTTACATAGCATTGTGTGGTCAAGGCCAGTACAAACCGGGGGTGTCTAAGGCCACGTGTCTTTCCCGACCTTGTGTATAGACATTTACATGCCATCATGAGCAGGTCGGTGAATGGCCGTGGTGATAGCATTGGTGTTCTGAGCCGGCAGGAGCTTCTGTACTTGTATTCGATGATGCAGCGCATACCGATCCATTTAGGGCACATCGTTACTGAGTACATTCTACATCAGGGCCAGTATGCCAGATTGGGAGCGATCTTCTTTGGTCCATACATTACGAGATTAGCTCTGGGTATGGGTCTCTTTGGGCGTGATTTGTGGGGTTGAGAAGATGAGTATACCTGATGGGCATGATTCGCAGGGTTCGGACGGGGGTTTATGGTTTGGTGCTACCAGTTCAGGAGATAGCCGAGGAGGAGGGTGATGATGCCGAGGCTTTCGAGCCTACTCCCAAGCCTCAACCAGCACCGATGGAGACATAGGCACCTCATATGGCAGAGGATGCACCCAGTACGCATGTTTTCACCATCTCGAGCCCATGATCATTTTGAGAGGCTCGAGAGTACTGTGGGGGTGATACGGAAAGAGGTCACTGAGGCCCGAGCAGAGAGATTCCTGAGATTCGGGCTACACAGGCCACACATCATACGGAGTTTCATGGCACGTTTTGACATGTTACAGCGGATTTTAGAGCGAGATGTCACCTCGTCATTTGTCCTACGGCCGAGAACTCCCCCGGCATATCCAGCACCTCCATCCCCTATTCCAGCACCGATTGACCCACCATGTACTTCATCGTCAGCACCAAGAGCAGTAGAGGAGGCAGAGCACGACATCGACACTTGATTTGTTTTTTTTTCATTTCTTTTACTTTTGCACTTATATTTTGGACTTGTATTCTCATAAAGGACTCCCTTTCTGAGTTTATCTTTTTATTTTGCTGTCTCGAGTTGTATTAATTGCTTCATCTTTTATATACTCAAGTTGTTTTATTTTTATTGAGCTTCACTGAACCCCCTCATGTATGCGTCCAGATGGTCTTGTCATCATGGGAATTGAGAACTTTGTCATGGGCACGGCCAAGGTGTTTCGGCACTTGGCCGTGTGAGCTTCACAACTCGTTGGAACAACACTCCCAAGGACTTAGCTCCATGAAATGCAACACTAGGAGTCAGGGGAGTATTGTTTTGATTGCTTATCCCACATTTAAATTTAATTGATATACATTATGAGTGAACTTACATGAGTACATTAGGGGACAATGTACAACTTAAGTGTGGGGGGAGTTTCATAGTGCACACATCTTTTATATTAGTTTTGATTGATATACATGCTCACATAGCCAATGGAGGTTCACCTTAGTTGCAATGATTATATTCGCGCATTTAGGAGAATTTTTAACAATGAATATCCTCATGCTCTAGTTTTTGCTTTGAATTTCTAGGAATTTTTGCCCGTTTAACACTTGTTGTACTTCTCACTCTTGAAACCCTTTTGGAAACTCAAGTTTGATGTTAAAGGGACTAAGTATAGTTGTTTCTTTCGTTAATTAAAAAAAAGGATCAAAATAGTTTTATTTCTTATTTGTGCTTGTTGGGTGGAAAGAGCTACTACCTATGAAGTATGAAGCTACTCTCATAAGTCAGATACTAGTTATGCCCTAATGACAGAAAGAGCTATCTCATAGGATGGGTGAAAGCTACCACTCCGGTAGAAAGAGCTACCACTTCAAAAGTGTGAAAGCCACCTTAGCGGCCGCTTTAAAAAGGGCTACCTTAGAGGATGTGTGAAGCTACTACCACCTTTGAAATGTTTTAATTACTTTGTGTAGATCAATAAGTCCCTTGTGCTTAGAACTTTGGGGAGTATAATGTGGGTTGTGTTTGAGTGAGCTCACACAATTAAACGATTTGGGGTTTGTTGTCCTTTTTTATTCAAGTTTTTAAATAGAGCATTGATTTTTCGTATTTAGTGTTGAAATTTTCCTTACTTGTAGAATGCTCTCTTTGTATGATTTGGTGAACCTAAGGCCAAGCACTACCAATGTTTCCTTCATCTATGCATATAATGTTTTAATCTTTGCTTGAGGACAAGCAAAAGCTTAAGTGTGGGGGAGTTTGATAAGTGCTTGTGCGATAAGAATACGAAGTGTTCTTTCCTTGTGTTGAGCATTACTTTTCTCGGGTTTTAACGCTAATATGGGTGTATTTATGTTACTTTCATGCAGGTAGGGTGATAAGTGCTTGTGTGATAAGAATGCGAAGTGTTCTCTCCTTGTGTTCAACATTACTTTTCTCGGGCATTTGGCTGTGAGCTTTGGCTGTGACTATTTATGCTACTATTTATGTTACTTTCTCGGGCATTACTATTTATGTTACTTTCTCGGGCATTACTATTTATGTTACTTTCATGCAGGTAGGGGTCCCAACACTGTAGCGTTACTGTAGCTGATGACTATTTATGCTGCGGGCATTTGGCTGTGAGCTTCACGGGCTCCATGCGCCCGCATGGGTGCCCGTGAGGTTTGCTGGAATTTCACAACCCTCGGTACTGTAGTAAAACACTACAAAAGAAACACTGTACCTGAGTACTGTAGCACCGGCATGTTTTCTGGGCATTTGCCCGCATGGACTGACGGGATATAAATAAAACCGATTTTTCTAGGGCAAAGGGGGAGGTTTTTGGAGAGCTTTTGGTGTGAAGTTTTCTCTTGGGCCTCTTAGGCCGCCGCACCACTCTTCCCGCCGGCGATCTACTACGCAAGACATCACCAAGAGGGAGGCAAGCTTTGGAGGAGAAGATTGGGTGAAGATCCTAGGCATCCAAGGCATCATTTGAGGGGAGATCTCTTCAAATCTTCATGATCTTCACCATCTAAGGGGATCTAAAGCTAGAGGGAGTAGTTCTTACTTCTTTTCTTCTTTATTTGTTCCTTGGATTTGTATGAGTGGTCCTCTTTCATGAGGCACTAACTTATTTGTGATTTGGATATGATGAACTCTAGGGTTGATTGTTTGTAATTTGGATGATCATCTTTATTGATGTATTGTTGGATGTTGCATTTCTTTTATGGAATCTTGTAGTTTGTGGTTCAAGTCTTGTGTACTTTGATGTGTTGATTTGCATGAGAACTCTGTATTTCAACTTCTATGTTGTACTTGGTTGCGTGACCATCGCCCTTGTACTAGACACACTTAGCTTGGAAGGGATCCATGTACAAATACACCGTGACCATCGGGTATTTTGTACCCTCCAAAGAATTAGGGTTGGACCTAGTTTGAGTATCGACTTTGATTAGAGATTTCCCGAGTGTAATGCAATCATACGAGGATTTGGGCGGAAGCGATTCTCGACCCAATACTTGTATGGGATTAGGGTTCAATTGCCGTGACCATCAGGTTGAGCTAATTTAGGATTCTCTTGGCCCAACTACCATCTCTCATTTCATCCTAAATTCAGGACCTAATGAGAACCCTAGGGGGATTCGTTGTCCAAATCACTCCCTTCAATCGCTTGATTCTCCCTTGAGTTCGTATTGTGTGTAGTAGTACCCTCGGATTTCATTGTAGTTAATTCTTTCTCTTTTATAATTACTATTCATCTTTCGGAGTGTTAGGCTAGGAAATAGACGAAAGGGAAGTAATAGTAGCTCCTTGGGCCCAGGGAATACGACCCTCTCGTGCTCGCACGAGAGGTATTACTTGACAACTCCGTGCACTTGCGGATCGCTCATCAATCTTCCACATTAGTTAAGAAACAACTTAACTATCTTTATTCCCTATTCTCTGTGGATACGATACCCACTCATCTGGGATTATTACTTTGATACCCGTGCACTTATGGTTTACATGCATATTCGGTCGTGTCATAGAGTTATGAGGCTGATTACAAGAGATAGAAGCCAATATGGGTCGTAATGCACTAATTTGGAGGAAATCTTGCTAAGGTTCAAACGCGAAGACATAGGTCGGGTTTCAGATATAGGAATGTGTGCTAACCTCCTCGTATTCGAGGTAGCACAAGTATTTGGAGGGGCACAAGGGCAGTCACATTCAAGCATTCCCACTTGTGCATATAGAACAAGATCTCCACCAACATGTCCGTTATTAAAGAAGTAAGGCGATCCACAAAGTAAATGTGTGCCCGTTTGCGTTACCTAGATAAAAGTATGGATTCAGGAATATTTCAGGTAGGTACTGTAGCAGGGTATTGTAGAAAATACTGTAGCAAAAATACCGCAACAACACTATTTATAGCTGGCCGAGAAAACAGGAAAACAGAGAATCCACACGGTCGTGTGGAAATTCCACACGACCCTGTGAAAAATCCACAGGGGCGCTCACATGGGTGTGTTGATTCCCAATTCCAGCCTTTTAAAAGCCGATTTAAGCCTCGATTTCAGCATTCTTTCTCCATCTTTTCCCCAACTTGAGAGAGGCCGGCAGCTAGGGTTTTGAGAGGTATTGGCCATGGCTTTGGAGAGGTTCTGTGGCTCCAATATAGCATGCCGTTTGGAAGAAGGTTAGTGGGAGAGCTTTCATCGGCGCCGATCGGGCGAGGTGTATCCTAGGTCGGACAAAAGGACCTTGGCGACGAGTAGAAGACTCTCGACAAGACCATCACCACGACTAACGAAGGGGTTTTCTATGGATGCTTTGCTTTTACATTCGATTTATTGATTGTATCTAACTCCATGGAGAGCTATAAACTCCTAGTGGGTACTTGGGTATTTTGTGAACCCTAGGATGTATTCGTTTCATTGAATATCCTTATTATGCTTTCAATTAATTGATGTTTATTGTGAGTTCCAATCTTGGAGAATTTATTGTATGAATACTCCCCTAGAGTGACACTAGGGTTGAGAGTTCTTGTTGGTAACTC
Organism: Dioscorea cayenensis subsp. rotundata; assembly: GCF_009730915.1. Classification (NCBI taxonomy): domain Eukaryota; kingdom Viridiplantae; phylum Streptophyta; class Magnoliopsida; order Dioscoreales; family Dioscoreaceae; genus Dioscorea; species Dioscorea cayenensis. The sequence continues at coordinate 13,053,098 of NC_052472.1, read as the reverse complement.
TTGTGAGTGAGTGACACACCATGAGAGTTAGACAAAGCTAGATTGGAGAGGGTTGAGAGAGTGAGTCGAGAGGTAGCAGAGCGTCCCCTTTCCCCTCCGGTGTTATCTATCCTACCTCCATGTTCCAAGAGTTCTTTGCGGCCATAGTAGTGTGAATGTGCTAAAGGATGACCTTTCACTGGGGCTTAGTTGGGAGTGCAACAGAGTGAAGCGTTGAAGTGATTTTAGCACCTAGGGCTTAATTGTGTCTAGGGATCTTGCACCTGGACCAAAGGGTTAGGTCTATACATAGGAAAAGGGTTTATCACTTGGAATCCCTAGAGCTCATTGCACTTCTATGCGAGTGCGATGTCAAGAGGTTATTCAATCTCTCCTCCGGGACATGTATAGCGTTAGGCATTTTTGACTTTAGATTTGGGATCATGTAATTAAGGATTTCCACAACTCATTGTTGCATCAATTAGGAAGTTTAATAGAGGGTTCTTGCACTTGAAACGATTATCCTAGGCAGATCAATATCGGGGTACCCCATCTTTATCGATTGCCTTACCTTCTCATTTACTTGTGCTTTCTATCTTGTTGCTTTTATTTTTCGTTATTTCTTATTTTGTCACACTTATCACTATTCATCTTCCACATTAGTTAAGAAACAACTTAAGTGTCTTTATTCCCTACTCTCTGTGGATACAATACCCACTCATCTGGGATTATTACTTCGACACCCGTGCACTTGCGGTTTACACGCATATACGGATGTTTCCTAAGAACTTAGTAATGCTCACTCACTCTCAAGACCTACCAGGTACATTATTAAATTCCATTGTGTGCTCATAAGCAATATTGCAACTAAGGTTCTCAATTACGTTGAGTTTTGCAAAGATAACTATGGGTTCAAGCTCACCAAATTATGCCATTGCCTAAGGTAACAACAGCTGTGACAATCCACTACCAAGTTTTACCTAAGCAACTATGTAAATTAAGCACATCGAGTTTTGCAATACAAGATTTAACACAAGAACAAAAAGAACTCCGCAAATCAAGAAAAATATAAGTGTTTATAGCATATAAAGTAACAAAGTTATCACCCAGGGGCACCATGGGCGGCTAGCCCCTCATGGGTGGGTACAACATGGAGGAGATAACACTAGATCTAAAGAAAGAAGACATGACTCTTTTTCTTTGAAATTTGCCTCCAATGTCGAGTTCCATGTGCTAGCACCACTTCCCTTGTGCCTCCAACTCACTCCTTGATTCCTTAGAAGGTGTGGATATGCTTGATCTTCACTCTCATCAATATCCTCCAAGTGGAGAAGAAGATCCCCGAACAAAAGATGATAGGAAACCCTAAAAACTGGAGTAAAAAAGAGAGGATTTGAGCTCGACACGGTCTATGCACGAGCGTGTCCAGATTGTGTCATGTCGGGGAAAAACTGAGTGAAATGGAATGCCTCAACCTAGAAGATTTAGTAGAAGGGACACGGTCGTGTCTTGACCGTTCAATGGTTTGACACGAGCGTGTCAGTAGCACCAAGTGCGTGTCGCCTATTCTTAAATAAAATTGCATTTGGCATGTGTTTTTTAGGTGCTGTTGGGTTGTCTGTGATTTAATTTACATGTAAGTTCAGTTACAGTGTAAGTGAAAATACTGTATTTTTATTTACATCACTGTCGTTTGGTTTGCTGTAATTAGAAATACTGTATATTACTTTTGTTTGTTTGGTTTGATGTAAGTGAAGGGATATAGTCACCATGTAAGTAGGATGGTGAGATTACGCCCTTTATCTATTATTACCCCTATTATCTAATACTATTTATTAAAATTAATCTAATTAATAAATTTAATAAGATATTTATTCACAATAAAAATATTAATTTTTTTATTAATGATTAAAATATTTTTAATTTTAAATAATAAAATAATATATTATACACATCATTATTATTAATCAAAATTCATTCAAAAGGTGCTTTTAACATTCATCATCCACTGTTAATTAAGTTCAATTCAAATAAATTTAATAAATAAGATTCATTTAAATAAAACGTTTAACATTCAACATACATACTAAAAATAATTGAATAACATCAAGCTTCATTCAAATAAAGCATTCAACATTCACTATTAATCTTGTTACTACATTCCTACTACATTCCTTCAAATAAAATATTCAACATTCATGATTAATAATCATCTAATACCATCCAAAATACTAGTTCAACATGACACTTTCCAACCAAAAAATAAAATAAAATAGCATGATACTTGTCCAACATCAAAGTAAAATACAAAATCACACTTGTCCAAACATCACATCATCCAAACAAGAAAAAAATACATCACAATTGTCCAAACAAGAAAACAAAACAGCACATTGTTCGTGTCACATAGAAAGCTAAATATGACAAGACAAAATAACAATCTAGTTAACACCCACAATTGTTATAACTCAAGCTCGACCACCCCTTACTTGATCAAGAAAATCATCCATCCAAATGCACCGAAAAGGAATGGGTTTTGTTCATGAACCCATTTACTAAAGGGAGATTTTGAAGTAGATAATCATATGCTTGTCCAAACTCATATTCGGTATAACGATCACTCAATGTCATGATCTCATCAAACAAATCTTTGCTAATAAATTTACTCTTGTCCCCCTCTAGTGCATTTGCAATCCTACCCAACTCGAATTTAACATCTTGCATAATTTCTTCATCCGCCTTAGCACGTTTTACTCGTTTTTTACCTTCCTTAGCCTTGGAGGTAGAACTTGTCGGTGCATCGTTGATAGGAAATTGACTTTGTCCAACCTCATCAAAATCATTAAACCCTTGGGTTTGGTTGTCAAGGTCAATTATTGGTGTTGGTGGTTGTTGTTCCATACGCACACCTAAGCTTCTAGAGCTTTGAGATCCTGTTCTTACAAAAGATCCCGTTGCTTGATCGTTTCCACATATAATTGCCATCTCTTCATAGTCTTGAATTGGTTTGTTAATATAGATCTCTTCCCTAGGATTTTGTGATTTTGTGCGCAAATATTACATAAACCCATATATTACTCATAAAATTCAACTTGCTACTTACTTGTATGTATGTTCGGTATTCTTCCTCCCCCATAATTATTTTTTTTTCCACATCATCCCATGACACACCACTTAAAGCTTTGATCTTCTTTATTATTAACCATATTTTCCTCACATGCCGCAAACGATTATTGACATGTGTGTCACTTACCACCAAGTTGAATCTTGCGCCAACGGCCCTAGCAATGACATTGATAGCAACACTCTTAAATCCTTTGTCAGATTTAAGCCCAAGGTTTGCTTGCTCAACTAGAGATGTCAACATAAACGAGGTCATCATGGGTGTCCATCGGAAATTAGTTGATGTCTTTCTTCGAACAAAGTCATGATTCTCTGGTGTCATATCTTCAAAATCCATCTGCTAAGATTCATAATTATAATTAATATAGTAATTATTTCACACATAAGGGTATTCAAAAAATTGCAAACAAGACAATATCAATATTATTAAAAGCAAGGTAAAAAAAAATTATGCTATAAGAATAAGTTTCATTACATGATTTGTTTTCTATTGGAAATAACAAAATTTGACAAAGGTTTCATAATCTCTTCAAAAGGCACACAAAAATACAATTAAAAAAAAACCACATAGAAAGTTTTTCACATGTTACTCCACATATCATTCATGATTGCTTCTCGAACTGCTAGCCATTCTCTAGCTTCTTCTCGAACTTGAGATTGTGTTCTTATCTCACGCACATTTGGTTCTCACCTTCAAGGTTTGGTATATATATGTCTTGACCTCGTCGTAAGATATAATTATGTAGAATACAACAAGCGATGATAATATCAACTTGGGTGTTAAAAGGGAAAAATGGTCTTGATATTAAAATTTTGAAACGATTTTTCAAAGCTCCAAAAGCTCGTTCCACCGAAGTGCGCAATGAAGAATGTCTATAATTGAATAATTCTTTCATGTTTGATGGTGTACGTGCACTAAATTCTTTAAGATGGTAACGAACGCCACGAAATGGTGAAATAAAACCCGGCCTTGTAGAGTACCCGGCGTCTACGAGATAATATTTCCCTATAAGAAAATAGTTATTAATTCTTGCTTGCATAATTGCACTAAATTAAATATTTTAACATTTTATAGAATGATATAATACCTTCGGGTACTACAAGTCTATCTTCTCTTTCCAAAGCATTCCGAAGGACAAGTGCATCATGTGTGGAACCCTCCCAACCTGCTAATACATATGTAAATTTTAATTCAAAATCAACCGCGGCTAATACATTTTGAGTGGGATAGGGTTTTCTTCCACGAAAACGGGCTACAATATCATGAGGAACCGATGCATGAATATGAGTACCGTCAAGCGCTCCAATGCAATCCTATGTAATTATCAAATTAAATAATCATATTACACAATCTTTGATTAGGAATTTAACTATAATTAATCCTCTAATATTTACCTTAAAATATGGCATGAATCTTGGATCTTGTGTGATGAGTGGACTAGTAGTTGTGCTAGGTTGTTGAATTAGTTCACCTCAAAGTTCTCCAATAGCATGTAAAACATGGTTGAAATATCGGCTAACAGTTTCTCCAGAGCGTAAAAAATTAACACTAATAACTCTATTCCTCACATTATGCTCAACTATATGAAGAAACATGGATACTTGTTCTTCAACACTTACATGTAAAGTGTTGTATAGTAGTCCTTTTTCTTTTAGAGTATCACATAATCCAAAAAACAATGCCCTATTCATCCTCAACATCGATATACTAATCTCGTCCGATCCTTGCACTATTCTTGCAATATAATTTGTGCGTTGCTCATCTCTATTATAATAAGGCTCCAATGATAAATAAAGTCCTCTTCTTTGCTTGTACCACATTGAAGCAAAAATAGTGATAAACAAGACCGTTGCGACCACGGCATGCACATTCTCACAAGAATCCATCTATAAGGCATATATTAAATAAAAAAACCATTACTAAATTAATGGGCTACAATTAAAATAATTGACTATAATTACTAATAAATTATATAACAACTGATAGGTTTATAAATAATAATAACAATTAATATGTGTTTATAACTTAATTATATAACAACTAATAGACTTATAAATAATAATAACAATTATTATGTTGCATTGTTGTTATCGCTATGCTTTATGGCATCGATGCCTAGTTTTCAGTGTTGAGAGAAATGTAAATGTTTAAACATTCAGGTATGAAGATGATAATGTTGGTTGCAAGGGTTTTAAGAGGTGCGTTAAAAAAAATTAATTTTTATATGTTTAACTTTTTGAAAGCAAACTTCCCTCATTACTGCTTTCTATCCTTCATTCCATTATTCCATTCTCTCACATTTATTATTGTCAATCATTTTAACATAATTTAACAATTAATTGACTACCGCCATGAACAAATAAAAAATTTAAATAATTATCATTTTTTTCAAAGCAACACTAAAAAAGTTCTCATACTAAACAGTAAGTCACAAGGTCAACAAATCAAATAGATGGATATTAAAAGCAACACATCATGTATATAATCAATTATAATTTAATCTTTTTTATTATCTAGAAAATCATCATGAGATAATATTACTAGTTACTAACTTGCTAGCTCTGTTGTAACATTCAATAATATCATTTTATACTGCAGGGATACTTGTTGTTTTATTCTGAAAGCATGGCAAAGCATTGTAAGTACTCCTTAATTATCTAAACTTTATTATCTAAATATTTACACATCAGTGATACCATATAACATCACTTAACGCACCGTTTTCTACCAGGAAAAATTCACAGGCATGTACTCAACCGTGGCATATTCTTTAGCACAAGTATTGAACATGAGCTTTATAATTCATATTTCTGTTACTTTCCACAACTTCTCACATCTCAATCTTGGAATCAAATTTATGTTTTTGTCTATTGTCCTCAAGTCCTCATTGAGGTTCCATATGTTATCATGCTATCATTGATGTTCACAAACATCACATATCCAACAATTGATATGATGAGACATAGAAATAAGCCCACCATAGATTATAGAAATTAAGTATTATAAACCTCAGTCAATGATGAAATCAGAAGCCAAGTTTGTACAATCAACAAATCAAACTCCAAAACTAGCATCCATTCCAAAAGATCAAGCTTTTCACCAAATCAAAAAGATAAAATCATAAAATCAGCATTAGGAATTAAAAAATAACTGCTTACCTTGGATTCAACAGCAAAGCTCTAATCGTTGACGAAGAAGATGAAACAAAAAAGTTAGGTTTTTCGAGACTGTGGCTGGGCTTGAACGAGAAGGCGTAGAAGGTGCTCCCAGCTTAATCAACAAGGCGGTGGCCGGTGGACTGTGCTGGGCTCTGAAATCCGAATGCTGATGGAGGAAAGCTGCTATTCAAAGCCTCTGTAAAAACCAAAGAAAAGAGAAGGGTTGCAAAAGTAAAGCAGAAAAATGGGTGATCTTAACATGTTGCTTTTATTGTAGTTCAACTTACAGCAAAAGGTGTACTTTGCTGTAAAAGTTTTTGCATATAACTTTTTTTTACATCAAACCAAACACCCATTTACATGTAAAAGTACTTACATTACATCCACTTACACCTACTTACTGTCAACCAAACAGCACCTTAGTGGTATGGACACGATCGTGTCCTGACCATGTCAAGCTTGATAACATCCTTCTACAAAGATTTCTTGCTGGATCAACATCAATCTGGGATATTCAGTGGGCATGACACGAACGTCTCCAGCCAATGTCCAGCTTGAGTACTTGAAATCTTATTGGATATTCTCTCATTTTCTTCTTGATTTGATTCCAAATTACATCGAGCCCCTTATTCCTGCACATATAACAAAAATACCCATCATAGCACTGCTCATGCATAAAAGTAAACTTGAGAACAAGTAAAATGATAGATTTAGGGCTTGAAAACATGTATACAATGTGCACTCATCAAGAAGCAAGAACTACTCTCTCCAGCATTAGATCCCGTTGGATGGTGAAGATCTTGAAGGTTTGAAGAGATCTCCTCTGAAACGATGCTTTAATGACTTGGATTTTCTCCTAATCTCACCCTTCGATGTTTGCCTCCCTCTTAGTAAAGCTTTGCATAGTATATCATTGGAAATCGTAGGCGAGAAAGGTGGGGCGGCGGCCCAAGAGGCCCAAGAAGAAGATCCTCCCTCTTTTTGCCCTAAAAATCCCTTTTAGAGGTCTTTTTAGGAAAGCTTCACAGCTTGGTTCACGGGCATTAAAAAACCTGTAAGAGTCTCGGGATTTTTCCAAAAATTCAACTAAGTGATACAGTAAATGTTGCGGTGTCGGGCTCTATAATTTTATTTTTGGTGTCGTTTTCCTTCTCTTTTGCGTTGTCGAGCTAACCTAAGCATCCTTAAGGCCTGTAACACGAAAAGACCAATTAATCCACAAAAACGACAACGAATAATCAATTTATATATGGATAGTATGACAATTATACGTATATAATACACACACTTAGGAATTTATTAGTGTGCATTAACTATCGAAGACTCAATGATTCTACAAGAAAAAGCCATTTTCCTTTGCCTTTCATTGATCAAATGTTGGAGCGGCTTTTAGGGCACAAATATTATTGCTTCCTTGATAGATTATCGGGTATTTTCAAATTCCCATAGCATCAGAAGACCAAGAGAAGACAACATTCACATGCCCGTATGGTACATTTGCCTATCGAAGAATGCTAGTTGGTTTATGTAATGCACCGGTGACTTTCCAATGTTGTATAATGGCTATTTTGATGAGTTGATTGAGGACATTATGGAGGTCTTTATGATGATTTTTTAGTTTTTGGATATTTGTTTGAAATTTGTTTGAGAAATCTAGAGAAGGTACTAATCTTTTGTGAGGAAACAAATTTGTTACTGAATTAGGAGAAATGTCACTTTATGGTTCAAGAATGGATAGTGTTGGGCCATAAGATATCTTGCCATGGTATTGAGGTGGATAAGTCCAAGGTTGAAGCTACTGAGAAGCTGTCACCACCTACCTCTGTGAAGTCTATTAGAAGTTTACTTTGGCACGCAGGTTTCTACAGTAGATTCATTAAGGATTTTTCCAAGATAGCACAACCTCTAACTTAATTTCTTGAGAAGGGTGTTCCATTAAATTTTAGTGCTACCTATTTGGAGTCATTTAACACTTTAAAGGAAAGGCTTCTGCATTCCCCAATCATGATTTCTCCCAATTAGAGACTACCATTTGAGCTAAGGTGTGATACTAGTGACTATGCAGTCATTCCAGTTCTTGGGTAAAGGAGAGACAAACATTTTCAATAAATTTAGTATGCTAGCAAGGGCTTTACTGATGCTCAAGAGAATTACATAATGATGGAGAAAGAGTTTGTTTACATAGATCATACTTGATTCTATCAAAGGTGATTGTTTACATAGACCATTTAGTTCTTCGACATTTGTTAAGTAAGACCAATGCCAAACCATGTTTAATCCGTTTAGTGCTTTTGCTAAAAGAAAGTGATCTTGAAATTAAGGATAAAAAGGGGATGGTAAATTTAGCGACAAATCACTTGTCTCAAATAGAAAATCCACATAGGGAGCCTATTAGTGATCGAGCCTTGAATGATATGTTCCTTGTAGAATATCTTTATAGAGTAGAGCAACTGAATGACATTGAACCCCCTTGGTTCGCAAACTTGGAAAATTACTTGTCTGGCAATATTCTTCTGAAAGGGTTGATATATCAATAGAAAAAGAAGTTCTTTCATGACTTGAAGGATTACTTCTGGGAGGATCCCTACATGCTTCGAGTGTGTGCTGATCAAATTATTAGACAATGTGTGTCATGTTCCGAAGGTTGGCAAATCATTGCACAATGTCATGCATGACTAGTTGGGGGACATTATGGTACAAACAGATCAATTGAGAAGGTGTTGGATTCAGGTTTTTATTGTGAAGAATTTGTGAGGAATTGTGATAATTGTCAACAGGTTAGGAATTTGTTATGAACAGATAAGATGCCACAAAATTTTATGCAGTTTTGAGAGGTGTTTGATGTTTCCGATATTGACTTCATGCAGTCATTCCTGAGTTCTAATGGAAATAAATACATTCTAGTAGCCGTGGATTACATGTCCAAGTGGGTGGAAGCTTAAGCTCTACCTACAAATGATGCTAGAACTATAGTGAAATTCCTCAAGAGATTGTTTTCACGATTCGGTAGCCCTCGAGCAATTATAAGTGATAGGGAAACCCATTTCTATAATTCTAAGTTTGATAAAATCTTGAAGAGATATGGAGTGACACATCGGTTGGAAATAGCGTACCATCTCCAAACAAGCGGGCAAGTGGAAGTCACTAATCGAGAGTTGAAGAGGATTTTAACAAAATCAGTGGGAACTAAACGGAAGGACTGGTCCAAAAGGTTAGATGATACCCTTTGGGCATACCAAATGGCTTATAAAACACCGATTGGCACCACTCCTTTCAGACTTGTGTACGGAAAGACATGTCATTTGCTAGTGGAGTTAGAACATAAAGCATATTAGGCTATCAAGGCTATGAACTTTGACTTGGAACACGCGGGGCAACATCATATACTCCAATTGAATAACTTAGATGAATGAAGAATAGAGGCTTATGAAAATTCATTATTGTATAAGGAGAAGGTAAAACACTATCATGACAAGCATATTAAGAGAGGTAAACCGTTTGAAAGAGGAGATCAAGTGATGTTGTTTAACTCAAGGCTTAGACTCTTTCAGGGAAAATTGAAATCCAGATGGGCAGGACCTTTCATGGTTACACAAGTGTTTCCCTATCGAATTGTTGAAGTAATTAATATCAATACAGGTAAATTTATGGTTAACAGACACATGCTAAAAACGTATTTGGGTTATGAAACTGACCATGGATACAAGAAAGTGCTCTATCTTCATGAACCCCCTTGAATCTCGCAAGTATGTCAAGCTAGTGACGTAAAACAAGCACGTCTCGGGACTAACCCAAGTTTCTTGCTTTAGTTTTAGTATTTTATCCTGTTTTTGTGAGTTTTGCATAAAGCATAATTTGATTCATTTTTATTGCAGTTGCCATGCAAGTAGGTCTTTTATCTATAGTACTAAGTCACCCAAATCGCCTTTTCTTAATTGTGCTTTGACATTTGATGGAATTTAGGCTAAACTGAGTTATGAAAATAGGGCATCTGTGTTCTGTGATGAACAGCGATATATTGCTATGTTCTTAGCCGTGTAAATCCTTGGCTTAAGTCTGTGAATATTGATTTTTGGGGCAGTGACTTACAGGGGCATAGAAGAAGTAAACGGGCAAAAGTGCATGACCATGTAGCTCTTAGGAAGGACTTCCTTCTCTCATGGTTACATGAGCATGGGGCAAAATACACACTTGTGTTCTCATGCCTATGTACTTGTCATAGATTAGGGTTAAATCTCTTTTCTTTGTGTGCTTCAACTTTCCACTTCACTGATGGCTGCCAAATTTCCAAACACTTGTTTCCTCTCTCACCTTCCTCCTTCTTATTTTGAAAGCCTCAATTTGTCACCATAGATCATCTGTTATAATTCTAACCGATCTTTACCCTTCTCAACCTCTGATATTGGACATCTTTGGCGGGTGAATCTTCCTTGATTGAATTTATCCATGCCCTCTCTTGATCTTTTCATTCCATTATTTTAGTAGGACAATTACATGAGATATCTAGTTTAGTTTGGAATTGAAATCTATCACTTTCTTTAAGAATTTGCATCGATTTTAGCTCAGCTTCAGGGTTTACATAGACAATGGTGTAGAAACACGGCATGTTTATACTCGTGTAAAACCCTCATTAGCAAGAAGATGATACACGGGTCAAGTACACAGTCGTATACTTGACTGTGTAATTCCCTGATCCTTTATTTTTATTGCCGTTTTGCTAATTTCTTTTTCTGCAATCACCTTTCTATAGAATATGGTGAGTTCAAAGAAGATTACCCATCTGGCAAAAAAGCATAAGGGGCAGTCTTTTGGGAGTACACCTCCACTTGAATAGCCGATATTGCTACAATATATGTAGATTCCACCCACAGATCCTGCATCGACTCCTCCAGCCTCTAGTGTCACATCACCACTTGTACTTGCTCCTTTGGATGTGGCGGTGACTACTCGTACTCCACCCCTACTCATGAAGAATGATGGATTATGGTGTTGTTACTACACTGGGCAGAGCGTGAAGGAGTGGAGCTCCTACCTTTACCCCCAACTTTTACTATTATACCTACATTCAGATAGGTGGTAGAGGATAAGTCAGAGGATGACTCTGAGGAGAGCAGCTCTGAGGATGACTTTGAAGAGACTGAGAGTGACCATGGTGACTCTCCCGCTCCCACGAGTCTACCACCATTCACATTGGCTAATCACACCGCTTAAGCTTTATTTTTTATTCATTTCATGTTATTTGTAATTTTACTATTTTGTTTAGCAAGGGTTACATCCCTGCTACCTTTGTACTTTGATGCATTATCCCACAACTGCACAGGTCATTAAGTAATACCTCTCGTGCGAACACGAGAGGGCCATATTCCCAAGGGTCCGAGAATCTACTCTTACTTCCTCTTCACAATGTTGTTTAACCTACAAGTCCGAATGTGATAGAGAAAAATCAAAGCGACTAAGCAAATGCAAATAGAATGCTAACAATGAAGGCAATATACGGGGTTGTAATCAGGGCAAGAAAGTGGTCACGGATGACGATCCCCTCGTGGTTACTAAAGGTGTAGGATGCTAGAACTATTATGTAAGTGGCTAGTTGGACCGAGAATACCCTAAATTAAGTCAACCCGATGGTCACGACAATTAACCCCTAATCCGGTTTGAGTATTGGATACGGAATCTTTTTTGCCCAAATCCTCCTGTGATTACAATGGGAGTAGTGGCTTTCTCAAGCTAGGGTTGAAACACAATTTAGTAACAACCCTAGAAATGAAGGGGTACAAATACCCGATGGTCACGGTGTATTTATACTTATATCCCTTCCAAGCTTGGTGAGTCTAATACTAGGGCAATGGTGATGCAACCTAGTACTACCTAAGAATTGATAAACAGAGTTCTCATGCATACCAAGGCATTAAAATACACGAAACAAAGATCACAACTAAGCTAAAATGCAATAGATAAATCAAGCATCCAAACAACACAAGTTCACCCCCAAGGTTCACCTACATTGGGTGACCTTGGGGGTTTAGTTGTTCATAGTCACAAAACAAACAATCAAAGACATAAAACAACTAAACAAAGCATTAACAGACTTCCTCAAAGGTTGGAGGCCGAATGATGCTTGGATCCTTTGGAATGATCTTCCAACGACGCCACTCAAAGGGGTGGTTTCCCTTGTCTTCATCCTCCTACAAGCAAGCCCTAAGGATGGACCTTGCTCAAAATCACATTCTCGTCACCAATCCTCCATAGAAATGCCCTCAAACATCTTTTTCTTCCTCAGATCGACAATGGTGGTGATGAGCTCCAAGAAGGGTTCTCTCCTTTCAAAGAAATGCTCTAAAGAAGCTTTTAAAGGGTGACTTCGGGATGGCTTGCGAGCTACTTTAGGGTCAATATATTGGCCATGAGGATGCTAAGAAAATGGGTCGAAACTTTTAATAAGTTGCTACAGTACTGCTACAGTAGTCAAGTAATAGTAGCCCTGTTTCATCTAAAGTGCTCCTATGAGTGTGTGCGAACTCCCACCTTAACCTCCACACCCTGGATTACCCCAGGATGACCATTCACCCACGTACAATGAAAACAACATTAAAGTGCTAAAGACATCCTTAATACTCAGTTAAAAGTCCTTTGGTTCCAAGATAAAACTTTAACTCTCAAGTGACTATACAGGAAGTTCCAGGAGATCAATAGAGATACTTTATTACTTTCACACATATATATAGACATACACACATTTTTATTTTTCTTTTTCTTTTTGATTCCGACTAATGTAGGCTGTACCAAAAATTTTTATAATCTTTCTGAAGGAGGCACATGCTGATTAGGTACAAGAGCCACCCAACGTACTTGATTACAGTCTATATGGACGCATTCATGCTACACTAGCAGAGGAATACTATCATAGACTCATTTTTTTCATTTTTTTCACATGTACATACTGTATCTCTTATCCCCTAGTATAAACCACGCTGTAAGGCTAGAGAACACAATGAAGGAACCAAAAGCTCTTAAAAGAGTATTGAATATAAATTTTAAAATTTTAATTCCAAAATCATTATGATGGGTTGGTTGTAGTGTACAAGGTAGAACTGATCGTGAACAGGTATAGAGGTGTACTAAAGATGAAACAAAACTACATTCAAGCACAGATAAAATACAACTCACAACTATCATTCTAATATGCTAGGAAGTCCTTAACAATGAAATCATAGCTATCATAGGTAGTTCAAGTATGCAACAAGGTACAATACTCCATCCCCACACCTAAAGTTGTACATTGTCCTCAATGTACCTATGTCAGCAGAACAGGGTGGAAAATATATAATAAGTACAAGGAGATGGAGTTAAGAAACTTCCACAGTCAGTCAATGAAGTGTATGACAAGCGGATCTGGATGTGGGGGAATAGTGCAATGAGGACCTAGAGTGTGAAGCATCCTCAATAATAATCCTAAAAGCAACAAGAAAAAAAAAACTTATCACAACACAAGAAGCTAAAGTAAAAGAGACGAGCGTATAGACAAGAATTCATCAACACAAACAGAGTTTAATAGGGACTGAACCCTTACTAACTTAACAGTACAAGCTACAACAACAAAATACAAAGTATGATCAAAATACAAAAATAAAGAAATAGAAACAAAGAGATGCCCATGTGTGTTGTGAGCCTATGGATTCGGTGGAAGTGATGATGCTGCACAAGTAGTAGCTGCAGATGTTGTGCCTACTAATGATGATGAGCTGCGCACAAATGCTAAGATCTCAGCCGTGCTGCTGTCAATATAACTCATTGATGCAGCAAAGTCTCTATGAGCTCTCTCAAGGATCTACAATTATTGGTAGACCTCAGTATAGAATTCTTAAAATCTTGCTTCAAAGTGAAGGTCTACTCTCCTTGAACTCATGCTCAGACTCAGACTCAGAAAGTTGTATCTGCATCATGTAAAGGATCGGGGTCTTGTACATTTGTTTCCTGACACCAAGCAAGTCGGTAAATATCTCCCTGACTCTCAACAATGCCAATGCATGCAAGAGTCTGCATCCCAAGCGGGGCAATGGCACCGACGGCTATTATACCTTGGGTGTGCTCAATAAGACCCATGCCTCTGATCATTTGTGTAATATATGGTCTGGCAAAGATAGCTCCAAGGCGAATGAACTGCAGCTGATGTGCTAGGACCTCCGCGACAAGATGCCCCATATGGAGGGTGTAGTGTTCAACAATGCCATAAAGCATTAATAAGTCCACACGTGAAATCACCCCAGTCAAGTAACACACCCCTTGCCTGTGTGTACCGAAAGTGCACAGGTTATCAAAGTAATAAAGTACCTTGGTGAGTGGGTAGTCGTATCCATAGGGAATAGTGATCAGAAACACAAGAATTGCTATTTAACTATGGTGAAGATGATTCAAAGTGGTGTGAACAATATCGATGCAAATAGAAATAACAAGAACAAGAAGGGGACATAATAAAATGATAGGAGAGGCAATCGATGGAAAGTGGACCACCCGGACATTGCTCATCATAGCACTATTGCTTCAAGTGCAAGACCGATCATTATATCTCCTAACTGATGTTTAATGAGTCGTGTAAATCCTTAAACACATGGTCCCAAGCCTAAGGTCAACCGTGACTAACCCCACTCTATGCCCCAGTGGAAAGGAATGCTCTCGACGCCTCACACTGTACAAGGTTGTATAAAGCTCTAGGCTAAGTAATAAACCTTATTCCCTAATCTAGATCTAACTCTTTGGACCAGGCGAAAGACCCTTAGTCACAATTGAGCCCCAGCACTAAGGATTAGTTCAACATTTCACTCTGTTGCCTGCGCAACTAAGCCCTAGTGGAGTTCCTCTCTTAGCACTTCACTCTATAGTGACAACAAAGAACTCTTGGAACATAGAGGTAGGATAAATCACACCAAAAGGGAAAGGGGACATTCCGCTACCTCTCGATTCACCATCTCAATCCTTTGGACTAGGCGAAAGACCCTTAGTCAAAATTGAGCCCCAGTACTAAGGATTACTTCAACGCTTTACTCTGTTTCCTACACAACTAAGCTCCAGTGGAGTTTCTCTCTTAGCACTTCACTCTATTGTGACCTCAAAGAATTCTTGGAACACAGAGGTAGGATAAATCACACCGGAAGGGAAAGTGGGCATTCCGCTACCTCTTGACTCACTATCTCAACCCTATCCAATCTAGCTTCGTCTAACCATCATTGTGTGTCACGTATTCACAAGGATTACTAAGATAGATTCTCAACCCTAGTGTCACTCTAAGGGAAAATTACTTTAACAAGCATTCAAGATTGGAACTCAATTAGAACATCAATTAAAGAAAACATAATGAAAAGTCAATGAAACAAAATCATCTTAGGGTTTATTAGTCCAAACACCCACTAGGGGTTTAGCTCTCCATGGAGCAAGATACAGTCAATAATAAAATCGAAAGTAAAAACATGCAATCCATAAGTAAAACCCCCTTGTAGTTCATATCGATGGTCTTGTGGAGTAGCCTTATCTTCTCCAAAAGTTTCCTCGTCAAGCCTAGGACACACCTCACCGAATCGATGCCGATGAAAGCTCTCCCAATAACTATCTTCTGAAGGAACACGGTGTTGAAGGCCATAGAAACACTCCAAAAACATTGCCAAAGCCTCTCCAAACCCTAGCCGCAATCACCTCCAAAGTTGGGGAAAAGTTGGGAAAAAGATTCTTCAAAATGCCTCAGATCGAGACTTAAATAGTGCTGGAATCGGTCATCCACACGGGCGTGTGGAATTTCCACACGCATGTGTGAATCTCCAGGAATTGAATTTTTAGAGCACTGTTAACAGTAACTACTATAGTGATTTGCTATAGTACTTTGCTATAGTAAACTACTACAGTACTTTGCCAAAATGTTCCCGAATCCACACTTTTCATCAAGGGCACATGAATGGGTACACATCTATGAGGTAGATCACGTTGCGTCTTCAATAAAATCACCTTTGATGAAGATCTTGTTAGTGTTGCAAAAGTCGGAACACATGAGCGTAACTACCTTTGTGCCCCTCCAATTTGCATGTTCACTTGAGCACAACGGAGCTTGGCACACACTCATATGTCTTTGAGTACAACTTGTGTCTTCACGTTTGTTCACTTTAAGATTTCATCAACAAATTACATCCACGATCTACTTTTGGTTTTTTTCTTTCATAATTGTCTCCACAACCCTACATGCGCACAAGAAACACAAATACACATGCATAAGTGATAAAACCTGAGAAAAGCAATGCTCAATGTAATAAAAGAATACTTCATATTACTTTTACACAAGCACTGATCAAACTCCCCATACTTAAGCTTTTGCTTGTCCTCAAGCAAAAATAAAACATTGAAGCATAGAAGAAGATTGAAAGTGCTTGGCCTTAGGTTTACCAAAAGCATGCAAGGGAGGCATTCTACAAGTAAGAAAAAAATTTCAACACCGAATAAGAAAAATCATTGCTCTAGCTAAAAACTTGAATCAAAAAGGAAAACAACCCTAAATCATGTAAGTGTATGTAAACTCACTCACGTCAACCCACCGTATACTCCTCAAAGCTGTAAGTATAAGGGACTTATTTATGTACAAAAAGTCACACATCCTCTAAGGTAGCCCTTTCCGAAGTGACCGCTAAGGTAGCTTTCACACTTTCTAGGTGGTAGCTCTTACTACCGGAGTAATAGCTTTCACTCATCCCATGAGATAGCTCTTTCTCTCATTAGGGCATAACTAGTATCCGACTTATGAGAGTAGTTTCATACTTCATAGGTGGTAGCTCTTTTCATCCTCAATGCACAAACAAAACAAACATAACTTTTTTTCTTTTTTTTTAAAGAAATTAAAACAAGAAACAACTAACTAGTTCCTTAAACTTCAAACTTAAGTTTCCACAAGGTTTAATGAGTGAGTAGTGCAACAAGTGTCAATTGGGCAAAAATTCCTACAAATTCAAGTAAAAACTAGAGCATGAGAACATTCAATGTTAAAAATTCTCCTATATTTAAGAATACAACCATTGCAACTAAGGTGAACCGCCATTGGATACATGACCATGTATTGACAGTGTCCATGTGAATATCCATGGGCAATTGAAACAATACTTCCTTGAACTCCTAATGTACATTCATTGAGAGTTGAGTTCCAATGGGTTGTGGAGCACACACGACCATGTGAATATCACAATGACAGTGTCCATGACTAGTCCTCAATTTCTATACTCACAAGACCATCTGCACATATACACAAGTTAGTTCAGTGAAGCTCAACAAAATAACTCGAGTATATATAAAGATATGGAAATGTAAATACTAATCAAGACAACTAAAAATAGAAGATAAACTCAGGAGGAAGATCCCTTTTTAGTAGTACAAGTCTAAAATATAATGCAGAAATGAAATACGTAAACATAAAAGCAAATTAAGTAAAGACGCATCAAGCGTTGGTGTCATCTGTGGTCTCTGTTGTTGCTGCTAAAAAAGTAGGTTGTGGTGGTGAAGATGTTGGTGCTACTGATGGTGATGGTGATGATGCTGCTAGTGGATCAACTGGTGCTGCTGGTGGTACTAGGGATGCCAGTCTAGTCGGTGGAGCTCGGGGTCTCATAATAAACGGTGAGGTCATGTCTCTCTTAAGTAACTCCGGTGATGTAACATCACCTCGGGGTGGTTTACGGGTCTGTTTTGTGCGAACATCTTCCAGATCTACCTATAATACCCCTACAATGCTCTTGAGCCTCTCAAAATCAATCATGGGCTCGAGTCAGAGAGAAAAAGTGCACTGCAAGTGGTTTCTGTGCTGTAGGGGATGCCTCTGTCTGCTCTGACTCCTACTGCGGCTCAAGCGTAGGCTGTGACCCCTCTTCAGCATCTCATTCTCCCTCGACTGGCTCCGGTGTGGAATGTTCATCACATAAACCCCATCTCTGTATCTCGAAATCATGCCCGTGAGTCTCATAGTCTCCAATCCAAGGGGAGACAGTATACTGATCTTCTCACCCCCCTAATAGCATCCATAAGACCCATCCCCATGTTGAGTCGAGTAATGTAGGAGGCTGAGAAGAGAACTTTGACCCTGGCATACTGACCCTGGTGTCGCAGATACTCTGCTAATATATGCCCCAAGTAAATCGGCTGACTTTGTACCATAGAATATAAGTATAGCAGCTCCTGCCAGCTCAGGACTCCTATACTATCACCACGGCCATTTATTGACCTGCGTAAAATGGCGTGAAGATAACGTTATGTAGGCTGAGAAAGGCACGTGACCTTAGACATCCCCGGCTTGTACTGTCCCTGGCCATATAGTGCTCTCTAAGTGAGTTGAGGAGTCAAACTACCTGGATAATCAGTCAGTAACTGTTCATACTCCTCAGTGTCAATATAGGCCTTGCTGTATAATCCTAGCCGGATAGAGAACTAAGTCATGCTCATGCTGTGATACTGACCGAACGCACAGAACTGGATAGCATCTATACTGTTACAACTATTGTATGATCGATGGAAGTCAAACGACGTTAAAACCTCTAGCGTCAGCATGTGAATGGCTAGGTCATTGATAAGCAACAAACGGTGCCAACTCCCCACTGCAAGTAACTGCTCAACCTCATCTGCCATGTTGTCTGCAAGCTGGATCTCTCTCACAGCACTCAGATCTGGGAAATGGGATTGGCTAAACTTGAGCTTTGTCAATCTCTCAAAACGAGCCAGATGCTCAGGAATCGCAAACTCCATATGCTTTAGTTCTGGGGAATCCTCCCTGGGACACTTGCCGGTCGCTTTCTTTGTTCTGGAAGCCATATATACAAGAATTGAAAAGAAAATTGATCAAATAAACTCAAGAAATCAATACTGTAGAAATCTACATGGTCGTGTGAAAATTCCACACGCCCGGGTAAATCCACGGGGCGTAAAAGCTGCATGGACACTATGTCAAAATCATAGAAATACATAAAAATTTCACTTTAAAATCACTCTAATGCATACACCAACCAATTCAACATAAAAACAAAGCAGTAATAACCAGTTAAATCGAAATAATTCAAGATTGGTGAAAGAAAAAGAGAATGAGGGCTTACCGACGAAATGGAGATGAAAAGCCTGAAATATGGGAAGAAAACAACCCTAGAACTATATAAATAGACGGCGAGGGGTCGAGAGAGTAAGGAAAGGCGTCGTTTGAGTGTTTGGGAGTTAAAGAACAAAGGGGCTCGAGTGGGGTTATAAAGAAAAGTCGTGCCTCTTCACTATTTGCACATCCACACGGGCGTGAGGAAATTACCCACACCTGTGTGACTCCACAGGAGGGCTCACAGGGGCAAACACATGCCCCTGTGTGCTATCGGGATAGCCTCTGGCTATCTCTGAACACATCCACACGGGCGTGTGGAAATTCCCCACATCCGTGTGCCCGACCCACAGGGGCACCCACACGCCCCTGTGGCTTCTCTGTCCACCCAAAAAATTTGGCTAAGTGTTCCACATGCTCCTGTGGAAATTCCACATGGGGTTGTGGATACTCATGGGGGTACTCATAGGGGCACTCACATTCCCTTGTGTCTTCTCGGGATTGATGAGAACTCTCTGCAGAGTTTCACACGGACGTGTGGAAATTACCCTTGCTCGTGTGTGGTTCACAGGGTCATCCACAGGGGCATTCACATCCCCCTGTGTCTTCTTAGGATAGAGTTTGAGAGCTCTATAGAGAAATACACACCCGTGCGGAAATTACCCACGGGCGTGTGACCGTCACAAGGCCGTTCACAGGGGCATTAACACGCCCCTGTGTCCTCTCTGGATGAGCATTGAATGGAAACACATGCCTATGTGGAAATTCCACACTGCCGTGTGTCTTCTCTAGATGACGTAGAAAAATCACAAACTCTGCAGAAAATTTCTGGACACTTATACATATACAGGGCCTGCATATACTATGAACATCTAGTTAGAGAATCATGGATAACACGCTCAAATGATCAAGAAACTTCGCCAATCACAATTAAGCACACGAAAACACCAATAATCCACGAGAAAAACACAACAATAGCATATAAAAGATTAAGACAACAACACTAAAGCTCTTATTCACGCAAGTACTAAACTAAAACCTAGAAAAATGGTAAAGACTTGGGTTGCCTCATAAGAAGCGCTTGCTTAATGTCACTAAGCTTGATGTATCTCTTCTTACCTCACGGGGGCTCATAAATGAAGGGTTCCTTCTTACTGACAACCTGAAAGCATAATGAACATAATCTTTTCAAGGTAAAGTGGGAGTTATCAAGCTTGTTACCATGCAAGGGTCGGTCACCCTTACTCCATGCTTGCACATCCCTATTAGCCTTGGGGCACTTTTTGTGGGGTCTCCTTGCTGGCTTCATCTTTTAGATCATTCTCTTCATGATCCCCGGGGTAGGTTGTATCTTGTTCTCTAGACCAAGTGATAAGACTTCTTCATTCTCCACTTCTTGATCTAGCACCCCTTCATATTGGTCAGGACACATCATTTCCTGCACGTATTCATCAATTAACTCATCAGTAGTGTCAAGAAAGTAAAGAGTATCATTAAAATCAAGAAAATGTCGCATGGCTTCGGCGAGGCGGTATGTCAACTTGTCATCACCAACTCATAAAGTCAACTCCCCGCCATCCATGTCAATAAAAACCTTGGAAGTGCGCAAGAACGGCCTCCCAAGTATCAGCGGAACATCGAGATCCTCATCAACATCCAACACTACAAAATCCACAGGAAATATGTACTTGTCGACTTTCACAAGTTCAGTTTTGATGATGCATCTAGAATCATAGATGCACTCTCCTCCAACTTCCTCTTGTTGGTTAAGAGGTCCATGAGAAACTTTGCATAATGAGGTATTTGAGACAGCGCCTCTAAAAATGGAATGTTAATGTGCAACTGCTAGAATAGACCCAAGAACATCTTGTATTGCTCATCATTTTGGTCGTTCTTTAACCTTGAAGGGTAAGGAATTTTTGGCTTGTAAGGTGGGGGTGCCACCTCCTTTTCTTCTGCTATTTCCTCAACCACCACCTCGGATGCTTCAACATTGGTCTTCTCACTCGGGGGCCTACCCTCAACTTCACAACCACTTCTCAAAGTGATTGCCTTGACATTTTCTCTTGGGTTGGTTTCTGTGTTACTTGGCAAGCACCCTTGAGGTCTCTCTGATAATGAATTCACAATTTGCCCCACTTGATTTTCTAAGTTGTGCAATGATGCGGTGTGGTTGCGAAGTGTGGCTTCAACAGATTGAAATCTTGTATCCAATGATTAAATAAACTTGGTCAAAGCCTTCTCCAAATCGGTCATCCGGTTTTCCAACCCTGAAACTCGATACTCCATGTTTGAGGCTTGTTGTTGTTGTTGTTGGAAACCCGATGGTGTCATGGTCTTCTATTTTCCTTGATTACTCCAAGAAAGGTTAGGGTGGCTCCTCCACCCTCGATTGTAGGTATTGCTATACGGATTTCCTTGACCTCTCATTACATTACCCACAAAGTCAACTTGTTCCACTGAGGATGTACCACCAATAGAAATTGGGCAATCAGATGGAGCATGTCCTCCCCCACACCCAGTGCAACTCATCAAGACCACCACTTTAGGATAAGTTAGAGTGTCTAACTTCTTGCTCAATGACTCAACTTGGGCCACCAATGAGGTAACTGTATCAATCTCATGAAGTCCAACTACCTTCTTTCTGTCCCTTGTGTTCCACTAATAATTGTTTATAGCCATTTCTTCAATGAGATGTCAGGCATCTTTAGGGGTCTTGCTCCCTAAGGTACCTCATGCTAGTAGCATCAAGTAACTGCATCGTGCTTGGGTTCAGCCCATTATAGAAATTCTGAATGATCATCCGCTCGGGGAACCCATGTCGAGGAATTTCCGTAGGAGCTCCTTGAACCTATTCTATGTCTCAAAAAGGGACTTCAATTTCGTTTGCACAAAAGAAAATATCTCATTCCTAAGTTTCACAGATTTTTTGAGAGAAATATTGGGCAAGAAAAGCTTCTACCATCTCCTCCCATATAGTGATCGATGCTCTAGATAATGAATGTAGCCATTACTTCGCTTTCCCTTTCAAGGAAAATGGGAACGCCCTCAACTTGATAGCATCATCGATAACAGCATTGATCTTGAGCATGTTACACACCTCAAAGAAGTTCTTAATGTGATTGTTTGGATCCTCATCGGCCAAACCATTAAACTGTGGGGACTGCTGTGACATCTGGATGAAGCCTTGCTTGAGCTCAAAATTCTGAGCCGTGATCGGTGGCCGCACAATACTATACTGCTTGACAAGCATCGTAGGTTTGGCTTTAATCTGAAAGTGTCCTCTGCTGCTCATTCTGTGCGGCTATATAATCAGACCTTTCAACTTCTATTTCAGCTTGATTAGACTATTCTTACACAGGTTCTTTTCATCCTTCTATGAATCCTTCATCCAATGTCTGGATCTCTTTCAACCAATGTTGAAGGATTCTCTTGGGTCATAAGCTGGAGCTGCAATCAAAGAAAAAAAAACAAATCAGAACGATTGAAGAATAAGAAAGTGTAAAATAGAACAAGTGATGAATAGCTAAAATAGCAAAGTGCAAAGTGTTTCCAAAACACCTATTCCCCGTCAATGATGCCAAAAACTTGACACAACCCTTGTGTGTGTGTGCCGCAAGTGCATGGGTTATTGAAATAATAAAGTACCCTTGTGAGTGGGTAGTCGTATCCCCAGGAAATATTCATAAAAAACACAAGAATTGCTATTTAACTATGGTGAAAGATGATTTAAAGTGGTGGGAACAATATCGATGCAAATAGATATAACAAGAACAAGAAGGAGACGCAATAAATGATAGGAGAGGCAATCGATGGAAAAATGGGGCACCCGAACATTGCTCGCCATAGGACTATTGCTTCAAGTACAAG
This sequence comes from Dioscorea cayenensis subsp. rotundata, assembly GCF_009730915.1. NCBI lineage: Eukaryota > Viridiplantae > Streptophyta > Magnoliopsida > Dioscoreales > Dioscoreaceae > Dioscorea > Dioscorea cayenensis. Next base: position 13,029,871 of record NC_052472.1, on the reverse strand, counting down.
ACTCATAAGTGTTTGTGTACTAAGAATATGAAGTATTCTTTTTTTACAATGAACATTACTTTTATCCGGTTTTATTGGTAATATGTGTGTTTTTGTGTTCTTTTGCGTATATAGGATTATGGAGCCAAATAGAGATGAAAGGAGCAAAAGTAGATTGTAAATGCATTATGTTGATAGAATCTTGAAGTGGACACATGAGAAGACGCAAGTTGTGCTCGAAGACATATGAGTGTGTTCCAACCTCCGTTATGCTTGATGGAATATGTGAATTGGATGGGCACAAAAGCAGTCACACTCATGTGTTTTGACTTGTGCAAGACTAGCAAGATTCCCATCAAATATGCTTTTACTTGAAGATGCAATGCAATCTACAGCATAGACGTGTGCCTGTTTGTGTTGCCTTGATGAAAAGTGTGGATTCGGGAGTATTTTGGTAGAGTACTGTAGCAGTCATTGTTTATAGGCCGCTGAAAAACCAAGTTCTGCAGATTCACACGAGCGTGTGGAAATTTCACACGCCCGTGTGGATTCCTGATTCCAGCCCTATATAAAGCTACGATTCAACCCGATTTCAGAATCCTTTTTTCTATCTTTTCTCCATCTTTTGAGAGGCTTGTGGCTAGGGTTTAGAGGGGCTTTGGCAAGACTTTTGGAGTGGTTTCACGGCTTTGACACTGCGTTTTTCTCGAAAGATAGTTATTGGGGGAGCTTTGGTCAGCACCGGTCCGGTGAGGTGTGCCCTAGGCTTAACAAGGGGAACTTTGGAGAGGATGAGGTTACTCCACAAGACCATCGACACAAATACCGGGGGGGGAGGGTTCTTATGGATTACATGTTATTACTTTCGATTTCGTTATTGATTGTATCTTGCTCCATGGAGAGCTAAACTTCCTAGTGGATACTTGGACTTGTAAACCCAAGGATGCTATTGTTTCATTGATCTTTTATTATGTTTTCTTTAATTGATGTCTTTAATTGAGTTCCAATCATGAATGCTTGTTGAATGATTTCTCCAGTAGAGTGACACTAGGGTTGAGAGTCTACATTGGCAATCCTTGTGAGTGAGTGACACACCATAAGAGTTAGATAAAGCAAAATTGGAGAGGATCGAGAGGTCGAGTCGAGAGGTAGCGTAGCGTCCCCTTTTCCCTTCGGTGTTATTTATCCTACCTCTATTTCCTAGAGTTCTTTACAGTCACCATAGAGTGAAGGGCTAAGAAAGTAACTCCGCTGGGGCTTAGTTGCGCGAGCAATAGAGTGAAGCATTGAAGTAATCTTTAGTTTCTGGGGCTTAATCATGACTAGGGTCTTTCACCTGGACCAAATGGTTAGATCTACATATAGGAATAGGGTTTATCACTAAGAATCCCTAGAACTTTTTGCAACTTTATATAGTGTGAGATGTTAAGACTGAGCGATTTCTCCGCCGGGACATAGTGTAGAGTTAGTCATTGTTGACCTTAGGTTTGGGACCGTGTATTTTAGGATTTCCATGACTCATTAAGTACCAATTAGGAGACATAATAGTTCATCTTGCACATGAATCAATAACCCTAGGATGAGCAATGTCTGAGTGCCCCACTTTCTATCGATTGCCTTCCCTCTCATTTAATCGTTCCCTTTTTTCTTATTTTCTTTATTCTCGTTCACATTGATTTTAACCATACCATTATTATTTCATCTTCACTTAGTTAAGTAGCAATTGTTGTGTTTCTATTCACTATTCCCTGTGGATACGATAACCCACTCACCTGGGATTTATTACTTCGACAAACCAGTACACTTACAGGTCACACGCAAGGGGTGTGTCAAAGACTGATCATTATATCTCCTAACTGATGTTTAATGACTCATGGAAATCTTTAAACACATTGTCCCAAACCTAAGGTCATCCATGACTAACCCTACTTTATATCCCGGAGGAAAGGAATGCTCTCAATGCCTCACATTGTGCAAGCTTGCATAAAGCTCTAGGGACTCCAAGTGATAAACCCTATTCCCTAATCTAGATCTTACCCTTTGGTCCAGGCGAAAGACCCCTAGTCACAATTAAGCCCCAATACAAAGGATGACTTCAATACTTCACTCTATTGCCTGTACAACTAAGCCCCAGTGGAGTTCCTCTTTTAGTACTTCACTCTATCGTGACCCCAAAGAACTCTTGAAATACTGAGGTAGGATAAATCACACTGGAAGAAAAAGGGGGCATTCCGCTACCTCTCGACTCATCCTCTCAATCCTCTCCAATATAGCTTCGTCTAACCCTCATGGTGTGTCACTCATCCACAAGAATTACTAAGATGGATTCTCAACCCTAATGTCACTCTAAGGGAAAATTATTTCAATAATCATTCAAGATTGGAACTCAATTAGAACATCAATTAAAGAAAACATAACGAAAGGTTAATGAAAGAAAATCATCCTAGGGTATACAAGTCCAAGCTCCCAGGGGTTTAGCTCTCCATGGAGCAAGATACAATCAATAATGAAATCGAAAGTAAAAATATGCAATCCATAATTAAAACCCCCTTGTAGTCCGTATCGATGGTCTTGTGGAGTAGCCTCATCTTCTCCAACGGTTCCCTCGTCAAGCCTAGGGCACACCTCGCTGAATCAATACCAACGCAAGCTCCCCCAATAACTATCTTCCAAAGGAACATGGTGTTGAAATCCATAGAACCACTCCAAAAACCTTGCCAAAGCCTCTCAAAACCCTAGCCGCGAGCGCCTCCAACTTTGGGGAAAAGATGGGAAAAAGATTCTTCAAAATGCTACAAATCGCGACTTAAATAGGGCCCGAATCGGTCATCCACACAGGCATGTGGAATTTCCCACACGCTCGTGTGAATCTCTAAGAATTGAATTTTCAGCTCGCTGTTAACAGTAACTACTATAGTGATTTGCTACAATACTTTGTTATAGTAAACTGCTATGGTACTCTGCCAAAATGCTCCTGTATCCACACTTTTCATCAAGACCACATGAATGGGAACACATCCATGCGGTAGATCGTGTTGTGTCTTCAATAAAATCACATTTGACGAAGAACTTGTTAGTGTTGCACATGTCGGAACACATGAGCGAGAGTGACTTTGTGCACTTTTAATTTCCATGTTCACTCGAGCACAACGGAGGTTGGCACACACTCACATGTCTTTGAGCACAACTTGTATTAACAAATTGCATCCATGATTTACTTTTGGTTTCTTTCTTTCATAATTGTCTCCACAATCCTACATGTGCAAAAGATCACAAATACACATGCATAAGCGATAAAATCTGAGAAAGCAATGCTCAATGTAAGAAAAGAATAATTCATATTACTATTACACTAGTACTTATCATCGAGTCCAATCGACCCCCGATGCCTTTTAGTCAATAATGCATGTATATAGCGATGAGTGGGGTTCAACAACTGGGAGGCCTTCCTTGTCCTCGAGCTAGTTGCAATGGAAGTCCAATATGTCTCACTTGTCACGCTATATTGGAAGTCTTGAGGTAGGGCTTTGAACTCGGTTGTGCATGTGTATGCCTCCATATAGAGTCCCAAAAGGACACCCAATTGATCTTGAGAAACCCGATGTTTCTTCCCAAATGCACGAAAGGGGATAGAACTCGCTTGGTGGATGAACGGACATTACTTTGCAACTTAAACGGTGTGCAACGCTTCCAAGGTGAGTTCTTTGTAGGTGGGCTATTCAATGGAGAACAATCTATCCCACCCATCATGAGAAATAAGCTCCAAGACGATACCATTCAATTCCAAAGTCTTCAACACGTCCCAATCTATCTTCCAGACGATACCAAACCCTTTCGAGACAAAAGTGCAAACCGGGTCTTGTGATCTTCGTTCTTAAACCATGGCTCATCGTCCGGAGGGCAACGATCCCTCCGTGTGTGCTTGGAAGTAACTTTCTTAGCCCACATGTCTAGAAGACCAAGAAGATAGCATTAAACCAAGTTACAAGTAAATTAAACTCAAAGGAATGAAAAACCAGTGAAAATGTCCAGTGCTACAGTAAACCCGAAAAACAATTTGCAATAGTTTTACTTTTAAAAGTGGGCAATAAAATTTACAACCATTAAGAATCATTCCAACAATGTTTAGCATCCAAGGAGAACCAAAATCCCAAATGAATCCATCCCACAAAGCCATTAAAAGCCCACGGAGATAGTGATGAAGAAGCTCACCTTTGCCCTAGAGTATATGGAGTGATTCAAGTGTGCAAAATGGCAAAAAGAGTGGTTAATCTTCAAAATTTCTTCACAAATCCAGTTTTTAGGAGGATGGGAGTGATTTAAAGCAAAAAGAATGAGGAGAAAAGATGGAGAAATAGAAGAGAAATGGACAAGAGAAGTGGAGAAGGAAGAAGAATAGTGAAAGCTTGAAAAAAATGGCCCCATAAGGCCCATGCCCAAGCCTTTGCGGGCATGCTTGCACCAGCAAGCATGCCCGTGAGGGCTCTCAGCCTAGCTTGGGGGTAACCTTGTGACCGCATGCTAGGCCGTGAGCCTTCAATGGATGGCTAAAGGGCAATCTTGCGGGTGCAAGCTATCCCATGAGCCCTCTATGTCTCACTTAAGGGTAAATTCATGGTCCAAAAATGGGTGTTTTCCAGTTTTTCTTCAACTTAACCTCCTAAAAACCAAAAAATGATCAAAACACAGCCAGGTTTAGCACACAAACATTCAAGAATTCATTCTCATGGCATCAAGACAATAAACAAGTTCAAGGCATCACAACAAGCATGCAAGAAGAATAAAGATAAATGAAAGAAAACACTACTACAACATGCATACTAACTAAATAACTCCAACTACTAAACACTTAAATAATTCAAAAATGAGAATGTGAAGAGTTAAAAGCTTGGGTTGGCTCCCAAGAACCACTTGTTTAATGTCATTAGCTTGACATGTGTTACCTCACGCTTATGGTGCGACAAACAGGGGAGAGTTACCTCCAAGCTTGGGTGAAGTGCTACATGGGAAGCTCATTGTGAGACATTAAAAATTTTGGAATTTACCTTGGTTCTCAAAGTAAAAATGATCAACTTCGCTAGGTGGCATCATGGAGATATTCATGCTCTTTTTGAGTCTTTCGTTTGCCTTCCTCCAAACCTTTTTCAAAGTCTTCTTTTCTTGCCTTGCGGTGGGGAATCAACTTCCATTCGGATCACTTGATGAGTTGGTGGAGGAGATGGGACCTTTTCTTCAACTTCCTTGGCTTCAGTATCTTCCAAGTACTTGTCCAAGGGATTTAGAGCCAATACCTCCTTCACACAATCAGAAATGATTAAATCAGTATTGTCAGTGAAATATAAAGTACAATCATGATCATTTTTGGGATCTTTTTTGGGAGTTACACTGGCAAAGTACAGGCCAGTGTACTTGTCCGTGTACCAGTTAGATCCCTATAAGTATAAATAGAAATATTCAAGGGTTTTAGGGCATCTGAGTTTTGGCTAAATTTGGGGAAAAGGTTCTAAGGACTATAGGTTGTGGTTGAAGATGACTTTGAAGATTGAAGGAGGAGTTCAAAGGAGTCACCGGAGTGACAATTCATTGGTGACGATAATTGCTCACATCACCTCCTACCACAAAGCATTGAGAGGGGGTTTTTCTTCCATGTTTATGGTTATAGAGATTGAGATTTATTTTGTAGTGATGAACTTGGCCTCATAAAGGGCTAACTTCCTTGGGTGCCCGGATTGATGTAGCTTGGGATTGCTTTATCTTTTGATTGCTTTTTAATATAGATTTATCTTCTGCTTCTAGATTCATCCTTGTTTTCATTATTGGTTTTGTGTATCAAGAGAGGCTTTATGATTGTGATTTCACTTGTGTATTGAGAGATCCATGTGAATAGATCACACACAGATGAGTAGGTATCATTGATGTTTACTAGAGATAGTTAAGGTGACATGTACCTTTCATATCATCTTCACTAACTCTCTTTGTACTCATTTACTTGTCTTTTAGCACAATTTTATCCATTTGAGGTGTTATTTTGGGTATAGTTGCCTCATGTGCAGAAATCAGGGGCTCAAAGAAAAGCAGAGTGAATTCGGGGAATAATTGAGCAGAAGGATCAAGATTTTGCTAAGTTTCAAGACTGACACAAGCAGTGCACGACCGTGCGCTGTCTCCCTGAATACCCCAGCCTGGAGAAGAATGAGAAAGAATTCAAGCATGATCGTGCAATCAGGCTTGACACGGTCACCGCATGACCATGTGCGTTCCCCTAAAAATCTTGATTTGAAGCTAGTTTCCTATAAATAAGGGTAATACGATCTAGAAGCTCTTCGCACAACCTTACATAGACAGGATACGGGCATGACACAATCCTATCTCTTTTTCTGAATATTCCAAGCCCGATTCACTCAAGACCATCATTGAAGACACGGTCATACCACGATTGTGCGCTGATCGTGTCAAGCCCAAAAAGTTCCATATAACTCTAGATTTCTATGGTTTTGAGATCATCTTTGTTCGGGGATTCTTTTCTCCACTAGGAGGACTTGGATGAGATCGATGATCAGGCTTCACCACACCATCTAAGGAGATCAAGGGCGAGTTGGAGGCATAAGAGAAGTGGGGTTGGCACCAAGGAAGATCATCTTATGTAGAAAGGGAGAATCATGTCTTCTTTCTCTAGATTTTCATTTTTTTTCTTCCTTGTTGTATTCAACCATGAGGGACTAACCATCCACGAGTGCTCCGGGGTGTTAAAATATAATGTTTTGTATGCTTTGACTAATTAGTTTAAGCCTCTGTGGAGTTCTTTGGATTCTAGTGTTAACTTGATGTGTTTGATGTGCACAGATGCTTTGGTAAAACATCTTGTATGGATGACCATAGTTGTGATTGTTACTTGTGATTACAAAACTATATGTGTTTGAGATGCATAGTTACCCTAGTAGACCTTATTGTATTTGAGAACCATAGATGGAACATTGCTTTTGAGCATACACTTTAATCTTAGGATGTACTTGGTAGCACTAGAGATAATTCTGCATGCTATGACTTGTAGGGATCACCTCGGGGCATTGCTTTCTTATTGTCGAATACTCAACCCTAGTCTACCCATTATTTCCATCCTATTACTTTCAGTTCTTGCCTTCTTCTTGTTTATAACCAACTCAATCAGTCATTCACTAGAGATCAGAGGTAAATTGAGTACTTTGTGTTCCAATCCCTGTGGTTCGATAGTCCTGACCCTTATGGGGTACCACTTTACTACTTGCTTGTGACCTATACACATGTGGAGAGCACATCAAGTTTTTGGCACCGTTGCCTGGGATTGGTACCTTTTAGGAAATCTTGAAATTTGGTGATCTAATTGTTTTTATTATTCCTCTTTTCTTGTGATTATTTGCCTTTCCCCTTTGTTCATAGTTATTCTTGCTAGTTTTGTTTTCTTTTCATTTACTTTATTCTCTTGAGCTTATATTGATCTATCTTTGGTGCATAAGCACACTTGTATGACCCGTGGAAGCACCTCATCTCCATTGACTAATCCAGATCTAGAAGTTAAGAGAAATTTCTGAGGAAGAATCAAATAGATTAATTTGAGTGAAACTGGGTCAGTGGAGATCAGTGTGGAAGTTGGTCAAGAGGAAGAAATGGCCGGGAACTAACAACAGCAAAGTATCTCAGATTTTACCCGACCAAACTTGGGGGAAGTAGGGTCCAGTATTGTTCGTCCCCTTATTGATGTGAACAATTTTGAGATGAAGCCAAATTTTATCCAGATGGTGCAACAGATATGCCAGTTTGATGTGTTTCATGATAAAGACCCGTATGAACACTTAAGAAATTTCTTAGAGATTTGCGACACTTTTAAGGCAAGTAATGTATTTGAGGATGCTATTTTTCTCAGACTTTTCCCATTTTTGTTGCGAGAGAGGGCCAAACAGTGGCTAAGTTCCTTGTCAGAGGGATCACTTACAATCTAGAAGCAGGTCTCTGAAATTTGCCTTGCAAGATATTTTCCTCCCGCCAAGATCACTAAATTAAGGAGTGACATTTCATCCTTCTAACAAATGGAGGAAAAAACTTTGTACGACACTTGGGAAAGGTACAAGGAGATATTGAGGAAATGCCCGCAGTATGGAATAGTAGAGTAGATGCAGATCCAAATTTTCTATAATGGGCTAAACAATGCAACTAAGCAGATGCTTGATGCTGTCTCTGGGGGGATCACTATGTAACAAGCAACCAAGTGCAGAATCTACCTTGAATGAGGAGATGGCAAACAATGGGTGCCAGTGGAGTTATGAGAGGAACAAATCAGCAAAGGCAGTTGGGATTTATCAAGTTGATGCCGTCACTACTTTAGCTCCACAAGTTGAGGAGATTACCAAGAGATTAGATGCCATGCAATCAACTTCTGTGTCGAGACCTCCTAGTGTTTGTTGGGGTAATACAGGTGACCTTAGTTGTTCTACTAAAGTGGGTACTGGACAATTTGAGTAGGTGGACTTTGTTGGGCAGAATCGTAGATTCTTGAACAATTTGTATAGCTACACCTATAACCTATGATGGAGAAATCACCTAACTTCTCATGGAGCTAACCATCACAAGGGTAAGGAGCACAACAACAGTATAAACCTCCTTTCCAATGAGCTTATCAGGTTGTTAACCCGATTCATCAAGAGCACCAATACCCATCTCTTGGGTCATGAAGAGATGATGAGGAATACAAATGCTACTGTGAGGAACCTCGAGCACCAAATGGCCCAAATGTCTAAGTTGATCGAAGAAAGGCTCATGGGCTCTCTCCCAAGCAACACAGAAGTCAAATCTAAGGAATCTCTTAAGGGTTTCATCTTGAGAAGTGGAAAGGAACTTCCAAACTCTACTATAAAGGAGCCTGAGGTAGAAAATGTTGCATCTCTGGTTGTAATTGATTTAAGTGAAAATGTGGGAGAGATGGAGAAAGGATGGGGTAAGGGGGTCTTTCCTCGTACAATTAGAGGGTTAGTGGATGAGAAAGCTCTTGCTGACCTGGAAGCTAGCATCATCCTCATGCTTTACAAGATATTTCAGAGGCTTGGGCTTGTTGATCCGAAACCCACTACCATGACTTTGCAACTGGCAGACAAGTCCATCAGACAACCGTGAGGAATAATTAAAGACATCATAGTGAAGGTGGACAAATTTATATTCCCAGTGGAATTTCGTTATTCTTGGTGTTGATGACCAGGTCGAGGTATCACTGATTCTGGGAAACTATTTTTGGCAAACTTCAAAAGCTCTCATTGATGTCAAGGATGGTCGGTTGTCACTTTGAGTGGGCGAGGAAGAAATCATATTCAAGCTTCCAAACTCTATGAGGCACACAATGGATTTTGATGATAATTGTTATTGTGTGGATGTTATTTATGGTTTAGTTTCTGACTTTGTACAAGACACTTTTATGAAGGATGAGCTATTCGAGCTGCTGGAGGATGACCCTCTTAAGGGCGAAGCATGGAGGAGGTGGTAGAGTAGTTACAATACCAAGAAGTGGCAATGGTTGAGGCACCTATGCCCCCCAAGATGCCAAAAATGAAAGTCTCTCGAGCAACTCAATGGTGGAGAAAGGTAACCACCAAGGGGAAAAAGCCACCCACCTTACCATCTTGTCTAAAAGCCTCCAATCATTCACCTTCTTGGACTTTCGGTGAGAAAAATTTAATTAAATCATTGTTAACTTATTCTTGTAGCTATGTTTCAGGTGGCGTTGAGAGGTTACGATTCCATGAACCTCCATAAGGACTGCACAGGTTCATTAAGCTAGTGATGTAAAACAAGCGCTTCTTGGGAGGCAACCTAAGTTGTTTTGTTCCCTTTTGCTTGTTCTCTTTGGGTTTTGTTTTCTTCTTTGTGTTTTAGTCTTTTGTTGTGTACTACAATTCGCTTTAATTGGTGTCTCTTGAGGTGTTTTTGAGTGCATTTAATGTTTTGGCGGTGTTTTTGGTTTTCTCATGTGGCCAAATAGTTTATTTTGGAGGAAGGAAACATTTTTTCCTAGAGTTTTCTAGCTGTGTAAGGGCTTGGCACGATCATGCAAATGCCACTGATTTTCACTGGCTCGCATTTTCTAAAACTCAGGGAGGACACAGGGTATACACGATCACGTCAGGAAGGGCCGCACAGCTTGCTTGTTTCTAGCACAATCTTGTCTTCCTCTTTTGAGCTCTTAGGAAATATTCCTGAGATTTTCAGGGGGACGAGCGACACACCCTAGGCATGATTGTATCCGTCCTGGTTAACATAGCATGATCGTATCCGGGGAGTGTCCCATTGTGACTCTTAGGCCCTGAACCCTACGTTTCAAATTCCAACCGACGTTGGCCGCAACCTCTCAATTCCAACTGTTCATCATGACCCCTGGCCTCCCACCCCTTCGTCCTCTATTTATAGCCAAGATTTTGTAGTTTTCTCATAGGATTTGAACCGAGTCCACCTCGTTGCTCCTTCTTCGAGCTACTTACCTTTGGTTCCATTCTGAAGTTTATGATCGCTTTTTCTAGATTCTTGGATGGTTTGGTTTTCCATGTTCGATCTTCATGTTTTCTACCTGATTTTTTGAGTTTTTTTAGTCAAAACCTTGCTCAACCCTTCGGGGAAGATGACTACTAAGGGACACGATCGTGTCTCAAAACCTAGCACTAATGTGCCCCTTCAATTGTGAAGGTGGAGGGGAGATGCATGATCGTGTCCTCTAGCCGAACACACTCCTCATGCTCCTCGTCTGATCGTGCGGTAACTGTTTTCTTAGTTTCTTGTACTGATTTCTCTACTTTTTTTGCAGAGAATGGCGAGGAAACACACTGCAGCCGGGCCTTCCAAATGGCCCTGAGTTGAGACATTCACTCCTGGCACAAACTACATGCCTACATTCCACACTATGGCACACCAGGAGTGCTACGCCCGTTTATCCCATCGCCGTTTTGGCAAATCTAGGGAAATTGATTGGGATGTTCTCTGAGAGATCAGACTTGAGGAAAGGGTTTAGAGATTACTGAGTGTCTGGGAATGGTGACAGTTGTTCTAGATTATAGACAACACTTACGAGCAGTTGGTGCTCGAAGTGTTAGCTACTTTCGAGTTGTCCCGTAGTACCATTACTTTCCATATCGCCGATTACATTCATTTTTAGGTCTTTAGTGTGCTATACGGGATGAGCCTTACAGAGTTCTTAGTCAGGCTAGGACTGTATGATACGAAAGTTCACCAGGACTCCTGCATATGATGAACTACTAACCTCTCGGCTGACTGGGGAGTTGGTGGAGGAAGCCTGGTGATGACTGAGCACTACACCAATTTATGACCCTCATCGGACCAAGGCCATTACACTCTATTCTCTAGCACTTTGGTATATTAATTATGTGCTCAGTCATACACTCACTGGATGCGGTGAGTCATCGCGATTTTGATTTCTTATTGAGTATAGTGGATGGGTTCCGCCATCATCTAGGTTATAAGGTGGCTATTTGTATCACACATCAGTGGACTAGCCCTCGCATTGGTGCCCTGTTTGTTGGCCCGTACATCACTCGCAACATTAGACATATGGGCCAACTTTAAGGGACTAATCAGATGCGAATTGTCAGGGGCTTTGCAGCGATGTCCTTGGAGACCCTAAGGTAGATGGGCGATGCTGCAGTGGGTTCACATCGTTAGGAGGGTTAAGTATTGAGTCTAGTAGTCCATTGCTTTGATTACTACTTTTGATATATCCCATACGATGATGATCATGCCCCTATCCCACCACTGTCTGCTACCACCTCACGCTAGAGATCCCAGCCACCACCTTGTGCTCTGGACCATATTACTTATTCTTTGGCAGCATTCCGGTGGCTATAGAGGAGTGTCACTCTGATCGCTGACAATTTAGGTGTGAGGCTATGCCCGGAGTGACCCATTCGTCATATCGGTGTTAACACCTCTGATATGGGGAAGTCTCAAGAAGATTCCACCTCTTTAGGAAGTGATTCTACGGCCCAGATTGCAATGTTCTGATCTCATCAGTGCAGCCGTAGTTTTTCACTTATCTTTCTTTGCTTTACCTGTAATTCCTTTTATTATTTCTTCTGTTGTCAGTAAGCAAGGGGAGCCATGGTTGTTGTTCTCCTCTATTTTTAGGGATTGTGTGGTTGCTTGGATTGGAAAATGCGTTGAGAGCAACAACACCACTCTCCGTGTTCCAAATTGTGCACTTTATTGAATGGCACACACATTGAGGGCAACAACACCACTCTTCGTGTTCAGGGAAGTCATGTGAACCCTCTCTCTCCTTTGTTATTCTCAAAATTTCTGTTTTGCATGACTTATATTTAAACATTGAGGATAATGTATCATTCAAGTGTGGGGGAGGGTTGCATGCTTGCTTGTGTGGATGAGTACCTTGCTAATGATGATCTATGATTACTTTATCGGAAATTCTTAAACTTAGGGGGACACGAGTATATTAGGGACTTATTTGGAGCAACTTGTAGACTCACTTTTACTCTAAGGACCTGAAACTTCATCACGTTGCCCTAATTGTAGAGCCACTTGCTTTAGGTCAATAACCTTTCACTTATAACCAAGTATTTGTGCTAATTCTAGTGTTAAAAAAACTGAAAGTCGATTCCTTTCTGGGATGTCCCACCAGTCCAATTTTGAAATTATGAGTATAAAAAGATGGTAGAAAGAGCTATCACCATAGAGGAGTGAAAGCCACTATTGAGTAATCAAATTTTGGGCATCACAACTGTACATTTGATGACCTACCAGGAGAGAAGGCTACCCCTAAGGTGTATGAAGATACTACCCATTGTTCTAAGTGAAATAAAGGTTAATTAGCGATAGGTTGATGCCTGGAGACTTTGGGACACTCATTTTAGGGTCTGCACACACACACACACACATGGTCTTTAAAGTAAAAGTGTGGTCCTCTATCGAGTATTCTTATTTGAACTAATCCTTATTGTTCCCTGTTTGCTTAAGGATTTGCCATTCCCCTGATACAAGAGGCAATACACTCATACTCTCTTTTATTGAGTGACGTGAGATTGCTTGAGGACAAGAAAACATTCAAGTGTGGGGGTATTTGATGAGTGCGTTGCATATCATTTTCAGTCATCCTCTTTGCACTCATTTACTTGTCTTTTAGCACAATTTTATCCATTTGAGGTGCTATTCTGGGTATAGTTGCTTCATGTGTAGGAATCAGGGGCTCGAAGCAAAGCGGAGTGAATTCGGGAAATTATTGACAAGAAGGATCAGGATTCTGCTAAGTTTCAAGACTGACACAGCAGTGCCCGACCATGCGCTGTCCCCCTTAATACCCCAGCTTGGAGAAGAATTTGAAAGAATTCAACCATGATCGTGCAATCATGCTTGCCACGGTCGCCGCACGACCATGCACGTTCCCCTGAAAATCTCAGCCTGAAGCTAGTTTCCTCTAAACAAGGGCAGCATGATCTGGAAGCTCTTCGCATGACTGTGCACAAGCAGGACACGAGCATGGCACGATCGTGTTTTTCTTCTAAATATTCCAGGTTTAATTCACTCAAAACCATCATTGAAGCCACAGTTATAGCATGATCGTGCACTAACCGTGTCAAGCCCGAAAAGTGCCATATAACTCCAGATTTCTATGGTTTTGAGATCATCTTTTTTCAGGGATTCTTTTCTCCACCGGGAGGACTTTGATGAGATCAAAGATCAGGCTTCACCACACCATCTAGGGAGATTAAGAGCGAGTTAGAGGCACAAGAGAAGTGCGGTTGGCACCAAGGAAGATCATCTTGAGTAGAAAGGGGAGAATCATGTCTTCTTTCTCTAAATTTTCATTTGTTTCTTCCTTGTTGTACTCATCCATGAGGGGCTAACCATCCACGGTGCCCTGGGTGTTGAAATACAATATTTTGTATGCTTTGACTAATTATTTTGAGTGTCTGTGGAGATCTTTGGATTCTAGTGTTAAATCTTGTGTTGTATAACTTGATGTGTTTGATGTGCATAGATGCTTTGGTAAAACTTGGTGTATGGATGACCATTGTTGTGGTTGCTACTTGTAATTGCAAAACTAGATGTGTTTGAGATGCACATTTACCCTAGCAGACCTTGGTGTATTTGAGAACTATAGATGTAACATTGCTTTTGAGCATACACTTGAACCTTAGGGATGTACCTAGTAGGTACTAGAGACAATTCAGCATGCTATGACTTGTAGGGATCACTTCAGGGCATTGCTCTCTTATTATTGAATACTCAACCCTAGTCTACCCGTTCTTCCCATCCTATTCCTTTCAATTATTGCCTTGCTCTTTGTTTATAACCATATCAATCTTTCATTCACTAGAGATTAGAGGTAAATTGAGTACTTTGAGTTTCAGTCCCTATGGTTCGACAACCCAATCCCTCACGGTGTTCCACTTTACTACTTGCTTGCAACCCATACACTTATGGAGAATGCATCAGTAGTTTAGCTCCGATTCTTGACATGGAAATCCTAGATCTCATTGCAATCGTGTGGGGGTGGGAATAGGAGAGATTAGCATCCACCTTTAGCATAGGATTACACACTAGGGAGTCTTGAGAGAACACTTAGTGTGATTTTAATTGAATTTAATCCTTTTAGTGATGTAGTTGTATACTTGAGACCGTTGATTCGCGCACGAATACCCGATAGCAAGCCTTCCAATGCCTGTTGATTAATAATAACCAGAATTGGAAAAGAGTAAAATCTTATTACTCAAGAAAATAATGTTCGCAAAATTGACTTACTCTTGCCCGTAGGCTTACAATAAATAAAGGAACTAAAAAATATGGAAACAACTCTAAAAGGAGACAATTTGAAAATATGCCAAAAATGGCAAAATTCTTAAATTTTAGTAAGAAATAAAACGCTAAGCAAATAAAGACTACTGCTCAAAACGGCTTACAAATCAAAGATTTCTAGCCTAAGTTATAATGAAATAAATTATTACTATAAATGATAAAATTAGTGTTTTTGAGGCCTAAACGATGGAATTTGGCAGAATTAAGCAATGACTTAAGAGCTTGTCCAACAAGCTGGTGACTTTCGTTTGTTGACCCATTTCCCATCAAATTAGACCCATAAAACTCAAAAAATCCACCGCCCAGAAAAAGACCAAAATGCCACTCTGTTAGGTTGAGTCCTATTTCTGCATGAACGCGCATGCTAGCTCCTCGATATGTCCCGCATCATTTAGCCAAGGTTTAATCTATATTGAATTGTAATCATCTTAATAGTTAAATTCCCAAGTGAAGTCGATCCAGGCACTATTTTTCATTGTGTCTAGTTCCTTACTTCCTCTGATTTTATCCCTTGTTTTTTTCATCATTTTCTTTTGAAATTGGACGTGAAATCAATCTTTGTTATTTGGTTAGCTAGCAAAGATAGAAGTAGTACTTCTATTATCCAATCTCTATGGATTCGACTTTGCTAGTAGCATGTATTACTTCATTTGACGCAAACACTTGCATGCAAATTGCTTTTAGTCAATCAGTGAGCCTGGGGCATTGCTCCATTCCCTTGATTTTAATCTAATTCTATGTTTGGATTGAGGGTTGAGAAGGGAAAGTAAAGGAAAGGAAGGGTTTCAGAGGGTCAAAGTTAGTCTTTTCCTTGCTTGGGTATGTTATTTTAATTTAACGAAATGAAAGGAATAATTAACTCTAAGACTCCAAAATTCTCTGAAACCTCACTTTTTCTGGCAACCCAATTTAGGGTGCTCGAGAGAGAAGAAACTCCCAAACTTTTACAATTTTTAAAAGAACTTAATACTCTTGATTTTTTAATTAATTACATAACACTTCATAAAGTTCTTACACTTTTTTCAATCTAATTTTATTATAATTAAGGGTTCACCAGGTACCAATCATCTTGTCTAGAAAGTTAAATTCCTGGATATTATTTTTGACTCTTGATTCGATCCTTGTTAATTCTACATATCTTGCATCAATTTGATTTTTGGTTTTTTCTTTTTCTTTTTCTACTTATCAATGTAGATCACACATCTATATTACATTGAACATTAATATATCACTAGAATTCTCTTTTTTAGCATTTTATTATTATATTGTTTATAGTCAACATCTCGTCATTCTCATATAGTACTGTTTTTGTTTTTCTTGTTAATGAACAGAATATTTTTATTAAAAAATATGAAATCATAGATTTAATGATTTACACCATACCCATTATAGATTCTCATTATTATGTATTTTCTTTTTTTTATTTGTTTATTTGCTTTTTTGTGTTTTTCTAGGTTAACCAAATAAAGAAATATTACCCCAATAAAAGCCCAACTGATCAATGCATCTATCTATATTGTAAATATGTAGTTGTAAATAATCATACTAAAGTAATATAAATTACACCTAACACAATTCCAAATAGAAAACTTGACAAGATCCCCTTGCGTATATCCCGCAAGTGCACGGGTTTGTCGAAGTAATAATCCCGGATGAGCGGGTATCGAATCCACAGGGAATAGGGAATAAAAATACTTAATTCTTTTCTTAGCTATGTGAAAGATCAATGATGATAAGTGCGACAATGATTCAATTCTCAACAATAAAAACAACAAGTAAGAGAGCAAAAGTAAAGAAGGGGGTAAGGCAATCGATAAAGATGGGGTACCCAGATAATGCTCTGCCTAGGATAATTGTTTCAAGTGCAAGAATCCTCTATTATGGTTCCTAATCAATGCAATGGTGAGTCATGGAAATCCTTAATTACATAGTCCCAAATCTAAGGTCAACTATAAATAACTCTATACATGTCCCGGAGGAAAAATTAGATAACCTCTCAACCTCGCACTCACATAGAGTTGCCATGAGCTCTAGGGACTCCAATTGATAAATCTCTTCCTAATTATAGACCTAACCCTTTGGTCCAGGTGGAAGGTCCCTAACCACGATTAAGCCCTAGATACTAAGATCACCTTAACGCTTCACTCCATTGCACGCGCAACTAAGCCCTAGCGGAAGTTCATCCCTTAGACTATTCACTCTATTATGGCCACAAAGAACTCGAGGAACGGAGGTAGAATCTATCACGTCGGAGGGGAAAGGGAACGCTCCTGTACCTCTCAACTCACCCTCTCAACCCTCTCCAACCTAGCTTTGTCTAACGCTCGTGATGTATCACTCACTCACAAGGTTACCAACGAGAACTCTCAACCCTAGTGTCACTCTAGGAGAAATGTTCATACAATCAAGCATTCAAGGTTGAAACTCACAATAAACATCAATTAATTAAAAGCATAATAAAGAGATTTAATGAAACGATTACATCCTAGGGTTCACAAATACCCAAGTACCCACTAGGAGTTTAGCTCTCCATGGATCTAAGTACAATCAAAGAAATAGAATGTAAAAACAATGAATTCATAAAGAAACCCCCTCGATAGTCATGTCGATGGTCTTGTGGAAAGTCCTCTACTCGTCGTCCAAGGATTCCCTCGTCCGGTATAGGATACGCCTCGACGGAAGCTCCCCTACCAACCTTCTTCCTAAGTAATGATGATGTTGGAGCCGTAAAACCTCTCCAAAACCTTGGCCAATACCCCTCAAAACCCTAGTTGAAGCCCTCTATCAAGTTGGGGAAAAGATGGAGAAAAGAATATTAAAATCGAGGCTGATTCGGCTTTAAATAGGGCTGGAATTGGGCGACTAAATAGGCGTGGATGCTTCACGCGCCCGTGCGGAATTTCCACACGGGCGTGGATAATTTCCACACGCCCATATAGATTCTCTGAACTTCTGTTTTCTCAGCCGGCTGTGAACAGTGCTACTACAGTACTTGCTACCGTGTTGCTGTATTGCTCTACTATAGTATCCGGCCTGAATAGCTTCCCAAATCCATACTTTCATCGGAGTAACGCAAACGGGCACACGTTCACGTCATGGATCACTTGCTTCTTCAATGATAGGCAAGTTGGTGGAGCTCTTGTTCTATGTGCATAAGTCGGAATGCTCGAGTGTGACTGCCTTTGTGCCTCTCCAAATGGATGTGCCAACTAGAATACGAGGAGGTTGGCACACACTCTAGCATCTCACACCCGACCTATGTCTGCACATTTGAACCTTAGCAAGATTTCCTCCAAAAATCAGTGCATTATGCTCCACATTGGCTTCTTTCCTTCATACTCGGCCTTACAACCCTACCTGCACGAAAGTAACATAAAAACACACATATTAGTGTAAAAACCCGAGAAAAGTAATGCTCAACATAAGGAATGAACGCTTATCCATCTGATCCGGGCAGTTACAGAGGTAATTTGACCCAAGAGTTCCCTTCTGACTAATGAAGGAGAGGCCTGGCCTGGCATTCGTATCACACAAGCACTTATCAAAACTTCAATGATTTGGATCTTTTTTTGTTTGAAAGAGGTAAAAATCGAAGTAAGATCTATCTCTAAATATTAATCTGAATTATTCATGAATCTCAATGATAATAATTGATATTGAGAGGAATCATACAATATTTGTAATTCTAGAGCAATAATTTCAATATTTACAAAAAAACTTCTTAAAGTGTGAATTTGTTTGAGATATTGATAATACATGTGTTTACATAGAAATAAGCAATTTCTATTAAAAATTAAGGGTATAATTGGTAAATCATATTATTATATATTATTTCCTTTCCTTTCACCTCCTTAACCAAACAAGTTTTAACAAACAACCATCCTTTCTTTTCCCTTCATGAAATTTAACTATTCAAACAAGGGTTCAACCATTCCTTTCCTTTCGCTTACTTTCCTTTCATTTCCCTCCTCTTCCCTTCCTTTACTTTCTCTTTTACTTTGGATTGAAAAACACTTTGTAAGTTATCATTTCTATCCATCTTAGTTTTAGATTAATCATAATTAGGGTTAACAACATCAATCTCTTTTTATAGGTGAGAAAATAGAGGGTGAAGAAGTACTAGTAGAGCCCTATGGATTCGACTACCAGACCTTTGGTTATGTTATAGTATTTTTTATGACCCATACACTTGCATTGTATACGCAAAAGGTGTATCAAAATCTTACATTTGCCCATTAGGTTCGCAACATTACCCTTTTAAGAAAAATGGAGAGTTGTTCCTAGGGATCTAGTGACAATTTTTACCCAGAGCATTGAAGCTTACTTGCATAGATAGCCTCAAAGGAAGGAGCCAAATTAGGAAATCATCTTAACTAAGTTCATAGATATGATAAATGGATGCCTCATGTTGATGAGGCAAGTTCCAAGGAACAAGTGAAGTCAATTGCATTAGAAGGCATCAAAGCAATTTAGAAGTCAACAAAAGAAGGGATACATGGATAGGTTACTAGGGTTGTCTTATTTTCTATAAGCAAAGGTGGATCAGGATACACTAGCTGAAGCTAATTATGAAACCAATTTGGAGAATAATGAAGCCATAGTTCAGAGGAAAAGAGAATTTGAGGGGTTTGATCAAAGCAGATAGATAAGATTGAAGCCCTCCATTGAGGATCCACCCAAGTTAGAATTTAAAAGTTGCTAGACCATTTGTAGTATTCATTTCTAGAGAAAGACTTAAAGTTTCCAATGATCATAACAATAAATTTGGAAGTGGAGAAAAAGGAGAAGTTATTGGGGCAACTCAAAATTCACAAGTGATTCATAGCACGAAAGTTTTTAGATAGAGGATTAGCCCTTCTTTTTGTACTCGACAAAAGTCTAATGGAAGATAATATTAAATTACTAATACTACTACATAGAAGATTTAATCTGAACAAGAAGGAAGTGGTAAAGGTTCAGGTTATAAACCTCTTTGGTATAACTGTTATTTATCTAATTTATGATAGTCTAATAAGTGCTTGTGTGATAAGAATACGAAGTGTTCTTTCCTTATGATGAGCATTACTTTTATCGGGTTTTAACACTAATATGTGTGTATTTATGTTACTTGCATGCAGATAGCGTTGTGAAGCCGAATCTTAGAGAAAGAAGCCAATGTAGATCGTGAGTGCACCATTTGGTGGAAATCTTGAGAAGGTTCAAAGGCGAGCATAAGTCGGGTTCAAGATGCTAGAATGTGTGCCAACCTCCTTGTATTCAAGCTAGAACAATGATTTGGAGGGGTACAGAGACAGTCATATTCTAAGTATTCTGGCTTGTGCATGTTTAACAATATCTTCGCCAACACGGCCGTTCATTGAAGAAAGCAAAGCGATCTACGACGTAAACGTGTGCCCGTTTACGTTACCTCGATGAACGCATAGCTTCGGGAGTGATTCAGACCGGTAGTGTAGCAGGGCAATGCAGCAAAATAATGTAGCAGGTACTAGTTCATAGCTGGCCAAAGAAGGAGTTATTCAGAGAAGCCGCACGGGCGTGTGGAAATGCGTTAATTCCATACGGGCCGTGAGAAATATTCACATGGGCGTGTGGATTCTCTATTCCAGCCCTATTGAAGGCCGATTTCAGAAATCGTTTCTCCATCTTTTTCCCAACTTGAGAGAGGGCTGCAGCTAGGGTTTTCAGAGGTATTGGCTAGGGATTGGGAGAGGTTCGACGGCTCTGACATTGTGCTCCGTTTGGAAGAAGGTTAGTGGGAGAGCTTTCGTAGGCACCGATCCGACGAGGTGTATCCTAGGCCGAACAAAGGGACCTTTGGACAAGTAGAGGACTCTCCACAAGACCATCATCACGACTATCGAGTGGGTTTTCTATGGATTCATTGCTTTTACCTTCAATTTCATTAATTGTAATTAGCTCCATCGAGAGCTAAACCCCCTAGTGGGTACTTGGATTGTGAACCCTAGGATGTATTCATTTCATTGAACCTTGTTATTATGCTTTCATTATTTGATGTTTTTATTGAGTTCCAATCTTGAATGCATTAATTATATGAATACTCCCTTACAGTGATACTAGGGTTGAGAGTTCTTGTTGGTAACCCTTGTGAGTGAGTGACTGATAAGTGCTTGTACGATATGAATGCTAAGCATTCTTTCCTTATGTTAAGCATTATCTTTCTCGGGTTTTTACACTAATATGTGTGTTTTTATATTACTTTTATGTAGATAGGGTTGTGAGGCCGATTATGAAGGAAAGAAGCCAATGTGGATCATAATGCACCGATTTTGGAGGAAATCTTGCTAAGGTTCAAATGCAAAGACATAGGTCGGGTGTGAGATGCTAGAGTGTGTGCCAACCTCCTCGTATTTGAGTTAGCACAACCATTTGGAGGGGCACAAGGGCAGTCATACTCAAGCATTCCGACTTATGCATATAGAACAAGATCTCCACCAACTTTTCCAACATTGTAGCAGCACTGTTCACAGCTGGCCGAGAAAACCGTAGAACAGAGAATCCACATGGGCGTTTGGAAATTCCACATAGGCGTGTGAAAAATCCACAGGGTGCCCAAAGGGGCGTGTGGTTCCCAAATTCCAGCCCTATTTAAAGCCGATTCAACCCCGATTTCAGCATTCTTTTCTCCATCTTTTCCCCAACTTGAGAGAGGGTTTCAGCTAGGGTTTTGAGAGGTATTGGCTAGGGTTTTGGAGCGGTTCTACGACTCCAAAATCATCATCTCTTTGGAAGAAGGTTGGTAGGGGAGCTTCCGTCGAGGCGTATCCTATACCGGACAAGGAGATCTTTGGACGACGAGTAGAGGACTTTCCACAAGACCATTGACATGGCTATGGAGGGGGTTTTCTAGGGATTTATTGGTTTGACATTCTATTTCTTTGATTGTACTTAGCTCCATGGAGAGCTAAACCCCTAGTGGGTACTTGGGTATTTGTGAACCCTAGGATGTATTCATTTCTTTGAATCTCTTTATTATGCTTTAAATTAATTGATGTTTATTGTGATTTCCAACTTTGAATGCTTGATTGTGTGAATACTCCCCTAGAGTGACACTAGGGTTGAGAGTTCTTGTTGGTAACCTTGTGAGTGAGTGACACACCATGAGTGTTAGACAAAGCTAGGTTGGAGAGGGTTGAGAGGGTGAGTCGAGAGGTACAGAAGCGTCCCCTTTCCCCTCCGATGTGTGAGATTCTACCTCCGTTCCTCGAGTTCTTTGCAGCTACAATAGAGTGAATGGTCTAAGGGATGACCTTCCGCTGGGGCTTAGTTGCAGGTCCAACGGAGTGAAGCGTAGAGGTGATCTTAGTATCTAGGGCTTAATTATGGTTAGGGACCTTCCACCTGGACCAAAGGGTTAGGTCTATAATTAGGAAGAGATTTATCACTTGGAATCCCTATAACTTATTGCAATTCTATGCGAGTGCGAGGTTGAGATGTTATTCAATCTCTCCTCCGGGACATGTATAGAGTTAGGCATAGTTGAGCTTAGATTTGGGACTATGTAATTAAGGATTTCCACGACTCACTTGCATAGATTAGGAAGCATAATAGAGGGTTCTTACACTTGAAATGATTGTCCTAGGCGGAGCAATATCCGGGTACCCCATCTTTATCGATTGCCTTACCTTCTCCTTTACTTGTGCTCTCTCACTTGTTGTTTTTACTTTTGAGAATTAAATCATTATCACACATATCACTATTCATATTTCACATAGCTAAAAAGCAAATTAAGTGTTTTTATTCCCTACTCCCTGTGGATATGATACCCGCTCATCTGGAATTATTACTTCGACAAACCCGTGCACTTGTGAGATATACGTAAGGGGATCTTATCAGTGACACACCACGAGAGTTAGACAAGGCTAGATTGGAGAGGGTTGAGAGGGTGAGTCGAGAGGTAGCGGAGTGTCCCCTTTCCCCTCCGATGTGATTTATTCTACCTCCAATTCCTCGAGTTCTTTGTTGTCATAATAGAGTGAATGGGCTAAGGGATGACCTTATGCTGAGGCTTAGTTATGAGTGCAATGGAGTGAAGCGTTGAAGTTATTTTAGCATCTAGGGCTTAATTGTGGCTAGGGACCTTCCTCCTGGACCAAAGGGTTAGGTCTACATATAGGAAGAGGATTTATCATTTGAAATCTCTAGAACTCATTGCAATTCTATACGTTTGCGAAGTTGAGAGATTGTTCAATTTCTCCTCCGGGACATGTATAGGGTTAGGCATGGTTGACCTTAGATTTGGGACCATGCATTAGTTAGGAAGCATAATAGAGGGTTTTTGCACTTGAAACGATTGTCCTAGTTTGATCAATATCCGAGTACCCCATTTATATCGATTGCCTTACCTCTCCTTTACTTGTGCTCTCTCTTGTCTCTTTTACTTTTGTTTGCATTACATCTTACCACACAAATCACTATTCATATTTCATTTAGTTAAGAAACAATTTAAGTATTTTTACTCCTTACTCCCTATGGATACGATACCCACTCACCTGGGATTTTATTACTTCGACAAACCTGTGTACTTGCGTGACATACGCAAGGGACGTTGTCAAGTTTTTGGCGCCATTGCTGGGGAATAAGCGTTTAGAGATACTTTGTGCTTTGTTTTCTTAGCTATTCATTTATTCATTCTATTTCACATCATCTTGTCTATCATCGTTCTGATTTGTTTTCTTTCTTTTTGTGCAGCTCCAGGTTCATGACCCGAGGGAACCCCTCAATATTGATTAAAGGACATCAGAGCTCGAACATATACTTAGAAGAAAAGGAAAAGAACCTGTGCAAGAACAGTCTAATCTAGCTGATTTGGAATTTGAAGGATCGGATAATATGGCGGAACAAAATGAGCAACAGAGGACATTATCTAATTATGCCAGACCTTCAGTATTGTTGACACAATCGAGTATTGTACGTCCCCCGATTACAGCTCAGAACTTCGAGCTGAAGCCGGCATTCATCCATATGTTGCAGCAATCTGCGTAGTTCAATGGTTTGCCCGATGAGGATCCAAACAGTCATATAGAGAACTTTCTTGAGGTGTGTGATATAATTAAGATAAACGGAGTGACAGATGATGCCGTCAAGTTTAGGACCTTCCCATTTTTCTTAAAGTGGAGAGTAAAGCAGTGGCTACAATCATTATCTAGGGCATCAATTACCACATGGGAGGAGATGGTAGAAGCTTTTCTTGCCCGTTATTTTCATCCCGAAAAATCTGCAAAGTTTAGGAATGAGATCTCGTCCTTTGTACAGTTGGAATTGGTATCTCTATTTAAGACGTGGGAAAGGTTCAAGGAGCTCCTAAGAAAGTGCCTGCAACACGGATTCCCAGAGTGGATGATTGTTCAGACCTTTTACAATGGGTTGAATCCGAGTAAAAGGCAACTCTTAGATGCGGCAGCAGGAGGTACCTTAGATAGCAAGACCCCGGGTGAGGCCCGTCATATTAATTGAAGAAATGGGGTTAAATATCTACTAATGGAATGTTAGGGAGAAGAAGAAGGTGGCCGAGCTTCATGAGATAGATGCAATAACTTCATTGGCGGCTCAAGTGGAATTATTGAGTAAGAAAATAGATATTCTAACTTCGAATAGAGTGGCGATCGTGACTACTTGCACCGGGTGTGGTGGAGGACATGCTCCCTCCGATTGCCCGATCTCCATTGGTGATGCATCCTCGATTGAGAATGTTGATTTTGTGGGCAATGCGATGAGGAATCAAGGGAATCCATATAGCAACACCTACAATCCGGGTTGGAAGAATCATCCCAATTTCTTGTGGAGTAACCAAGGTCCACAAAAGACCATGGGGCTCACCGGGTTTCTAACAAGTTCCCCTTGCGTATATCCCGCAAGTGCACGGGTTTGTCGAAGTAATAATCCCAGATGAGCGGGTATCGAATCCATAGAGAGTAGGGAATAAAAACACTTAATCCGCTTCTTAGCTATGTGAAAGATCAATAGTGATAAGTGTGACAATGATTCAATTCTCGAAAGTAAAAGCAACAAGTAAGAGAGCAAGAGTAAAGGAGGAGGGAAGGCAATCGATAAAGATGGGGTACTCGGATAATGCTCCACCTACGATAATTGTTTCAAGTGCAAGAACCCTCTATTATGCTTCCTAATCGATGCAATGGTGAGTCGTGGAAATCCTTAATTACATAGTCCCAAATCTAAGGTCAACTATGCCTAACTCTATAAATGTCCCGAAGGAGAGATTAGATAACCTCTCAACCTCGCACTCGAATAAACTTGCAGAGAGCTCTAGAGATTCCAAGTGATAAATCTCTTCCTAATTATAGACCTAACCCTTTGGTCCAGGTGGAAGGTCCCTAACCACGATTAAGCCCTAGATACTAAGATCACCTCAACGCTTCACTCCGTTGCACGCGTAACTAAGCCCCAGCGGAAGTTCAACCCTTAGACAATTCACTCTATTATGGCCGTAAAGAACTCGAGGAATGGAGGTAGAATCTATCAAGTCGGAGGGGAAAGGGGACGCTCCTGTACCTCTCGACTCACCCTCTCAACCCTCTCCAACCTAGCTTTGTCTAACGCTCGTGGTGTGTCACTCACTCACAAGGTTACCAGCGAGAACTCTCAACCCTAGTGTCACTCTAGGGGAAATGTTCATACAATCAAGCATTCAAGGTTGGAACTAACAATAAACATCAATTAATTGAAAGCATAATAAAGAGATTCAATAAAACGAATACATCCTAGGGTTCACAAATATCCAAGTACCCACTAGGGGTTTAGCTCTCCATGGAGCTAAGTACAATCAAAGAAATAGAATGTAAAAGTAATGAATCCATAGAGAAACCCCCTCGATGGTCGTGTCGATGGTCTTGTGGAAAGTCCTCTACTCGTCGTCCAAGGATTCCCTCGTCCGGTATAGGATACGCATCGACAGAAGCTCCCCTACCAACCTTCTTCCTAAGGAATGACGATGTTGGAGCCATAGAACCTCTCTAAAACCTTAGCCAATACCTCTCAAAACCCTAGCCGGAGCCCTCCCTGAGGTTGGGGAAAAGATGGAGAAAAAAATGCTGAAATCGGGGCTGAATCGGTTTTAAATAGGGCAGGAATAAGGCGACCACACGGGCCTGTGGATTTTTCACATGCCCATGTATAATTTCCACACGCCTGTGTGGATTCTCTGAATTCCTGTTTTCTCGGCCAGCTGTGAACAGTGCTGCTACAGAGCTTTGCTGGAGTATTCTACTGCATTATCTGGCCTGAATAGCTTCATGAATCCATGCTTTCATCGGGGTAACGCAAACGGGCACACGTTCACGACATGGATCACTTGCTTCTTTAATGACGGACAAATTGGTGGAGATCT
Organism: Dioscorea cayenensis subsp. rotundata; assembly: GCF_009730915.1. NCBI lineage: Eukaryota > Viridiplantae > Streptophyta > Magnoliopsida > Dioscoreales > Dioscoreaceae > Dioscorea > Dioscorea cayenensis. Next base: position 13,003,689 of record NC_052472.1, on the reverse strand, counting down.
TGTTCTATGTGCATAAGTCGAAATGCTTGAGTGTGACTGCCCTTGTGCAGCTCCAAATAGTTGTGCTAACTCAAATACGAGGAGGTCGGCACACACTCTAGTATCTCGCACCCGACCTATGTCTTCACGTTTGAACCTTAGCAAGATTTACTCCAAAATCAGTGCATTATGATCCACATTGGCTTCTGATAAGTGCTTTGTGCGATATGAATGTGAAGCGTTCATTCCTTATGTTGAGCATTAGTTTTCTCAGGTTTTTATATTACTATGTGTGTTTTTATGTTACTTTTACCCAGGTAGGGCTGTCAAGCCGAGTATGAAGGAAATAAGCTAATGTGGATCATAATGTACTTATTTTGGAGGAGATCTTGCTAAAGTTCAAACGCGAAGACATAGGACAGGTGTGAGATGCTAGAGTGTGTGCCAACCTCATCGCATTCGAGTGAGCACATCCATTTGGAGGGGCACAAAGGCAGTCACACTCGAGCATTCCATCTTATGCATACAAGAACAGGAGCTCCACCAACATATATATCTTTGAAGAAGCAAGTGATTCACGATGTGAACGTGTACCTGTTTGCGTTACCCCGATGAAAGTATGGAATTGGGAAGTTATTCAGGTCAAAGACTGTAGCAGAGCACTGTAGTAACAATGTAGCAAGTACTGTAGCAGCACTGTTTATAGCCGGCCGAGAAACCAGAGAAACAGAGAATCCACACGGGCGCGTGTATCGTCCACGCCCGTGGAGTTACCCGATTCTAGCCCTATTTAAAGCCGATTCAGCCCTGATTTTGGTATTCTTTTCTCGATCTTTTCCCCAACTTGCGAGAGGGCTTCGGCTAGGGTTTCGATGGGTATTGGCCAAGGTTTTGGAGAGGTTCTATGGCTCTGACATCATGATTCCATTAGGAAGAATGTTGGTAGGGGAGCTTCGATCGAGGCGTATCCTATACCGGACGAAGGAATCCTTGGACGACGAGTAGAGGACTTTCCACAAGACCATCAACACAACCATCGAGGAGGTTTCTTTATGGATTCATTGCTTTTACATTCTATTTCTTTGATTGTACTTAGCTCCATGGAGAGCTAAACCCCTAATGGGTACTTGGGTGATTATGAACCCTAGGATGTATTTGTTTCTTTGAACTTCTTTATTATGCTTTCAATAAATTGATGTTTATTGTGAGTTCCAACCTTGAATGCTTAATTGTATGAACATTTCCCCTAGAGTGACACTAGGGTTGAGAGTTCTCGCTGGTAACCTTGTGAGTGAGTGACACACCACGAGCGTTAGACAAAGCTAGGTTGGAGAGGGTTGAGAGGGTGAGTCGAGAGGTATAGGAGCGTCCCCTTTCCCCTCAGACGTGATAGATTCTACCTCCATTCCTCGACTTCTTTGCGGCCATAATAGAGTGAATGATCTAAGGGATGAACCTCCGCTGGGGCCTAGTTGCGCGTGCAATGGAGTGAAGTGTTGAGGTGATGTTAGTATCTAGGGCTTAATTGTGGCTAGGGACCTTCCACCTGGACCAAAGGGTTAGGTCTAAATCTAGGAAGAGATTTATCACTTGGAATCTCTAGAGCTCATTGCAACTCTATGCGAGTGCGAGGTGTTGAGATTGTTCGATTTCTCCTCCGGGACATGTATAGAGTTAGGTATAGTTGACCTTAGATTTGGGACTACGTATGTAAGGATTTCCACGACTCACCATTGCGTTGATTAGGAAGCATAATAGAGAGTTCTTGCACTTAAAGCAATTATCCTAGGTGAAGCATCATCAGAGTACCCCATCTTTGTCGATTGCCTTGTCTCCTCCTTACTTTTGATCTCTTACTTGTTGCTTTTAATTTCTGAGAATTGAATCATTACCACACTTATCATTGTTGATACTCCACATAGCTAAGAATCGAATTAAGTGTCTTTACTCCCTACTCCCTGTGGATTCGACCCCGCTCATCCGGGATTATTACTTCGACAAACCCGTGCACTTGCGGGATATAAGCAATTGGACCTTGTCAAGTTTTTGGCGCCGTTGCCGGGGAGGTAGGCGTTTAGAGATACTTTGCACTTTGTTTTCTTAGCTATTTCACCACACAGTCTAATTCATATCTTCTTATTCTATTATCGTTCGATTTTTCTTTTTTCTTTATTTTTTTGGTGCAGCTCCGTGTTATGACCCGAGGGAATCCATCAATATTGATTGAAGGAGACCCCGAGCTTGAACGATACACTTAGAAGAAAAAGGGAAAGAACCTCGTACAAGAACGACTCTAATCCAAACTGATTTGGAAGTAGAAGGATCTGACAACAAGGTAGAACAAAATGAGCAACAATGAACATTATTCGATTATGCCAGACCTTCAGTGTTTGGGACACAATCGAGTATTGTGCGTCCCCCAATTACAGCTCAGAACTTCGAGCTAAAGCCGGCATTCATCCATATGCTGCAGCAGTCCGCACAATTCAACGGTTTGGCTGATGAGGATCCAAACAGTCACATAGAGAGCTTCCTCGAGGTGTGCGACATGCTGAAGATAAATGGTGTGACGGATGATGCCATCAAATTGAGAGCCTTCCTATTTTCCTTAAAGGGGAAAGCGAAGCAGTGGCTACACTCATTACCTAGAGCATCAATCACTACATGGGAGGAGATGGTAGAAGCTTTTCTAGCCCATTATTTCCCTCCCGGAAAATCAGCAAAGCTTAGGAATGAGATCTCATCCTTTATGCAGTTGGAATTGGAGTCTCTATTTGAGACATGGGAAAAGGTTCAAGGAACTCCAGCGAAAGTGTCCGCAACACGGATTCCCGGAGTGGATGATTGTTCAAACCTTCTACCATGGTTTGAACCCGAGTACAAGGCAACTCTTGGATGCGGCGGTAGGAGGTACCTTAGGTAGCAAAACCCCTGACGAGGCTCGTTAATTGATTGAGGAGATGGGGTTAAATAGCTACCAGTGGAACGCTAGGGAGAAGAAAAAGGTGGCCGGTCTCCATAAAATTGATGCGGTAACTTCATTGGCGGCCCAAGTGGAGAGTTTGAGTAAGAAGCTAGATCTTATAGCTTCCAATAGAGTTACGGCCGTGACCAATTGCACCGGTTGTGGTGGAGGACATGCTCCCTCCGATTGCCCAATCGTCATTGGTGATGTTTCTTCGATTGAGAATGTTGACTTTGTAGGTAATGGAATGAGACCTCAAGGGAATCCATACGAAAGCAACACCTACAATTCAGAGTTGGAAGAATCATCCTAAACTTTTCATGGAGTAATCAAGGACCACTGTAAGACCATGGGGCCATCGGGGTTCTAACAACAACATCAACAAGCCCCTCAAGTGGAAAAAGCAGATTTCGGGGCTTGGAAACCCGAATGACGGATTTGGAGAAGCACTTGGCTAGATTTTTTCAATCGGCAAATACTAGGTTTGAATAAGTCGAGGCTACACTTCGCAATCACACCGCCTCCTTGCACAATCTTGAAAATCAAGTGGGGCAAATTGTGAAATCTCTTTCTGAAAGGCCACATGGGAGTTTACCAAACAACACAGAAACCAACCCGAGAGAACATGTGAAGGCGATCGCTTTGAGAAGCGGTCGTGAGGTTGAAGAGAGTCTTCCGAGTGAGAAGCCGAAAGAACACGCACCCGAGGTTGTAGAGGTTGAGAAGGGAGCAAACAAAGAGAAAGAGATGGCACCCCCATCTTTCAAGCCAAGAATCCCTTATCCCTCTAGATTGAAGAATGACCAAGGGGATGAACAGTATAAGAAGTTCCTGAGTTTGTTCAAGCAACTCCACATCAACATTCCTTTTGTTGAGGCTTTGGCTCAAATGCCTAAGTATGCAAAGTTCCTGAAAAACCTATTGACCAACAAGAGGAAATTGGAGGAGAGTGCTTCAGTGGTGTTTGATGCTTCATGCTCGGCGGTGTTGCAAAATTACATATCGAACAAGAAGAAGGACCCGGGAAGCTTCATTATTCCGTGTAACATCGGCAACTTAGGTGAGAAAATGGCATTGGCGGACTCAGGGGCAAGTATCAACGTCATGCCATATACTTTCTTCCAAAAGCTAGGCTTGGGTGAGCCTAGGCCTACTCGGATGACTTTACAATTGGTGGACCTAACGGTACGACATCCGAGAGGCATCATTGAAGATGTGCTTGTCAAGGTGGACACGTACATTTTTCCGGTTGACTTTGTAGTGCTAGATGTCGATGAGGATGCAGATGTACCCTTGATACTTGGGAGACCTTTCTTGCGGACTTCCAAAGCATTGATTTACATGGATGGCAGAGAGCTCACATTGAGAGTCGGAGACGATAAGCTCACTTACCGCCTTGGTGAAGCCATGCGGCATTCTCTCGATTTTGATGACACTTTGTATTTTCTAGACACTACTGATGAGATTGTTGATGAATATATACAGGAAATGTTCAAACCGGATCCGTATGAAGGTTTTTCGACCAAGAGGAGAGCAATGAAGAAGTAATGATGCTTGGTTCGAATGGAGAGGAAACATTTACCCCGGGGATCTTGAAGAATGTGCTCCGGAAAATGAAGAGGGCTAGGAGACGCCACGGAAAATGCCCCAAGACTGTTGGAGACGTACATGAGCCAAGGAAGTTGGACGAATGATTGCTAGGTGGTCCGAAGCCCGATAGTACACCCTCTACCCTCAAGAGACTTTCCTCATCATGCTTTCAAGTTATGGGTAAGAGGGCAACCTTCATTCATGAACCCCTGTGAGGTAAGAAAGATACGACAAGCTTAGTGACGTTAAACAAGCGCTTCTTGGGAGGCAACCCAAGTGTTTACTGTTTTCGTACCTTTTACTTTAGTTTGTTTGCATGAATAAATTGTTAAGTGTTGGTGTTTCAATTGTTGAGTGCTTGTGCTGCGATTTTATTGTGGGTTTTTAAAAGAATTCATTATGTGTTTTGTTGCGAATTGGCGAAGTTTGGTCGTTTGAGTTCTATTTTCGTGTTTTTTTATCTCGTAAATTTTGCATAATAGGGCGAGGTTCCGAGGTGTGTAGACATGTTCGACTAGTTCTGCAGAGCCCTGCAGGGTTTTTCTAAGTCATCCGGAGAAAAACACACGGGAGTGTGGAATTTCCGCATGCGCTGGTGGGTGTATCTCGTGAACTCATCGGAGAGGTCACAGGGCGTCGGCCGCCTCGCGGATGACCATGCGACCGGGCGCACGCCTGCGGGATAATTTCCGCATAGGCGTGTGCTTTCCTGCAGAGTTGGGCAGATTTTCCCGAGAACATACAGGGGCGTGGACTCGCCCCTGTGGGTGACCTTGTGAACCACACACGGGCGTGGGTAATTTCCGCACGCCCGTGCGAAACTCTACAGGTGGCTCCCTCCATCTCGAGAAAACACAGGGGCGTGCGGCTGCCCCTATGAGTTGGGCATGTGAATGTCCACGCCCATGGGGAATTTACGCACGGGCGTGCGTAAGACTTGATATTTTTTCTCGGATGTCCAGGGGAAGCCCGCAGGGGGCATGCGCCCACGCCTAGGTACTGCAGCTGCAGGCGTGGATATTTTCCGCACGCCCGTGGGAGATCATTCTAAGTCAGTGAGAGTTTTTCCCGAGAGCGCACAGGGACGTGCATACGCCCCTGTGGAGCTTTTGAAGTGAGGCGCACGGGCGTGGGGAATTTCCTCACGCCCGTGTGGATGCACAGAACGTCAAAAGTCACGAGTTCTATTTAAAAGAGGATGATTTCTCTCCCTCCTCACAAATCCTTTTCATTTGAAAACACTCTCACACTACTCTCCGAGTCCATAGCATCAGTTTAGTGGGATTATAGCGAAGATTTCCGGCCGGCTCTTCATTTTCTTACTCCTCCTCATCGGTAAATCCTTTTTCATCATCTTCTTCGTCAATTCATGATTTCTATTGATTAATCAGGTTAATAATGCTTCGTTTCTTCAATTGGAACAATGATTTATGTTTAGAACGAAGTTAGAGAGATTATTGAGTTATATTTTTGGATTGTTGATGCCTGGCCGTGCGGTTCTCATGCCCCGTGAATCCACACGGGCGTGCGGAAATTCCACACGACCGTGTGGATTTCTGCAGTATTATTTTATCAACTTGTTTGACTAATTTTGTTTAAATTTGGCAGATCATAGCACCTAGGTCAAAGAAGCAAGCTGAGAAGAGGCCATGTGAGTCATCCTCTGAGCCCGAGGCTATGCGATTTGCGATTCGCAACATCGAGTCCGTTATGAGCGCTTATCGGGACTCCGCCTGGACGGACTCGATTCCCCGGACATGACTATCTTTCGCGAGATCTTCAACGGGGAGATGAGTTTGCTTGATGAGGTTGAGGACCTTGTTTCGGAGGGTGGTTGGCGGCGTTGTTGACGATTACAAAGCCAGCCATACAAGAGTTTACATTGGAGGTGCTCTCCTCGTTCGAGTTTGATAGAGCGTATGCGAGCTTCGACGATTTGGGCACCATTCGGTTCGAGTATTTGGGACGCCACCATAGCTTGAGCATTACGCAGTTTTCCGTACTACTTGGCCTATACTGAGGGAGGCATTCCATGCTACCGAGGAGTATGCACAGTTGCCTACTGATTATTCAGGAACCTTGACCCCGCAAAGAGCTTAGAGAGTGCTATGTGGTTAAGGTCAGTACGAGCCGGGGGTGTCCAAGGCCACGTGCCTTTCTCGACCTGCCTACAGATATTTACACGCCATCATCGGGTAGGGTCGGTGAATGGCCGTGGTAACAATGATCAGTGTCTTGAGCCGTTAGGAGTTGTTGTACTTGTACTCGATGGTAGAGCGCTGCACGATCCACTTAGGGCACATCCTGGGCTGATTACATCGGACATCAAGGACAATATGCTAGGGCGGGAGGCGATCTTCTCGGGACCCTTACATTACTGAGATTAGTCTTTGGGCATGGGTCTCTTGGATTCGATTCAGGGGCCGAGAAGGCGAGTGTACCCGCTCCCCTGGGTCTAAAGACGATGCGGTTGATGGGCATGGTCCGCGAGGGTTCAGACAGGGGTTTTTGCTTTAGTCCTACCAGCCCCGAGATAATTGAGGATGAAGGTGATGAAGCCGGAGCATCTCGGACCCGCCCCCGAGCCTCGGCCAGCATCAATGGAGACCGAGGCACCTCCAGTAGTCGAGGAACCACCCCTAGTGCCTATGTTTTCATCTTCTCGAGCCAATGATCGCTTTGAGAGTCTCGAGAATGCTATAGGAGTGGTCCGAGCTGAGGTTGCCGAGATTCGGGCTATGCAGGCCACTCAGTATACAGAGTTCATGGCACGTTTTGACATATTACAGCAGATCCTAGAGCAAGATGTTGCCTCATCATTTGTCCTGCAGCCGAGGACCATTCAGGCCCGCCCGATGCCTCCGACGACCTCCATCCTCGACCCCGAGACGGAAGACCCACTATATGCTTCCACTTCGTAGATAGGCAGTGGCAGGCCCGAGGCGACTCCGACACTTGACCTTTCTTTTACTTTCATGCATTTTACTTGATCTTATTTTCTTGTTCTTAGACTTGTTCACTCAGAAAGGATTTTCCTTCTGAGTTTATGTTATTTTGCATTATCGAGTTCTATTCATTGCTTCATCTTTTATACACTCGAGTTATTTTTGTTTTTCTTGAGCTTCAATGAACCCCCTCGTGTATGTGTGCAGATGGTCTTGTCTTCCTGGAAATTGAGACTTAGTCATGGGCACGGTCAAGGTGCTTTGGCACTTGACCGTGTGAGCTTCACAACCCGTTGAAACACTACTCCCATGGAATTTGCTTCATCAAACGCAACACTAGGAGTCAAGGGAGTATTGTTTTGATTGCTTCTCCCACATCTATTTTTGAATGATATATTTTGAGTGAGCTTGCATGTGTACAATGAGGACAATGTACAACTTAAGTGTGGGGGGGAGTTTCATAATGTGCACATCTTTTCTATTGTTCTTGATTGTTATATGCTCACATAGCCAATGGCGGTTCACCTTAGTTGCAATGTTTGTATTCTTAAGTCTAGGAGAATTGTTAACATTGAATGTTTTCATGCTCTAGTTCTTGCTTGAAGTTTTAGGAATTTTTGCCCAATTTAAACTTAGTGCACTACTCACTCTTTGAACTCTATTGGAAACTCATGTTTGATGTTAAAGGGACTAGTTAGGTTTACTTCTTTTGCTAAATTGCGAGAAAAAAAAATGGAAAATGAAAAGAAGGAACAAAATAGTTTTATTGTTTATTTGTGTTCGTTGGGTGGAAAGAGCTACCACCTATGAAGTATGAAGCTACTCTCACAAGTCGGATACTAGTTATGCCATAATGAGAGAAAGAGCTATCTCATAGGATGAGTGAAAGCTACCACTCGGGTAGAAAGAGCTACCACCTCGAAAGTGTGAAAGCCACCTTAGCGGCCGCTTTGGAAAGGGCTACCATAGAGGATGTGTGAAGCTACTACCATTGTTTAAAATTTTTATCACTTTCGTAGATAAATAAGTCCCTTGTACTTAGAACTTTGAGGAGTATAACTTGGGTTGTTTTGAGTGAGTTCACACACTTACACGAAATTCGGGTTTGTTGTCCTTTTTTATTCAAGTTTTTAGCTAGAGCATTGATTTTTCGTATTTAGTGTTGAAATTTTCCTTACTTATAGAATGCTATCTTTGTATACTTTGGTGAACCTAAGGCCAAGCACTTTCAATATTTTCTTCATTGATGCACAGAATGTTTAATTTTTGCTTGAAAACAAGCAAAAGCTTAAGTGTGGGGGAGTTTGATAAGTGCTTGTGCGATATGAATGCGAAGCGTTCATTCCTTATGTTGAGCAATACTTTTCTCAGGTTTTTACATTAATATCTGTGTTTTTATGTTACTTTTATGCAGGTAGGGCTGTGAAGCCGAGTATGAAGGAAATAGGCCAATGTGGATCATAATGCACTTATTTTGGAGGAGATCTTGCTAAAGTTCAAACGCGAAGACATAGGACAGGTGTGACATGCTAGAGTGTGTGCCAACCTCCTCGCATTCGAGTGAGCATATCCATTTGGAGGGGCACAAAGGCAGTCACACTCGAGCATTCCGTCTTATGCATACAAGAACAGGAGCTCCACCAACATATATATCTTTAAAGAAGCAAGTGATTCACAACGTGAACGTGTGCCCGTTTGCGTTACCCCGATGAAAGTATGGAATTGGGAAGTTATTCGGTCGAAGATCGTAGGAGAGCACTCGCAGAGAACTATTGTAGCAGATCGCTATCACTGGCCGAGAAACCAGGGAAACAGAGAATCCACACGGGCGTGTGGAAATTATCCACGCCTGTGTGGAAATTCCGCACGGGCGCATGTATCATCCACGCCCGTGGAGTTGCCCGATTCGACCTCTATTTAAATCCGATTCATCTCGATTTTTGGTATTCTTTTCTCCATCTTTTTCCCCAACTTGCGAGAGGGCATCGGCTAGGGTTTCAAGGGGTATTGGCCAAGGTTTTGGAGAGGTTCTACGGCTCCGACATCGTGATTCCATTAGGAAGAAGGTTGGTAGTGGAGCTTCGATCTAGGCGTATCCTATACCGGACGAAGGAATCCTTGGACGACGAGTAGAGGACTTTCCACAAGACCATCAACACGACCATCGAGGGGGTTTCTTTATGGATTCATTGTTTTTACATTCTATTTCTTTGATTGTACTTAGCTCCATGGAGAGCTAAACCCCTATTGGGTACTTGGGTGATTGTGAACCCTAGGATGTATTCGTTTCTTTGAACTTCTTTATTATGCTTTCAATAAATTGATGTGTATTGTGAGTTCCAACCTTGAATGCTTGATTGCATGAACATTTCCCCTAGAGTGACACTACGGTTGAGAGTTCTTGTTGGTAACCTTGTGAGTGAGTGACACACCACGAGCGTTAGACAAAGCTAGGTTGGAGAGGGTTGAGAGGGTGAGTCGAGAGGTACAGCAGTGTCCCCTTTCCTCTCCGACGTGATAGATTCTACCTCTGTTCCTCGACTTCTTTGCGGCCATAATAGAGTGAATGGTCTAAGGGATGAACCTTCGCTGGGGCCTAGTTGCCCGTGCAATGGAGTGAAGTGTTGAGGTGATCTTAGTATCTAGGGCTTAATTGTGGCTAGGGACCTTCCGCCTGGACCAAAGGGTTAGGTCTAAATCTAGGAAGAGATTTATCACTTGGAATCCCTAGAGCTCATTGCAACTCTATGCGAGTGCAAGGTATTGAGATTGTTTGATTTCTCCTCCGGGACATGTATAGAGTTAGGCATAGTTGACCTTAGATTTGGGACTATGTATGTAAGGATTTCCACGACTCACCATTGCATTGATTAGGAAGCATAATAGAGAGTTCTTGCACTTGAAACAATTATCCTAGGTGAAGCATCATCCGAGTACCCCATCTTTATCGATTACCTTGCCTCCTCCTTACTTTTGGTCTCTTACTTGTTGCTTTTAATTTATGAGAATTGAATCATTACCACACTTATCATTGTTGATACTCCACATATCTAAGAATCGAATTAAGTGTCTTTACTCCCTACTCCCTGTGGATTCGACCCCGCTCATCCGGGATTATTACTACGACAAACCCGTGCACTTGCGGGATATAAGCAAGGGGACCTTGTCAGCTTCTTTCCTTCATACTCGGCCTCACAACCCTACCTGAACAGAAGTAACATAAAAACACACATACTAGTATAAAAACCCAAGAAGAGTAATGCTCAACATAAGGAAAGAATGCTTTGCATTAATATCACACAAGCACTTATCAGTTTCCAACAACAACAACAAGCCCCAAATATGGAGAACTGAGTTTTCGGTTTGGAGACCCGAATGACCGATTTGGAGAAGGCCTTCACTAAATTTGTGCAATCATCGGATACAAGGTTTCAATCAGTTGAGACTGCACTTCACAACCACACCGCTTCTTTGCACAACCTTGAGAATCAAGTGGGGCAAATTGCGAAGTCTCTATTAGAGAGCCCACAAGGAAGCTTGCCAAGCAATACTGAGACAAATCCTAGGAGTATGTGAAGGCAATCACTTTGAGAAGTGGTTGTGTGGTTGAAGGTAGGTTTCCGAGTGAGAAGCCCAATGAACACACACCCGAGGTTATAGAGGTTGAAGAGGAAACAAGTAAAGAGAAGCAGGTGGCACCCCCATCTTTCAAGCCAAGAATCCCTTATCCCTCTAGGTTGAAGAATTACCAAGCGGATGAATAGTATAAGACGTTCCTGAGATCGCTTCACACATCCTTTAAGGTAGCTCTTTCCAAAGTGGCCGCTAAGATGGCTTTCATACTTTCAATGTGGTTGCTCTTTCTACCGGGGTGGTAGCTTTCACTAATCCTATGAGATAGCTCTTTCTCTCATTAGGGCATAACTAGATCCGACTTAAGTAGTTTCATACTTCATAGGTGGTAGCTCTTTCCACCCAACAAGCACAATTAAACAATAAAACTATTTTGTTCTTCCTTTTTTTATTTTCCATTTTTTTAATTAACAAAAGAAACAACTATAACTAGTCCCTTTAACATCAAACTTGAGTTCCCAAAAGAGTTTAATGAGCGAGTAGTGTAATAAGTGTTAATCGGGCAAAAAATCCTAAAATTTCAAGCAAGAACTAGAGCAGGAGAACATTCAATGTTAAAAAGTCTCCTAAACTCAAGAATATAATCATTGCAACTAAGGTGAACCGCCATTAGCTATGTGAGCATGTATGTCAATCAAAACTAATATAAAAGACATGTGCACTATGAAACTTCCCCTACACTTAAGTTGTACATTGTACCCAATGTACACTTGCAAGCTCACTCATAATGTATATTAATCGAGAGTATATATGGGAGAAGCAATCAAAATAATACCCCTCTGACTCCTAGTGTTGCATTTGATGGAGCTAAATCCTTGGGAGTGATGTTCCGACGGGTTGTGAAGCACACATGATCAAGTGCAAAAGCACCTCGGTCGTGTCCATGACTAGTTCTCAATTCCCATACTGACAAGACCATCTACACGCATACACGAGGGGGTTCATTGAAGCTCAATAAACAAAAATAACTCGAGTATATACAAGATAGAGAAATGCATACAATGCAAGACAATGAAACAAAAATAAAAGATATACTCATAAGGAAAATCCTTTCTGAGTAGTGCAAGTCTAACAACAATCCAAAATAAAGTAAAATAACAAGAAAATAAAGAATGCATCAAATGTCAGTGTCGCCCGATGTCGGCTGTGCTGCTAGATAATCGAAAGATGTTGGTGGATCGGGTGATGGTAAGGCTGGTGGGGTCGGAGGGGTCCTCGGCTGCAGAACATATGATGAGGCAACGTCTCCCTCTAAAATATGCTGGAGATTGTCAAAACGCAGCATAAACTCGGCATACTGTGCGGCCTATGTCACATAACCTAGGCGATCTCAGTCCGTAGCACCCCCACCGCGCTCTCGAGTCTCTCAAAACAATCATAGACTCGAGATGGGAATATCATGCATACTAGGGGCGGCTCCTCTGCTGTAGGAGGTGCCTCGTTCTCCATCATCGTCGGCTGAGGCTCGGGGGTAGGAAGGGAACCCTTGGCCAGATCATCCTCTCCCTCAGCTACCTCTGGGGCAGGAGTAATCAGAGCATATACTCTTGATTGGACTTTGCAGACAATACCCATCAATCTTATCATCTCCAAGCTCAGGGGGACAGGTATACTCATCTTCTCGGCCCTAGGAATCACGTCCAAGAGACCCATACCCATAACTAGTCACATAATGTAGGGGCCCGAGAAAATCGCTACTAATCTGGCATACTGCCCCTGGTGTCATATATACTTTGCGACAATGTGCCCTAGATGAATCAGTATGCTCTAGACCATCGAGTACAGGTACAATAGCTCCTGCTGGCTCAAAACGCCAGTTCTATTACACTGCCATTCATTGACCTACTCAGAATAGCATGTAAATATCGGTAAGCAGGTTGACAAAGGCACGTGGCCTTGGACACCCCCGCCTCATACTAGCCTTGATGACATAATGCTCTGTACGCCCTCTACGGGGTCAATGCTCCGGGATAATCTGTAGGTAACTGGGCATACTCCTTAGTGTTTGTAAATACCTTCTCGTACAAGAGAAGCCAAACTGCAAACTAAGAAATGCTCATGCTATGGTGATGTCAAAATGATTTAAACTGAATAGTGTCAATGCTATCGAATCTCGCATAAGATCTGTCAAACTCAAATGATGATAAGACCTCGAGAGTAAGTGTACGAATGGCTGGCTCCTCAATCAACAGTAGCTGCCTCCAACTACCCACTGAAACAAGATCCTCAACCTCATCTGCTAACTCATCCCCCTGTTGTATATCCCGCAGTATACTAGTGTCTAGGAGATAAGATTGTCCAAATCTTAACCTTGATAACAACTTGAAACGCACTTGATGCTCGGGAATAGCAAATCTTATGCTTTTGGGCTCAGGGGATGACTCGCGCGGCCGCTTATCAGCTTGCTTCTTCGACCGAGGTGCCATAACTGCAAAATTTGAAGGAAAATCGATCAAACAGCTCATAAAGTATTACTGCAGAAATCCACACGGTTGTGTGGAATTTCCACACACCCGTGTGGATCCACGGGGCGTGAAATCCGCACGGTCGTGCCTTACAAAGCCAAAAATACACCGTTTTATTGGTTCTAACTTTGTTCTAAGCATGCATAAATCTTATAAACGTAGAAACTAAGCAACATTTACCAGTTTCATCGATTAAAATCAAGAATTGACGAAGAAAAGAAGGAAATAGGGCTCACTGACAAGTTGAACTGTAAAACTTTTAATCGGCTGGAAAACCTAGTGAAATTCCCTCTAAAATGGTCGTACGAGGTCGGGAAAAAGTGTAAATGTGCTCTCAGATGAATTAGGAGTGTGAGAATGAAGGTAAATGATGAGACTTTAAAAGGAACTCACTCCTCTTGATGTTATGTACAACCGCACAGGCATGTGGAAATTACCCACGCCCGTGCGCCCGACCGAGAGGGGCAGACGCACGCCCTTGTGACTTCTCTGTCCAACTGAGAAAAATCTAAAAGTGTTTCACACGCCAGTGCGGAAATTATGGACAGCCGTGGATTCTTACTGGGCAGTTCACAGGGGCAGACGCATGCCCTTGTGTCTTCTCGGGATGGAGGAGAAACTCTCTGCAGAGATCCGCACGGGTAAGCGGAAATTACTCAAGCCCGTGTGTTTATGGGAGAGTCATCCACAGGGGCGAGTCCACGCCCCTGTGTTTTCTCGAGATAAATTTGTAAGTCTCTGCAGGGAAGCGCATGCCCGTGCAGAAATTCCACACGGGCATGGACCGTCACAAGGTCATTCACAGCGGCAAGTCCACGCCCTTGTGCCCTCTCTGGATGAGCTCTGAATGAAAATGCACGCCCGTGTGGAAATTCCACACGGGCATGTGTGTCCTCTGGACACTTCGAAAACACTGCAGGCTCTGCAAAAAATTCCTAAACATATAAATAAACTCAAAGCCTGCCTTACAAAGCAACTTTACCCAGAGTGAACACTGAAAATAAGCTCAAACGACCAAAATTCTCTGCCAAAACACAATAAAGCACAAGATGACACCAAAAATTCACAAGAAAATCACAACAAAAGCATCTAGAAATCAAGACATCGACATTCAAAGTCTTATTCATCCAAACACTAAACTAACAATTAAGAAAATAGTAAACGCTTGGATTGCCTCCCAAGAAATGCTTGTTTAAAATCACTAAGCTTGACGTACCTTGTCTTACCTCACTTTGGTTCATAGATGAAAGTTGCCCTCTTACCCATAACTTGAAAGCATGATCAGCAAAGCCTCTTAAAGGTAGAGGGGAAGTTATCAGGCTTGGTACCACTTAGCAAATGTACCGCTTAGCAAAGGTTCATCCAACTTATTTGGTTTGCGCACATCCCCACAACTTTGGGGTGTTTCTTGTGGCGTCTCCTCGCCTGCTTTATCTTCCGAAGCACTTTCTTCATAATCCCCAGAGTAGATGGTACTTCTTCCTTTAGACCAAGCATTAGCACTTCTTCGTTGTCCACTTCTTGGTCTAGAAACCCCTCGTATAGGTCCGGATTGAACATTTCCTACAAATATTCATCAATTAAATCATTAGTAGTGTCAAGAAAGTAAAGAGTATCATCAAAATCAAGAGAATATCGCATGGCTTCGGTGAGGTGGTATGTGAGCTTATCATCTCCAACCCTCAGTGTCAACTCCCCGCCGTCCATGTCGATCAATGCCTTGGAAGTGCGCAAGAATGGCCTCCCAAGTATCAAAGGAACATCCGCATCTTTATCTATGTCCAACACCACGAAATCTACAGGAAACATATACTTGTCAACTTTGACAAGCACATCTTCAATGATGCCCCTAGGATGTCTCACTGTTCGGTCCGCCAATTGTAATGTCATCTGAGTGGGCCTAGGCTCTCCCAAGCCTAGCTTCTTAAAGAAGGAATATGGCATGATGTTGATACTGGCCACTAAATCCGAGTGGGCCTAGGCTCTCCTAATGTTGCACGGAATGATGAAGCTTCCTGGGTCTTTCTTCTTGTTCGGCATATTCTTTTGCAAGACTTCCAAGGAAGATGCATCTAGAATCATGGAGGCACTCTCCTCTAATTTCCTTTTGTTGGTCAACAAATCTTTCAAGAACTTGGCATACCTCGGCGTTTGGGATAATGCCTCAACAAAGAGAATGTTTATATGTAGTTGCCTAAACAAACCCAGAAACTTTTTGTACTGCTCGTCCACTTGGTCGTTCTTCAATCTAGAGGGATAAGGGATTCTTGGCTTGTAAGGTGGGGGTGCCGTCTCCTTCTTCTTGGTTGCTCCCTTCTCAACCTCTACGACCTCCGGTGCTTCAACATTGATCTTCTCACTTGGAAGCCTACCTTCAACCTCACAACCACTTCTCAAAGTGATCGCCTTCACATGCTCTCGTGGATTGGTCTCGGTATTTCTTGGCAAGCTTCCCTGTGGTCTTTTCGATAGAGACTTCGCAATTTGCCCCACTTGATTTTCTAGGTTGTGCAATGAAGCGATGTGGTTGCAAAGTGTAGCCTCGACCGATTGAAACCGTGTATCTGATGATTGCATAAATCTAGTCAAGGTTTTCTCTAAGTTGGTCATTCGGGTTTCCAAGCCGAACACTCTATTTTCCATGATTGGGGCTTGTTGTTGTTGGAAACCAAGTGGTGCCATGGCCTTTGGTTGTCCTTGGTTGCTCCACGAAAAGTTGGGATGATTCTTCTAACCCTAATTGTAGGTGTTGCTATATGGATTACCTTAGTTCCTTATTGCATTACCTATAAAGTCGACTTTCTCCACCGAAGATACATCACTAATAAAGATTGGGCAATCAGAGGGAGCATGTCCTCTGCCACACGCGGTGCAAGTAGTCATGGCCGCCACTTTATTCGAAGTTAGAAGGACTAATTTCTTACTCAATGATTCCACTTGGGCTGCAAAAGAAGCGACTGCATCTATTTCATGGAGCCCAGCTACCTTTTTCTTTTCCCCCGCATTCCACTGATAACTGTTCATGGCCATGTATTCTACTAACTGTCAGGCTTCTTTCGGGGTTTTACTCCCCATTGTACCTCCCGCGATGGTGTCTAGCAATTGCCTTGTATTCGGATTCAACCCATTATAGAAAGTTTGAATGATAATCCATTCGGGAAATCCGTGTTGTGGGCACCTCTGCAAAAGGTCCTTGAAACACTCACATATCTCAAACAATGATTCCAATTCCATCTGCACGAACGAAAATATCTCATTATAAAGCTTGGCAGACTTTCCTGAAGGGAAGTATCTAGCAAGAAAAGCTTCGACCATCTCATTCCAAGTTGTGATGTATGCTTTTGGCAAGGAATGAAGCTATTGCTTGGTTCTTCCCTTGAGAGAAAATGGGAAAGCCCTCAATCTAATAGCATCATCCGATACACCGTTAATCTTCAGCATATCACAAACTTCCAAGAAGTTCTCAATGTGGTTGTTTTGATCCTCATCGGCCAAACCATTAAATTGCGATGACTGCTGAATCATCTGGATGAATGCTAGTTTCAGCTCATAGTTCGAAGCTATAATCGGGGATCGCATACTGCTAGATTATGTCCCCAGTACTGACGGTCTGTCGTAATCAGATAATGTTCTCTGCTGTTCATTTTGCTTAGCCATGTTGTCAGATCCTTGAACTTTCACTTCAGCTAGATTTGACGATTCTTGCACAGGTTCTTTCCTTTTCTTCATAGTGTACGTTCGAGTTCGGAATCTCCTTCAATTAATATCGAAGTGTTCCCTCGGGTCATAACCTGGAGCTGTACCAAAAGAAGAAGAACAAATCAGAACGATCATAGAAAAAAGAAGATGTGAAATAGAATGAATGAACAAATAGCTAAGAAAACAAAGTGCAAAGTATTACTAAATGCCTACTCCCCAGCAACGGCGCCAAAAACTTGACAACGCTCCTTGCGTATGTCCCGCAAGTCCACGGGTTTATTGAGTAATACAATCCCAAGTGAGTGGGTATCGTATCCACAGAGAGTAGTGAGTAAAAATACTTAAATTTTTTCTTAACCAAGTGAAGATGAATAATGATTGTGTTGACAAGACGTAATGTAAACAAGAATAAAAGAAAAAAGAAAGAAAAACACAAGTAAGTGAGAGATAAGGCAATCAATATAATTGGGTACTCGGATATTGTTCCGCCTAGAACAATTGTTTCAAGTACAAAACCGACTATTATTGCTCCTAACTAATGCATTAATGAGTCGTGGAAATCTTTCAATACACGGTCCCAAATCTAAGGTCAACAGTGACTAACTCTATACCATGTCTCGGAGGAGAAATCAGACAATCTCAACACCTCGCACTCGGATAGAATCGCATGGAGTTCTAGGGATTCCAAGTGATAAACCCTATTCCTAGATATAGACCTAACCCTTTGGTTCAAGTGAGAGGTCTCAAGTCACAATTAAGCACTAGGTGCTAAAATCACTTCAACGCTTCACTCCATTGCCTCTGCAACTAAGCCCCAGCGGAAGGTCATCCCTTAGCCCATTCACTCTACTATAACTGGAAAGAACTCAAGGAATTGGAGGTAGGATAAATCACATCAGAGGGGAAAGGGGATGCTCCGCTACCTCTCGACTCACCCACTTGACTCTCTCTGATCTAGCTTTATCTAACCCTCGTGGTGTGTCACTCACTCACAAGGGTTACCAATATGAACTCTCAACCCTAGTGTCACTCTAAGGGAGGATTCAATCAATCAAGCATTCAAGATTAGAACTCAAATAAAACATCAATTAATGAAAGCATAATAGAAGGCTGAATGAAACAAATACACATAGGGTTCACAAATACAAGTACCCACTAGGGGGTTTAGCTCTCCATGGAGCTAGTTCCAATAAACAATGAAATCGAATGTATAAACAAGTAATCCATAGAAAACCCTCTCGATAGTCATAACAATGGTCTTGTGGAGAAGCCTCGTCTTCTCCAAAGGTCCCCTTATCTGGCCTAGGACACACCTCGCGGATTGGTCTGTGACAGCTCTCCCAATAACCTTCTTCCAAGTGGAGCGTGATATCAAAGCCGAAAAAACCCTCCAAAAACCCTTCCAATACCTCTCAAAACCCTAGCCGCAGCCCTTTCTCAAGTTTGGGAAAGAATGGAGAAAAGAATACTGAAATCGGGGCTGAATCGCGGCTTAGATAAAAGTGTGGAATCAGCATCCACAAGCCCACTGTGGATTTGCCACACGGGCCTATGGAATTTACGCACGGGCATGGATAATTTCCACACGCTCGTGTGGATTCTCTGGAATTCTCTTTTTCGGCCGGTTGTGAACAGTACCTTCTACAATAATTTGCTATGGTGTTTGCTACAGTGCCCTACTATAGTACCGGCCCGAAACACTACCGAATCCATGTTTTCATCGAGGTAACATCAACGGGCACAGCTTCATGTTGTAGATCGCTTTGCTTTTTTCAATAACCGGCCTCATTGGTGAAGATCTTGCTATCAATTCATAAGCCAGGATTCTTGAATGTGACTGTCTTTGTGCCCGTCCAAACCATTTCACTAGCTTGAATACATGGAGATTGGCACACATTCTCATATCTTGAACCTGTCTTATGTCTTCACGTTTGACCTTTCTCAAGATTTCTTCCAAATAGGGCGTTCAAGATCTACATTGGCTTCTTTCTTTAACATTCGCCTTCACAACCCTATATATATGAAAGTAACACAAATGCACAAGTATTAGCGTTAAAACCTGATAAAAGTAATGCTCATCATAAGAAAAGAACAGTTTGCATTCTTATCACACAAGCATTTATCATACACTATCTAACAACACAATGATAAATTAGCCTAAACACCGGCTTAAATTGGTTGAGTCCCAACCCCAAGCAAAAACACAACCACAAGACATCATCAACCAGCCTGACTGAGTTTGAGTTAAACATTTCTAGATCAGCCACTAATCTAGGCCAATCCGTCAACCAATTGTACTCACCAATTTCGACGGCCCGACCCACGAGCCTTAGGACGCAACAACTGCTACGACAACCTGATGAGGGATACCCCACCACTCTACCCTCGAGTCACATAAAGGCTAACACCAACCTTGAAAACAACAATACTGAACCAGAAAACACTTATGCAATAAGATGCACAAAACCAATAGTATGTCTAATATGTAGAAGATGCAACAACAACAAACCCATTAATAGAATTCAAGAAACATACTAATCACGAATACAACAAAATTTCAACAGGAAATAGTTAACATACAAAACATACAGATAGAGTGGCAAATACACTAGTGGATCTATGTTCTTATACAAAGCTACATGCTCAATAAGAAACATACATAGGATAGGAAATAGCAAGATAAAGAGAACAATGTCCAACACTTCACTGCACCGCTTCGCTAGTGCCTGCTAAAGCCTGGAAAGGAGGGAGGGGGTGAGTAACCTAAGTCACTCAGTGAATGAGTTAGCACATTTTTAGCAAAATAATAAAATAAACCAAAGGATTTTCTTAAACAACATCTCGCATTAAAACATGAATTCTGGCATTTCACACAAGAATGGATGAACATACTACACAAGAATCAAATCAATAATTCTCATAAAAGACACATTTTTGATAAAGAAATCGTTTTAACAATTTAGACTCCACAGACTTACACAATTTTTTTTTAATAATCTTTACAAGATAAACAAGTCATCAAAACATCGATCCAAAATGTAAGCAAGTGAATACTACTCAAAAGCCTAATTTCATGAAATCAAAGTTTTCTGAAATACGAAAAGTTTAATTCAAAGGAATGAGCAATGGCCTAAAACCACTCTCTAACTTAGCCACCATCGCGACTAGGTCGAGAGCTGTCAAAGTGTTCATAACTTTGATGTTGGCCCACTAAGAGCCCATGTGGTGATCCTGAACTCTCAGCATGTATCCATTAGGGTTCTACGAGCCACCTGAACTGGACCATAAACTTAGATCTTTGCGCCACCTCAACAGGCTAGCCTGGACCACCTACTACAGTAGGGCAAGGTGTCGCCTCGTCACCATCAAAACTGTGGAAGCTCAATAGTACAATATATATGTAACAAGCATGTATTTCAGATCCAAAACACCATTCCCAACATGGGATGAAAACTAAATCCACAATTCTCATTGGTAAAAGCTCAACAACAAGTAAACATGCTCGCATGAATTATTTTTATTTCCTAAAGCATGAAGCAATAAAAGCATAATAGTTTCGATTAACCAACAAGAGTTTTCCAAACACAACTCAAAGGTTGGGAAGAATCATCCAAATCAATCAAGACAGCTAATTGAATATGATAAAACAAAGACGCATTTATAAATCACACAAAGATGTCATTTAAATCAAATTCTACTAAAATGCGCATCAACATAAACCCACTCATTCTTAGGCGATTTAAACCTTGAGCGTGCTAATCTTCTGCCGGTTCCTTGCCTCGAGCCTCGATCTCAACGCCTAGCCAAAACACTAACACAAATAACAAACAAGAGTTAAACCAAGCAAACAACAATCAATGAACCCTAGAATTCACTAATGACAAGAAACCCTAAATCAACCCAAGGTTTGGCTCAAAACTAGGTTTCAAAGTCACCAATGAAATCCTAGAGGTTAGGGCTTTACTCTAAACCAAGGAACTCAATAAACCAATAAAATCCTATCGGTGCTAATGTAACTCCGAAATCAAGGAAGAAGAACATCCCAAGATTACCATAGATCAGAGTCATACAAACCAAGGAAAACACTCCTTTCAAGATCCACTAACAATAAACAAAAAGAAGAACAAATATCAAGCTCTAAATCAAACTCACTAACGAACCCTAGCTCCATTCATCCAAAAGAAGAAGAAATGAGAGAATGGAAGCTTACATTGAGGAAACAATGGATTGACATCTAAGCTCCACAAAAAAGCCCAATAATTCCTCCAAAACTAGCCTTAAACTCCAAAGATAGGTAGGGGAAGAGAGGGGGAGGAAATGAGAGGGTCTTGGAAGATGACACCAATGAAAAAGATCTTAAAATGGGCTTAAAATGACTAAAGCCGCGTGAGTACGGGCTGGTGTGCGCTCAGCACAGTGCCCTCACATCCTAAGAAGAAGGATGTACGGTTTGGTCTGTGGCCAGCACACCAGATTGCCCATCCCTCGCACTGGGGTCGCTGGCCCCCTATCTCGGCCACGAGGGAGACCGTCTGAGCTCCCAAGAGGGACTGTGCACAGCCCTCGCACCCGAAAAACCTTCGAAAAACACCCAAAACTCTTGCCAAGAAGCCTCAAATTAAAAACAAAATAATTTAAGCAAGACACTGAATCGACAAACAAAGAAATACCAAACTACACCAGTCTACACAAGAAAGAAAACACGAAATACTACACCAATGCTTATATGTAGGAACCCAAATTGGGACATCAATCATAGACCTAATCACACTCAAATTAGGTGTGCATCAATTAAAACAAGCTCCTCTTCAATTAATCTTCAATTAGCCAGGCATGGTCCTCAACAATTTTTTAATAATCATCAATCTATTCAAATGTAATCTTCAACTAGGAGAGCCACCATCTTAAATTAGCACTAACCTTGTTTAGCTTCAAACATATATAGGTTTTGATAATCTTTAAATATAACTTCCTAGCTCTCCAACCAATCAGTAAAGAAACCAATCTTCACAATCTCAATAAATAATTCCTAGCTAAATATGGTACTCCACTCAATATATCATGCAGGGATCTCTCCATTGATCTTCGTCTACTAGAGTAGCACCCATCATCAAATCTACTTAACTAATTACTCTACAGATAATGGCAACTCATTAATGTACTTTAACAATAATTGTATCTTTCTTTAAGTTAAGGTCCCCATATTTGGTACTCTCTTTTGCTTCTTTCATAGTTTTTTTTTCTTCATTCTTTTTCTACTTTGTCTCATTAATACCTTTCCACTTTTAAGGGTCACTACTAACTCTTTTTCATTTAGATTTTCTTTGTATTACTTAAAATAAGTCTTAGTTGCTACATTTGCAAGCTGTCTTATTAGAGTCTCCAATTGGTTGATTGAACCATCTGATTTTGAACCCTAGTCAGCATTGTGGTAAAAAACCATGGGTAATATGCCAAATTTCTCTTGAGACAGAAATCTAGTTAGGAAAGGCTGGTAGCACTATTTTCCATCCTATGAAAAACTAAAGCAACATTATTCAATTTTATTATTATAATTAATTATTTTTTTATTTAATTAATTCTCTACGGTGCAAAGAAGTCATCTCACTTTATTATGACAATTAAATATTTGAGTTAAATAATTCATATTTATTATTATTCACTTTAATTATTATAATTAAATATTTAAAATAGTTAGTTCATAATAATTATTATTTATTTTAATTATAATTGCTTATTTAAATTATTAATTTTTATAACCAAATCTCTAGCTGGGACAAAAATGTCATTTTCACCATCAATGAATTCCATTTGGCATCCCCTTGTTGCAATCTATTGGCCCTAAAATTCCTCCCATACAAGGAGAGAGTGATTTCCATTCCCTCGTAATTGCTCTCATAGTATATTTCAAACCCACAGTTATATTTGTGTTAACTTTCGATCTTGTTACTACTAGTAGGTAAAGAATCAAAAACCAAGGTGATGGATTCCAAACTCTAGCCTAGCTACATTAATATATAGAATTTAGGAACATAGAGACATGCAACACAACAAGGCCATGTTTGGATTGGCTTTTTTAAAGCTCAGAAGTGTTTTTTTATAAGTTAAGCACTTCTAGGTTTTAAAATTTATGTTTGTATTGCCTTTTGGGCAAAAGCTAAAGCTGTGAAAAAAAGCTGAAATGCAGCTTTTTTGAGAAGCTGTTCAATAAGAGCTTCTCAGAAAAGCACTTCATAGAAGCTATTTTAGGTGTTATCTAATTACCATTTTACCCTTAACAAATGCGGAAATTAATACACTCGCTCCTAACATTCTTCTCTTACATCTTTCATTCAGACAAAGGAATAGAGAAGGGAAGAAAGAAAAAAGAGGGAAGGAGAGCTTTGCGATTGGACTCCAGTGATCTTAGGAAAAATTTAGAGGTATATCTCATGTGATTCATCTTCAGTTTCGGTTTTCTCTAGTTTGGATATGTGATGATGTGTGTGAAACCTACTGTTCAGATGCCCTATATCGGTTCAAAATTTACTCTAAATATTTGTTGGTTTCTTATGATCAATCTTTGTAGCTTGTCATTTAATTTATATGCAAGCCTGTTGGTTTTGGTGTTTTGGTTTTGTTGATAATTTTTCAATTTGGATTTCTCTATACTGGTTTTTTTCTTCTCAGTAATGGTGCTTTCAGGGAGAAAGTTTCATTCTTTGGACTGAGTTTTGTTAGGAATTGTTCATGGCTTTGTAGCTTTGTTTTCTATTCAGATGCTTATTGACTGTCTTGTGCTAATGAATGTTTTAGATATTAGCGCTTAACACAATCATAAGCTAAAGCTACTATTATGCACTATGTTGTGAAAAATCCTTACTTTTTCTCTTTTTGGAAGAGATTTATCATAAGTGGTGGCAAATGGTTTGATCTGTATAAAGATTTTGGTGGATGTTAACATTTAGATTCATCAATATGTGGATTATCATAAATAAAGTCCCTCCCTTTTAACATCCATTGGTGTAAGTGGCACAATTTCTTTTATGAAAAATGTTATTTTGATAAAGTTATCTTGATTATTCTTCAATTTGGTTGTTTGCTCTAGATTTATGAAATTTTCTACAAATATTAGTATTTCTGTTTAACCAAGTAAATCTCCACTGGAGGCACAGCATCCTGAGTAAAAAAAACAAAAAATACTAAAATAGAAGTGACACCTAGAAATTTTGTACATTGGCTTAAATTTTGTTTAGTTTAATTATCCTTTTAGTGCTTTTTGGTATGAGCTTTTATTTTTCATTCCATTTCCAATTCCAATTTTTTTGATTGATGCATTGAGTGTTCTGTGAGCATTAAACTTCCTGTTATACTTCTTATCCTTTTTCTTAATTATATGGGTTTTTATTGAATAGTAAATTTTGCTAGAATTTATTACTTAATGAGTGCAACAGTTGTTTTTGATGATTTTGATGAACTCATCTTGTTTGTGTGTGTACTTCTAAATTTCATATACAATAAGTCTCACAAAAGAACTTTGAGAAATAGCCTTCAATCTTTGTCTTGTACACATGCTTAGTACAGCATTACCAATTTTTTTTTTCCATTTGTGCAATTTGTACAAATGCTCATCTCTTATGCCAACTTTCTTGAGCCACGTGATGCTGTGCTTTTGCTGTCTCTTAACAACCTTAAAACATCTACATCATAATTCTTCTTGGGATGTGTCGGCTTGTCACTACTATTGTTGAATTTGGAAAGCATAGCACTAACTGCTCAATAATTGAATATCAGTAATTAACTTTCTAAAATAACTTCATGTTAAGGACTAGCAAGTGAACAATATAAAAAATTTCAATGCAAAATGTTCAACTTTTAAATGAAAAAAATGACACTTTTAAGTAATAGTTTCTTAACCTAATCCTCGCATAACTAGACATTTTCTCCCGATTATGCTTTCTATGAAAAAGATCGCAGTTGTTTGTAATTACGTTGATCAGAGTACACTCTTAGGATTTATAATCATGTTTCTGTGATCATGCTTCATAACTTGTCCTAGTTGTTGTTAGATGAATAATGATGAGAAATTGTCTCGCTCTCAAGGCCACCTCTAAATTATGGGCCTGGCCTCTCTTTGATTAGAATTCAAGGCCATCTCTCTCTCTTTCTCTCTTTCTCTCAATATATATATATATATATATATATATATTCAACCACTGTCTTTGATTAGAATAGTTTTAATATATATATATATATATTGTCCTGGTTGTTCTTAGATGAACAATATATATAATTTATGTTAGGAAGTGTTAAGATTTTTTTTCCTATGTAATTAAAATATGATTTCTTTGTTGATTTCGCTATGTAATTTTTTGATTAAGGGCTCAAGAGGATAGATATTTTTGAACATGGCCTCAAAACTACCACCCAAAAGAATTTTACAAGGGACAAATGTGAGTGATGTGAATTTGGTTGCAAGTGAAAATACTCCAAAAGCAAGATGGAATGACACAAATAATGAAATATTTTTAAAAATATGTGTCAAGGAGGTCCAGATTGGTAATAGACCGTATACATACTTTACAAAAGAAAGTTGGAAAAATGTAATGTCAAAGTTTATCACAAGAACAAGGGTGAGTTACAACCACAAACAACTGAAAAACAAGTGGGACTCTCTCAAGAAAGTGTTTGGCATATGGACAATGCTAGTGGAGCACCAAATAGGGCTTGGTTGGGACCCTATTAAGAGAACAGTTTTAGCAAGTGATGATTGGTGAGACAGAAAAGGACAAGCAAGACTATGAATTCATGTCATATATAATAATGTAGTAATTTATTTATTTTGTAATTTTTATTTCAAATAAATAACAACACATTGTCTTTGATAAGTGCTTGTGTGATATGAATGCGAAGCATTCAGTCCTTATGTTGAGCACAGGTTTTTACATTAATATGTGTGTTTTTATGTTACTTTTATGCAGGTATGGTTGTGAGGCTGAGAATGAAGGAAATAGGCCAATGTGGATCATAATGCACCTATTTTGGAGGAGATCTTGCTAAGGTTCAAACGCGAAGACATAGGACAGGTGTGAGATGCTAGAGTGTGTGCCAACCTCCTCGCATTCGAGTGAGCACATCCATTTGGAGGGGCACAAAGGCAGTCACACTCGAGCATTCCGACTTATGCATATAAGAACAAGAGATCCACCAACATGTACATCATTGAAGAAGCAAGTGATTCACGACGTAAACGTGTGCCTGTTTGCGTTATCCCGATGAAAGTATGGAATTGGGAAGTTATTCAGGGCGAAGACTTTAGCGAGCAACATGAAGCAAATCTGTAGCGAAAGACCTGCTCACACTGGCCGAGAAAACAGAGAAACAGAGATTCCACACGGGCGTGTGGAAATTATCCATGCCCGTGTGGAAAGTCCGCACGAGCGCGTGTAGCGTCCACGCCCGTGGAGTTGCCCGATTTCAGCCCTATTTAAAGCCGATTCAGCCCCGATTTTGGTATTCTTTTCTCCATCTTTTCCCCAACTTGAGAGAGGGCTTCGGCGGGGTTTTGAGGGGTATTGGCCAAGGTTTTAGAGACGTTCTACGGCTCCGACATCGTCATTCCTGAGGAAGAAGGTTGGTAGGGGAGCTTCCGTCGAGGCGTATCCTATACCGGACGAGGGAATCCTTGGACGACGAGTAGAGGACTCTCCGCAAGACCATCGACACGACCATCGAGGGGGTTTCTTTATGGATTTATTTCTTTTACTTTCAATTTCTTTGATTGTACTTAGCTCCATGGAGAGCTAAACCCCTAGTGGGTACTTGGGTGATTGTGAACCCTAGGATGTATTCGTTTCTTTGAATTTTTTTAGTATGCTTTCAATAAATTGATGTTTATTGTGAGTTCCAACCTTGAATGCTTGATTGTATGAACGTTTCCCGTAGAGTGACACTAGGGTTGAGAGTTCTTGTTGGTAACCTTGTGAGTGAGTGACACACTACGAGCGTTAGACAAAGCTAGGTTGGAGAGAGTTGAGAGGGTGAGTCGAGAGGTACAGGAGCGTCCCCTTTCCCCTCCGGCGTGATAGATTCTACCTCCATTCCTCGAATTCTTTGCGGCCATAATAGAGTGAGTGGTCTAAGGGATGAACCTCCGCTGGGGCCTAGTTGCGCGTGCAATGGAGTGAAGCGTTAAAAGGATCTTTGTATCTAGGGCTTAATTGTGGCTAGGGACCTTCCGCCTGGACCAAAGGGTTAGGTCTTTAATTAGAAAGCGATTTATCACTTGTAATCCCTAGAGCTCATTGCAACTTTATTCTAGTGCGAGGTTGAGAGGTTATTTAATCTCTCCTCCGGGACATGAATAGAGTTAGGCATAGTTAACCTTAGATTTGGGACTATGTTTGTAAGGATTTCCACGACTCACCATTGCATTGATTAGGAAGCATAATAGAGAGTTCTTGCACTTGAAGCGATTATCCTAGGTGAAGCATCTGAAGGATGTGTGTTTTAAAAGTTATTATTTTGATATATACTTATGTATTGTTCATGATTTTGAATATTATTATTCCTGTTCCTTGAGGTTAACATGTTATATTTTGGAAGAGTTCAAGAAGATGCACTTGGTCTTGAACCATAGAACTCCTAAAATGAGAAACATGTGATCACTAAATAAGTTTGCAATCGTGGTAATTAAGGAGGAACATTAATTACTGTGTAAGATTGTCATGTCATCAAAAGTACATTGTAGTTCTATAAATGTTGATAAGATATTATCGTTTGATGGCATGAATATATAAAATGTGTGTTTTATATATTGAATATGACCTATATAGTTGAAACATTATATGGATTGTGTTTTGTGTCATTGATGTTTCATTGTGTCTTTGGAATCTTAGATTTGAGACGTACAGATTTTCACATGAGAAGTATACGATGTGATTACTATTTGAATACTATCCTGGGATAGGAATGAAATAGTAGTTCATTGTATACAACTTGTGTGGGAGAAATCTATATGTTAATCCTATCATTGTCCCTCGATTTCGAGTGATGATATTGTTGGGCCCCCTGGTAAAGTGGAATTATGTTGCATGCAATATAACTGATGTAGTTATAATAATAATTCACTTGAGAGACCAAGAAAATGAATATAATGCAAAAATGACACGATCCTATTTTGCATATTATTCATAATATCATGAGACAAGGATAGACACAAAATTAGTGGATCAAGCAAATAAATACTATATCACTTGGATAACTATAATGTAATGATAGAACCTCTTATAGTCAATAATATAAAGTTTTATATTATTACCAAGGTGACATAGATCCTCTATACGGTCACACCAACTGAAGAGAAACAACAATTATTTTATATTTCACGCGAATGCACAAGATAATGTGCAATAGATGAAATACTAAAATAAAATGTCATAATATGGCGAGCTTAGACAATAAATAATTAAATTTATGGGATTATGCAAATATTATTTTGTATAATGCTTGAGAGCATTATAAGAATATTAGAGGCATTGCATAAACAAATAGTATGGTTGATATTATTTGTTCATAAGTTTATTTATTGAGCCACTAAGAGGAGAGATTAATGAGAACTTGAAATGGCTAAATAAAGCTAGTGGCATTTGTGTAATTTGAACAAATATTTGCCCTAACCCTTGCTATATAAAAGGGGTCATAATGAAAAGGTTAATCAAGAGTGTGATGAGAGTGAGCAAGAAAAATCCTCAGCCGACCTCCTCACTTTGGTTCTCCTTGGTTCTCATTATATCTCCTCATGCAAGGTGGTAAAGTCTAAGCTTTGAACTCCACATCCATCTATCTAAGTGGTGTGGTAGTTTGTTGTTTAGGTTCAAGGTGAATCAAGAGGTGTTTTGCAAGAGGGTGTTTTCAAGAGGTCAAGAGGCAAACACATTTCTACTTATCAAGAGATTCTACAACCTTTTGGTAAGCAAAGATTTCTTTCACTAGATATAGATTTGTGGTTCTTCATGGCTTCTTTTGTTTTCACCTTTAGTGTTT
Organism: Dioscorea cayenensis subsp. rotundata; assembly: GCF_009730915.1. Taxonomy (NCBI): domain Eukaryota; kingdom Viridiplantae; phylum Streptophyta; class Magnoliopsida; order Dioscoreales; family Dioscoreaceae; genus Dioscorea; species Dioscorea cayenensis. The sequence continues at coordinate 12,974,389 of NC_052472.1, read as the reverse complement.
GTTCCAATGCTCTTGCCTTGCTCCTTGCCATTGTCATTTCTGAGTTCCTTTGTGTTTTGGCCCAAGTGATAAATTTTTTTTTTATCACATAGCCATCCACATTAAATCCCAACAGCATCATCCGAGTACCCCATCTTTATCGATTGCCTTGCCTCCTCCTTACTTTTGCTTTCTTACTTGTTGCTTTTAATTGTTGAGAATTGAATCATTATCACACTTATTATTGTTGATACTCCACATAGCTAAGAATCGAATTAAGTGTCTTTACTACCTACTCCCTGTGGATTCGACCCCGCTCACCCGGGATTATTACTTCGACAAACCCATGCACTTGCGGGATATACGCAAGGGGACCTTGTCAGTCTTCTTCTTTAACGTAACTAAAACAGAAAAACGCAGAATATCTGAAATGGAGAAATGAGGGTCCAAAGTTCTTAGATATGATGGAGATATGCTTCAAAGATGCAATGGCGACATGCTACATGGCATTGGTACCATATGCATAACCATCATCCGAGAATGAAGTTTCTAACAAAAATGCTTATGTTAGGATGAATGATGTAGATGTAGAGATAGAGAACTTTGATGATGATGGTGATAGTCCTCAACAATACAATGAGCCCACACAGGGAGAAACCAGTACAACACAAGCTAGAAAGAGACAAAAAACATCACAAAGAGAAAAGAAAAAAGTGCAAAAGAGAAAATATAGGAATCATTTGACCACCTACTCTATGGGATGGATAACATGTCACATACAAGTAATGCAAGAGTTGAGAACGATGATCGGTACAAAATAACCAAATGTGTGGATTTGTTGGACATAGTCCCGGGGATGGAATGAGGAAGTCCACATTACTTTCTTATGGTGAGGTTGTTTACAAAAAAATATCATATGGTGACTTTTGTAGCACTAGTGGAAAAGGACCCATCACTTGCTACCAGTTAGTGTCACACTTCAGTGTGGATGACCTTACCCGACTTTCACTTTGAAGAATGATCATTTATCTAGGAAAACTCATTTTGGATTGTTTTTTTATAACTTTTGCTTATACTATAATTTTTTTGTTATATCATTGCTTTATGTGTTGAGTTTATGTGTCAAACGTTATCTTGAACTTTTCACATGTTGCACTTTTAACAGTGAAATATTGTCTTAGACTATTGTCTTATCTTTGTTTTATGCTAAAATTTTGTATGATATTTTATTTTGTTTATTGATTGCCACACCCGCAAGCTCACGGGTCGTCAAGTAATACCTTTCTCACAAGCAAGAGAGGGTTGTATTCCCAGGGTCTGACAAGCTACTCTTACTTCCTCTTCGTGTGATGTCTAGCCTATATATTCGAGTGATTGTGCTCCAAACTACAAAGTAAAGGAAAAAAACTCTAAATGTGTGCCTACAGTCAATGCAAATCAGGGATAGAAATCAAGGGATGAAGATGGTCACAGATGTGGATCCCCTTGAGGCTACTAAAGTGAGAATGATGCTAGAACTATCATGTAATTGGTGGTGTGGACCAAGAGATTCCTGAGATAGGTCAACCCGATGGTCAAGGCAATTGATTCCTAATCCGGTACGAGTATTGATATAGAATTTCTTTTGACCAAATTCTCCTACGATAGCATTATAAGTAGGAAAATCTCTAATTAGAGCCGAAACACAAACTAGGTCCAACCCTAATGTTGGAGAAGCACAAAATACCTGATTGTCATGGCATATTTGTACATGGATCCCTTCCAAGCTAGGTGTGTCTAGTAAAAGGGCGATGGTCACACAACCTAGTACAACCTAGAAATCAACATATAAAGTTCTCATGTATATCAATACATCAAAGTACACCAACCATGGATCACAACACACAAAAATGCAATAAAATAGATCACAACATCCAATCTACACAAGTTCACCAACATCCGGTGACCTTGGGCTTTCACAATCTCGAGCTCAGGATCACTTTGAGAGGCTCAAGAGCGTTGTGGGTGTGATACAGACAGAGGTAGTGGAGGCCCGAGCAAGATTGCCGATATTAGGGCTGCGCAGGCTGCACAATATACGGAGTTCATGGCACATTTCGACACATTACAGCAGATCTTAGAGAGACGTCGGCTCATCATTTTGTCTTTCGACCGAGGATTCCCTACGGCCCCCTCGACCCATGCACAGTCTCTTTCACCACCTCCACCAGCACCCTTTGATTTAGCACCAACAGATGAGAGGATCCAGGCGTGACATCGACACTTGATTTTTATTTTCCTCATTTTTATTTCCGCATTTTTATTTTTGGACTTGTATACTCGGAAAAAGACTCTCCTTCGAGTTTATTTTCATTTTGTATCTCGAGTTGTATTCATTGTCTTATCTTTTTATATACGCGAGTTATTTTTTTGTTTTTATTGAGCTTCACTGAACCCCCTCGTGTATGCGTCGAGATGGTCTTGTTATCATGGGAATTGAGACTTTGTCATGGGCACAGCCTAAGGGTGTTTTGACACTTGGCCGTGTGAGCTTCACGACCCGTTAGAGCAACACTCCCAAGGACTTAGCTCCATCAAATGCAACACTGGGAGTCAAGGGAGTATTGTTTTGATTGCTTCTTCCACATCTGAATCCAATTTAGTTACATTATGAATGAGCTTGCATCTGTACATTGGGGACAATGTACAACTTAAGTGTGTGTGTGTGTGTGTGTGGGGGGGGAGGGAGGGGAGTTTCATAGCGCACGCATCTCTTTAATACTAGTTTTGATTAATATACATACCCACATAGCCAATGGTGGTTCACCTTAGTTGCATTGATTAAACTCTTGACTTTAGGAAAATTTTTAATATTGATACCTTTCATGCTGTAGTTTTTGCTTGAATTTCTAAGAATTTTTGCCCGATTGACACTTGTTGCACTACTCACTCTTTGAACCCTGTTAGAAACTCATTTCTAAGTATAAGGGACTAGTTTTAGTTGTTTCTTGTGTTAATTCTGAAAAAAAAAATGAAAAGAAAGAACAAAATAGTTTTGTTGTTTAGTTGTGCTTGTTGGGTGGAAAGAGCTACCACCTATGATGTATGAAGCTACTCTCATAAGTCGGATACTAGTTATGCCCTAATGAGAGAAAGAGCTATCTCATGGGATGTGTGAAAGCTACCACCCTGGTAGAATGAGCTACCACCTCAAAAGTGTGAAAGCCACCTTAGCGGTCGTTTTGGAAAGGGCTACCTTAGAGGATGTGTGAAGCTACTACCCTTTTTGAATTTTTGTCACCTTTTGTAGATAAATAAGTCCCTTATACGTAGAACTTTGAGGAGTATACTTTGGGTTAACTTGAGTGAGTTCACACACTTACAAGATTTCGGGTTTGTCACCTTTTTTATTCAAGTTTTTAGCTAGAGCATTGATTTTTCGTATTTAGTGTTGAAATTTCCCGTACTTATAGAATGCACTCTTTGTATGCTTTGGTGAACCTAAGTCCAAGCACTTCCAATATTTTCTTCATCTGTTCTTTAATGTTTTAGTTTTTGCTTGAGAACAAGCAAAAGCTTAATTGTTGGGGAGTTTGATAAGTGCTTGTGCGATAAAAATACGAAGTGTTCTTTCCTTGTGTTGAGCATTACTTTTCTCGGGTTTTAATGCTACTATGTGTGTATTTATGTTACTTTCATGCAGGTAGGGTTGTGAGGCCGAATATGAAAGAAAGAAGCCAATGTGGGTCGTAAATGCACCAATTTAGAGGAAATCTTGCTAAGGTTCCAACGCGAAGACGTAGGTCGGGTTCGAGATGCGTGAATGTGTGCCAACCTTCTCGTATTCAAGCTAGTACAACTATTTGGAGGGGCACAAGGGCAGTCACATTCAAGCATTCCGACTTGTGCATATAGAACAAGATCTCCACCAACATGTTCATTATTGAAGAAGCAAAGCGATCTATGACATAAACGTGTGCCCGTTTGCGTTACCTCGATGAAAGCATGGATTCGGGAGTATTTCAGGCCGGTACTATAGTAGAGTACTGTACCAAAAAGTATAGCAAGAATACTGTACCAGCACTGTTCACAGCCACCGAGAAAACAGGAAAACAGAGAATCCACACGGGCGTGTGGAAATTCCACACGCCCCTATGAAAAATCCACAGGGACGCTCACACGGGTGTATGGATTCCCGATTCCAGCCCTTTAAAAGCTGATTTCAGCCCCGATTTCAGTATTTTTTTGTCCATCTTTTCCCCAACTTGAGAGAGGACTGCGGTTAGGGTTTTGAGAGATATTGGCTAGGGCTTTGGAGAGGTTCTACTGCTTCAACATCGCGCGTCGTTTGGAAGAAGGTTAGTGGGAGAGCTTTCGTCGGCACCGATCCGGCGTGGTGTATCCTAGGCCGGACAAAGGGAGCCTTGCGACAAGTAGAGGACTCTCCATAAGACCATCACCACAACTAAAGAGGGGGTTTTCTATTAATGCTTTGTTTTTACATTCGATTTCATTGATTGTATCTAGGTCCATGGAGAGCTAAACCCCTAGTAGGTAGTTGGGTATTTGTGAACCCTAGGATGTATTCATTTCATTGAATCTCTTTATTATGCTTTCAATTAATTGATGTTTATTGTGAGTTCCAATCTTGTATGCTTGATTGTATGAATACTCCCCTGGAGTGACACTTGGGTTGAGAGTTCTTGTTGGTAACTCTTGTGAGTGAGTGACACACCATGAGAGTTAGACAAAGCTAGATTGGAGAGGGTTGAGAGGGTGAGTCTAGAGGTAGCAGAGCATCCCCTTTCCCCTCCGGTGTGATCTATCCTTCATCCACGTATAAGAGTTCTTTGTGGCCATAATAGAGTGAATGGGCTAAGGGTTGACCTTCTGCTAGGGCTTAGTTGCGAGTGCAACGGAGTGAAACGTTGAAGTGATTTTAGCATCTAGGGCTTAATTGTAGCTAGGGATTTTTCACCTGGACCAAAGGGTTAGGTCTATACATAGGAATAGGGTTTATCATTTGGAATCCCTAGAGCTCATTGCAATTCTATATGAGTGCGAGGTGTTGAGATTGTTCGATTTCTCCTCCGGGATATGTATAGAGTTAGGCATGGTTGACCTAAGATTTGTTACTATGTGATAAGTGCTTGTGCGATATGAATGCGAAGCGTTCATTCCTTATGTTGAGCATTACTTTTTTCAGGTTTTTACATTAATATGTGTGTTTTTATGTTACTTTTATGCAGGTAGGGTTGTGAGGCCGAGTATGAAGGAAATAGGCCAATGTGGATTATAATGCACCTATTTTGGAGGAGATCTTGCTAAGGTTCAAACGCGAAGACATAGGTCAGTGTGAGATGCTAGAGTGTGTGCCAACCTCCTCGTATTCGAGTGAGCAAATTCATTTGGAGGGGCACAAAGGCAATCACACTCGAGCATTCTGACTTATGCATATAAGAACAAGAGATCCACCAACATGTACATCATTGAAGAAGCAAGTGATTCACGACGTAAACGTGTGCCCATTTGCGTTACCCCAATGAAAGTATGGAATTCGGGAGTATTTCCAGCAGAGTACTGTAGCCGATTTTAGCCCCGATTTCAGTATTCTTTTCTCCATCTTTTCCCCAACTTGCGAGAGGGCTTCGGCTAGGGTTTTGAGGGGTATTGGCCAAGGTTTTGGAGAAGTTCTATGGCTCCGACATCGTGATTCCATTAGGAAGAAGGTTGGTAGGGGAGCTTCGATCGAGGCGTATCCTATACTGGACGAAGGAATCCTTGGACGACGAGTAGAGGACTCTCCACAAGACCATCGACACGACCATCGAGGGGTTTCTTTATGGATTCATTGCTTTTACATTCGATTTCTTTGATTGTACTAAGCTCCATGGAGAGCTAAACCCCTAGTGGGTGCTTGGATGATTGTGAACCCTAGGATGTATTTGTTTCATTGAACTTCTTTATTATGCTTTCAATAAATTGATGTTTATTGTGAGTTCCAACCTTGAATGTTTAATTGTATGAACATTTCCCCTAGAGTGACACTAGGGTTGAGAGTTCTTGTTGGTAACCTTGTGAGTGAGTGACACACCACGAGTGTTAGACAAAGCTAGGTTGGAAAGAGTTGAGAGGGTGAGTCGAGAGGTACAGGAGCATCCCCTTTCCCCTCCGGCGTGATAGATTCTACATCCATTCCTCGAATTCTTTGTGGCCATAATAGAGTGAGTGGTCTAAGGGATGAACCTCCGCTGGGGCCTAGTTGCGCGTGCAATGGAGTCAAGCGTTGAGAGGATCTTTGTATCTAGGGCTTAATTGTGGCTAGGGACCTTCTGCCTGGACCAAAGGGTTATGTCTACTTTTAGGAAGAGATTTATCAGTTGGAATCCCTAGAGCTCATTGCAACTTTATGCGAGTCCGAGGTGTTGAGATTGTTCGATTTCTCCTCCGGGACATGTATAGAGTTAGGCATAGTTGAACTTAGATTTGGGACTATGTATGTAAGGATTTCCACGACTCACCATGGCATTGATTAGGAAGTATAATAGAGAGTTTTTGCACTTGAAACGATTATCCTAGGTGAAGCATCATCCGAGTACCCCATCTTTATCGATTGCCTTGCCCTCTTCTTTATTCTTGCTCTCTCACTTGTTTCTTTTATTATTGAGAATTGAATCAATTTCACACTAATCACTATTGATCTTCCACATAACTAAGAACCAAATTAAGTATTTTCACTCCCTACTCCCTGTGGATTCGACCCCGCTCACCCGGGATTATTACTTCGACAAACCCGTGCACTTGCGGGATATACGCAAGGGGACCTTGTCACTATGCAATTAAGGATTTCCACAACTCACTATTGCATTAATTAGGAAGCATACTAGAGGTTTCTTTCACTTGAAATGATTGTCCTAGGCGGAATAATGTCCGGGTACCCCATCTTTATCGATTGCCTTACCTTCTCCTTTACTTGTGCTCTCTTTCTTGTTGTTTTTACTCTTGAGAATTGAATCTTGTCACACATATCACTATTCATCTTCCACATTAGTTAAGAAACAATTTAAGTGTCTTTATCCCCTACTCTCTGTGGATATGATACTCACTCATCTAGGATTATTACTTCGACACCCGTGCACTTGTGGTGTACACGAATATTCGGTCATGCCAAGTTCCAAGATCTCTCCTCAAAAGTTGCTTTGATTCCTTGGATCTTCCACCTATCTCCTCCAATGTTTTCCTCCCTCTTGGTAAAATTTTGCGCAATGGATCACCGAAAATCACCACGAAGAAGGGTGGGGTGGTGGCCCTAGAAGAAGATAATCCCTCTCTTTGCCCTAAAACACCCTTTTAAAGATCTTTTCGGAAAGCTTCAAGGCCATGAAGATGCTAGTGAGAGCCACTGGATTTTTGTTGAAATTTTTGAAAATCAGTACAATGAAATTCTATAGTAACTGTTACAGCGAAACTGCTGCAATAACTATATAATCTATAATCGGTTTGCTGGCGTCCTCACAGCCTTCAGATTACCCATCAACGAAACCCGAGACTTAACAAGTTCTTCATCCCGTTGTGCTATAGTGTTTGCTACAATATTGCTACAGTGCATGAGGCCCCTAAAATGCCGTTTTTGGTATAGATTTCATCTCGAATGCATTCTTGGCTCATCTAGGCTTCTTCTTATCCTGTAACACAAATAGAAATGATTAAACCATATGAAGGGCATCGAATCATCAAAATATGCATGAATAGTATGAATCTATATGTATAAAATGCATACATTTAGGCGTTTGTCAATGGTTCATCGACACCGGAGCAACCAACCATGTCACGCTTGACATAGCCAGCATTGACATTATTTAACCATATAGCGTTACTGAGGATCTTCATATTGGCAATGGTAAGAGTCTTCCTATCCCTCATGTTAGTTCATCTACCTTCCACACACCCCATACTTCATTCCACTTTAACAACATTCTCCATGTCCCCACCATTTCCAAACCCTTATTATAAGTCCAATAATTCACAAGAGATAACAATGTCTTCTTTGAGTTTCATCCTTATTATTTTTATGCGAAGGATCTGCCTACCCACATAACTTTGCTTTGTGGAACTAGTGAACATGGCTTTTACACCTTCCGTACTCCGCTTCCGAATTGGTTCATAGCTCATCTTACTGAACGTACCTCACTTGATACATGGCACCATCGTTTGGGACACCCACACAATCGAATTATTAGGACTATAATAAAGAAGAATTCTTTTCCTTATCATTCTTCAACAAAACAATCTATTTGTACTTCTTGCTAACTTGGTAAACTATCTAAGTTATCTCTTTTTATTAGTTCTAATTCATCTCCATTGGATTTAATCTTCAATGACTTTTGAATCCTTCCTTTACTATGTCATCCGATGGCCATTGTTATTTTGTCAATTTTGTTGACAGCTCTTCCAAATATATATGGTTTTATCCTCTCTCAAAAGTCGGATGTTTATACTATTTTTTTGTCTTTCTTAGTATGGTTGAATGCCAATTTAAAACAAAACTCAAATCCATCCAAACTGATTGTGGTAAGGAATTTCGTAAATTAACACCCTTCTTTTTTAAAATGGGCATAAATCATTTGGTATCTTGTCCCCACACCCATGAAAAAAATTGACTAGTTGAGCAGTGCCACCATCACATTGTTGAGATGAGACTCACGCTCCTTGCTCGTTCCTCTTATCCTAAAAAAATCTAGCATTTTGCCTTTGAAAATATAATCTATCTCATCAATCATATGCCTTCTCTAATTTCTCATGGCAACTCTCCCTTTCAATGTCTTTTAAGAAACCCCACGACTATCTCCTCAAAGTATTTGCATGTGTTTGTTTTTGATATCTTTGTTCCTATAATTATCACAAATTGGAGCATCGGTCATCACCATGTGTCTTCCTTGGTTATAACCCTAACCATCATGGATATCTGTGTCTCAACCTTGCTACCAACAAAACTTATATTGCTAGGCATGTTTAGTTTGATGAGCTAAGTTTATCTTTTTTCGAATCCCAACTCTCAGCACCACGCTCTCATTCTCCTTATTCTACTTCCCTTTTCTTTGTTGGACCACCACTACCCTATTTCCAATACCTCTTACACAACCTAAACTAAATCCTTCTCTCTCAATACCCTCATCTTCTTCACCTTCGTCTCTTGTAGACAATTTCTTTATTGAGCAACCCAAGAGTATCTCCTCTTCCTTGTCTCTTCATTCAACTAGTACCACCAACTCCTTAAATATCTCATCGGCACAATCCATCCTTATTCCACCCCTTGAACTCATCAAATGCACTTACATTCAAATACAAAAACCAAAGGTTCCTTGTTCAGCACTCTCTTGCATTATGTACCACTAACATTATCTCTCCCATTGAACCAACATGTTTCATCATTGCTACTAAAGATCTATAGTGGCGTCGGGCCATGGCTAATGAGTTTAATGCACTATTATGGAATGACACTTGGTCTCTTGTCCTAATGTCCGCCTCTATGAATGTGGTTGGTAGTAAGTGGGTGTTCAAGATTAAGAGGCATGTAGATGGATCCATCAAGTGATACAAGGCTCGGTTAGTTGCTTAGGGATTCCACCAATAACTTGGAGTGGACTATGATGAGACTTTTGGCCAGGTAGTCAAACATATGACCATCCGAACCATTCTTGCACTTGCCATCTCCCATGATTGGTTAATCTAACAACTTGATGTTCATAATGCCTTCTTATATGGTAATCTCATAGAAATCTTCTATATGTCTCAACCACTTAGGTTCACTGACTTATCTCATCCAAACCATGTTTGTCTCCTAAATGGCCATAAGCAGGATCCCTGAGCTTGGGTTCATCATCTATCTCTTGCACTTATCAGCCATGGATTTTTGTATCCAAAACTGATTCCTCCTTGTTCTACTCCAAGGGCGGTACTAACATTTATGTTCTTATGTATGTGGATGATATCATTGTTACATGTATTGATCAAGGGTTTATTTCTAGTCCCATTTGTCCATTCTCCACTGTGTTTTCCCTTAAAGATCTTGGCCCCTTGCACTACTTTCTAAGAATTGAGGTTGTTCCTTATTCATCAGGGATTATACTTTCTCACCAGAAGTACATCTCTGATCTACTTTTGAAAGCTGGTCTTGCTGATGCTAAATCAGTTACCACTCCACTCTCCATATCCATACCTCTCACTAAACTTTTTGGTCATTTGTTTTTTGATCCAACAAAGTATCGGCAGGTAGTTAGCGCCTGATAAGTGCTTGTGTGATAAGAATGCGAAGTGTTCTTTCCTTATGATGAGCATTACTTTTATCGGTTTTTAACACTAATATGTGTGTATTTATGTTACTTTCATGCATTTAGGCTTGTGAAGCCGAATCTTAGAGAAAGAAGCCAATGTAGATTGTGAGTGCACCATTTGGAGGAAATCTTAAGAAGGTTCAAACGCGAAGACATAAGTCGGGTTCAAGATGCTAGAATGTGTGCCAACCTCCTTATATTCAAGCTAGCATAATGATTTAGAGGGGCACAAAGGCAGTCACATTCTAAGCATTTTAGCTTGTGCGTTTGTAACAAGATCTCAACCAACTCGGCCATTCATTGAAGAAGCAAAGCAATCTATGACGTAAACGTGTGCCCGTTTATGTTACCTCGATGAAAGCATGGTTTTGGGAGTGTTTCGGACCTATATTAGAGGATGGCAATGTAGTAACAATGTAGTAAAATACTGTCGCAGGTATTGTTCATAGCCGCCCGAAGAAGGAGTTGTCCAGAGAAGCCATATGGGCGTGTGGAAATTCCACACGGCCCTGAATTAATTCCACAAGGGCCGTGTCAAATATTCAAAGGGGCGTGTGGTTTCCCGATTCTAGCCCATTAAAAGCAGATTTCAGCCTCGATTTCAACATTCTTTTCTCCATCATTTCCCCACCTTGAGAGAGGGCTACGGCTAGGGTTTTGAGTGATATTGGCTAGGGGTTGGGAGAGGTTCTACGGCTCCGACATCGTGTTCTGTTTGGAAGAAAGTCAGTGGGAGAGCTTTCGTCAGCACCGATCCGGTGAGGTGTATCCTAGGCCGGATAAAGGGACCTTTGGACGAGTAGAGGACTCTCCACAAGACCATCGTCACGACTATCGAGGGGGTTTTCTATGGATTCATTGCTTTTACATTTGATTTCATTGTTTGTAATTAGCTCCATGGAGTGCTAAACCCCCTATTCGGTACTTGGATATTTGTGAACCATAGGATGTTTCCGTTTCATTGAACCTCTTTATTATGCTTTCAATTAATTGGTGTTTTATGTGAGTTCCAATCTTGAATGCATTGATTGTATGAATACTTCCTTAGAGTGACACTACGGTTGAGAGTTCTTGATGGTAACCCTTGTGAGTGAGTGACACACCACGAGAGTTAGACAAAGCTAGATTGGAGAGGGTTGAGAGGGTGAGTCGAGAGGTAGCGGAGCGTCCCCTTTCCCCTCCGGTGTGATTTATTCTACCTCCAATTCCTCGAGTTCTTTGTGGTCATAATAGAGTGAATGGGCTAAGGGATGACCTTCCGCTGGGGTTTAGCTGCGAGTGCAATAGAGTGAAGCGTTGAAGTGATTTTAGCATTTAGGGCTTAATTGTGGCTAGGGACCTTCCACCTAGACCAAACGGTTAGGTCTACATATAGGAAGAGGATCTATCACTTGGAATCCGTAGAACTCATTGCAATTCTATACGAGTGCGAGGTTAAGAGATTGTTTAATTTTTTCTCCTGGACATGTATAGGGTTAGGCATGGTTGACCTTAGATTTGGGACCATGTATTAAAGGATCTCCACGACTCATTAATGCATTATTTTGGAAGCATAATAGAGGGTTTTTGCACTTAAAACGATTATCCTAGGCGGATCAATATCCGAGTACCGCATTTATATCGATTCCTTTCCTCTCCTTTACTTGTGCTTTCTCTCTTGTCTCTTTTACTTTTATTTGCATTACATCTTGTCACACAAATCACTATTCATATTTCGCTTAGTTAAGAAACAATTTAAGTGTTTTTACTCCCTACTCCCTGTGGATACGATACCCACTCACCTGAGATTTTATTACTTCGATAAACCCGTGCACTTGCGGGTCATACGCAAGGGGCGTTGTCAGCGCCCTACAATATGTCACTCTTACCCATCTGATCTCTTTTTCTCAGTGAATAAGGTGTACCAATTCATGCATCAACCAACACAGACCCATTGGTCGGCGGTGAAATTAATCTTTCGAAAGCTCAAGGGAACTTCTTGTCATGGTTTATTTTTCAACCATGGTTCTACCGACTATATTCATGCTTTCGGTGATGTAGATTGGACTTGTTTTCTTGATAATCGCTGAAGTCCATAGAAAGGCTAGCAATTTTTCTTAGGAAATAACTTTATCTCATCATAAGCAATGAGCAGGTCTCGGATCTTCCATCAAGGCGAGAATACAAGGTGCTTGCGATACTTCTCAGAGCTCGGGTGACTCAGGTCCCTTTTCTCGAGCTTGGCCACCTATCTCCTCGCAAAACTCACGTGTTCCATGCTCGAACAAAAATATGTTGAGATTGATTTTTAACTTTGTTCGTGACAAGGTAGCTCGTTGCAACCTTCAGGTTCAATTCATCACCACTCAAGATAAACTTGCAGATATTATGACTAAACTACTAGCCAAGTCTTTGTTTGAGTCTCTTTTGTCCAAGCTATGAGTTGCAACCTGACTTAGCTTAGGGGCCGTATTAGAGAATATCCATGGCATCTTCCATATCTCCTAAATATGTAATTGGCAAAGGATCCCTTAGATTGATAATTTTCTTATATAGTGGTGGCTATCTATATATACTTGTACATCTTTATATACGTGTAATTCTCTGGAGATTAATATAGAGAGAATTTTATATGTTCTAGCATCCCGACCGCAGCCCCGACTTTGACAAGGAATTATATCACAGCTTCGGCAACAAACTTCCAAATATTTTCTTCGTCATCATTGCTCCATAAACGCAATGCATAAGAAACATTTGGGTTTATGTTAGTGGTCTAATTTTTTTATTGACATGTAACCATTTATCATATTAATTTAGGCCCATAATAATAATAATAATAATAATAATAATAATAATAATTCATTACAAGATTTACCATAAATATGACTATTGTAGCTATTCAAAATTCAAACGTGTTCAGTTTAAATCTATTAATAATTTAGAAAGTAATTATGAATTTTATTTTAATATGAGATTTTATAAAAATTTAGTTATTCAAATTTTAAAATAATATATGCATATATTACTTATAAAAATATTCATATTTATAACAATATCTAATAAATGATATAAATATAAAAATATATATAAAAATTTTGACTAAAAGCTTGACGAGATCATTATTTTTACAAAAAGATCTCAGCATAAACATTACTATATAGAACGATTCAAAAGTAATTTGAACTTTTACATAATTTAGAATTTTAGCAAATAAAATTTTAATAATGGACAATATGAAAATAGTACAAAAAATAAAGTCCATAATAAAAAAAATAGTCTTTTCCTGCTCTCTCATTCTTGGTTGTTCTCCCTATAGCTACCAAACTACAATCCATTCTAAGATCCTGGAGGACTCAAGAAATCATATAAGACATCTTGATTGCTCATCTTTTGAATCAAATACTATGCATGTTTGTTGAATTTATTATTTTTTAAATCAGATATCTTCTCCTTTCTTATGGATTTTGATATTATAATCATTCCTAGATAGTTTAATGGTTACATTCATCTGGTACTTATTCTTTCATTTGTGTTAATATAGAAGATTATATTTGATCTAGAGAAAAAATTTGTAATGTGTTCAATTTTAGATCTACAAAGTTTCAAATCATTCTACACCTTCCTTTTTAAATAAATGGATAAATCCAATGTTAGTCGGACGGCCGAGCAATGACCTGGCTTAAACCTAAGGGTCAGGGGTCAATGGGTTCGACCGGTCGAACCGGGATTGAATCGGGGTCAATAATTAAATATAAAAAATATTATAATAATTAATAATGAGCAAATATAATATTAAACCCATAATTATATTATAAAACCTACTCAAATTTGATATTTAAATTGATAAATAACCTTATATACAGTAGAGTTTTCTAATTATGTCATTTATTTTTATATTTTTTAAATATTTACAAATTTAATATATGAATATATAATTATCGAACTTTTCTCGGTGTTATTTATTTATTTATTTGTTTATTGATTGATTTTATTAAAATAAATAAGAAATTAATTCACTAATTTTATATCTCAATTGAGTTTTTATTTTGTTTTTAATTTATATTTTTATAATAAAATTACACTCATTTATTGTTTTATTTTCTTAATAAATTAAATTTTTAGAAAGTATTTACATAACACATTAATATATTTTATTTTTAAATGTTAATTTTTGTTGGTATATTTATGATATATATTTATATATTGTAATTCTATTTATTGATTAATAATTATAAATTAATATTAATAAATATACACGATTTTGTGGTTTTTAATGAGAAAATAATAATATTGTAAAAAAAAAATTAAACATTGTGACCCGATTGACCCGACCGGGTCAACCGGTTCCTGGTTGAACCACCCGGGTCACCGGGTTAACACCAGGTTTTTTAATACCCGGGTCAATGGAGTATACCGAGCCGGCCACATGGCCGGTTCCTGGTTTTTCCGGTTGAACCGGCCGGGCCGGTCCGGGTCTGACAACCTTGGATAAATCATATTAATTCAAAGAGCAAGCAACAAAGTACAGGAGTATAGAACATAAAAAAAAAACAAAAGAACAAAACGAGATCCACTAGATGTGGAACTGAAATATACAAAGATTGCACTCTAAAACTACAACAAAATAAACCCTTCTAAGGTGTGAGGGGCTACTAGGTGAGCACTCTCAAGTTATAAGCACTAATTAGACTGAGCCATTACTATCACGAGGCTCTCTAGGGCTGCTAGTCTCTCCCCCTATATGATCAATGAACTCTAGGCTTATTTTCATTGTGTTGCCAGTCTCATCCAGCTTTTAATGTTTAGACTTTGGTGTTGCATAAATCAACAAGATAAGCGTATGAGTAATTTTAAAAATTAAAGTGGAGAAAGGAAGAAACATACGTAAAAAATCAGTCCATTTCTTTCTAGCCACACATTCTAGAGAATGACTTCCATAACTAAGCCCAAATTCCTTTAAGAGTCCCTTTAAGTTGGGACTTCCAAGATCCCCACATATCTACTAAGAATTTTTGGGAGGCGGAATAGTCCCTAGACTTTGACTAAAGTGTGTCCATATATTCTTGATCCACGTTTACCTATAATTTTTAGGAGAAGCTTACATAAACGATTAGTATTTTTGTAAATATTTTTCAAAGCAAAGATTAAAAATATTAGATATCACCCATTTTATATGCAAGACATACTAAAGTCTTCCAAATATACTATAATTACTATTGTTTCTTGTTGTATGGATAAGAATCACTTATAACCCTTAACTACTTAAATTAGATTCTTAGAAACCGTTATTTTAAAAAAAATAATGCAGTGGACTCGGTTCCATGGTAACTATCATGGAACCAAGATGTGGCTCATTCTTAGCCATGGGTTTATAAATCTTATTTTTTTTATATTATATAATATAGGGATATTTTTGTAATTATCTTAAAAGATTGCTACCCTTTGTTCTAGAAGTTACTAAATTGAAGCAATCCAACTGGTGAGGATAAGCTACAATTTGGATCCGTCATAACTGCCATAGAACTGGATCCGTGGGATCATCTCTTGTTATTCTATTGACAATGGTATAATAGTGAAACTAGTTTCTATATAGATATGCTTCAACAAGGCCATTGCCTACCTTAATTAGTGGATAAATAGAACATAGACATATTTGGAGACAAAGCAGAAGCAATCAAATCCATAATCTATTTTTAAATAATTCAAAATAATGATTTGAAATATTTTTTTTTAATATAAAAAGGCATTACAAACAAATCAAAAATTACAATACCAAATTAGTTTTCAAAGACATGATTAAATCAATTTATCATGTTCAAAAAACTTTTTAAATTTAGATATTGATATATTTAAAAACTACATACAAGTATAATTGATACAAAAAAATTCAATATAATTGGATGATTCTCTTTTATACATAAAAATAATCGATTTTTAGAGTCAAATTATTCATTACAAATTAAATTATAGTTGAGAAATTGGATAATGAACAAAATAATAATAATAATAATAATAATAATAATAATAATAATAATAATAAGAAGAAGAAGAAGAAGAAGAATAAGTAGAAGAAGAAAAGAAGAAGAAGAAGAAGAATTACAACTACATCCTAAATAAATTTCCAATGTAAACATTCAAGAAAACCTTAATTTAACTCTCAAATAAGGATGGGAATAGGTAGGGTTTAATTAGGGTACAATAGTACTCATCCCTATACCCGCATTTTAAAAAATTACACGTACTAGTCCTCATAGTCTCTGTGTAAAATCTTTAATCCCCACACCCATAACTGCTTGGTAACCATATCCCTATGCCACCCCCCATTGCCTGTGGTTTAGTTAATAGAAATATAATTTCTCTAAGCCCTTTATTTCTGATGAACTAATAAAAATAATACCAACATTCGTTAAAAATATATTAAACAAGGTATAAAATTATAATTAGAAATATTCAACTTAATTACTACTTTTAAAAAAAAATAAAATAATGTACCAAATTTAAATATAATATCATATTTTCACAAAATAGTAAAGTATTAAAACAAGCCTCCGTCACAACTAATTCATTGAGTTAAAGTCATGGGCTAGCACTCTCCATGGTTGACCAAAAACTGATACAATAACTATAATTAGTAATATATTGAAAGTCAAATTAACACAAATAATAAGTTATTTGTTACTCATCATCAAAATCAAAGTCTCCAAAATTTTTCAAATGTTTACCTTTCATGTTCAAATATTGTTTTGCTCCAATTACGACAACAGAAACTACAACGTAATACCAAAATTAAGAATTAGACTATCCAATTAAAAGTAACAAACAAATTTGTGGGTTGTTACCCATTCAATCTCAGTTCAATTGCCATCCTCGCTACCAAAAAATAAATTCAAATAATCTAAGTGGTTCATTATTTGTTTCTATTTTTATTTTTATTTTTTTTTCAAAATCCCCTTGCATTAGGTTAAGTAATATCAATTTGCTTCAAAAACAACCTGAAATAAATCAACTAATAGTAAAATTGGCTTCAACCAAAGCTAATATGACTTGAACCAATTCGATTACAACTAAAGAAATACAACTTTAGTTAATTTTCCCTTAATGGGCTTGAACTAATTTAAATCCTATTTAATTAAATTGACCTAGGTTGGATTGATTGAACCACCAATTGAACTAATCAATCCAATCTAAGTATAAAATTATACACAAATAGTAGAATAAAAATAAATTTAAATTTAAGGATGATGATGATTTGGTCATTCTAATAATTTGTTACAAAAGAAAACACTTGACTAAAGGATTTGTTTATAATTTTTAAATATAATCGAAAATAGAATAAAGCATCTTATTAGAAAAATAAATTTTTTTAGAAAAATTTATTAATGAGTATAACATTTATTAGTTAATTAACAATAATAAAAAGTAGAGTGAATCATGTGGTTTTTCCTTTAAAAATTAGAGTGAATATTAATATTTTCAAAAACTTCCCTTTTTAATTTTTTTGTTTTTGCCACTCGTGACAATTTAAAAACTATTGTAGTACATTATTTTTTTTTAGATTAGTTTCTTTTTTTTAATCACAATAAGTATGAAATGTATTGTTTGTGCATATTAGTATTAACAACCAAGAATATATTATTTAAAAGTGGAATTTCTTGTCTTGTTGGGGTTAAGTGCATTTTCTTGAAATTATTTGAAAAGGGTGGGGCCATTGATATAAAAAGCTCTTATTTGACAATACTTATTGTGTATATCACAAATATTTCATTACAAAATACATATTTCCTACCCTGTTTGTTGATCATTAGTAACTCCTTTAAATTGTTAATTATTTTGAATATCTTCCTTCTTTAGTGATTCCTTTCTAGGCTCTTGCTATAAAGTTTTCAAAGATTTATTCATCATGAGCTTGGTTTTGACCAATGCTTCTTCATAGGTAGATACAACATATGAAATTCAACATCGCTAATAATGATCTTGTCCAAAACATCCTACTTTTCTTTTTAATTTTGAGTATAAAAACCTTCATGGTATTTTATTTGTTTCAAAATTTCATTTGGTAGTTCTGTCCTTTATCCCTTGTTCTTTACTAATGAGATGATCTATTCCCTTCAATTGTTGCATGTATATCTATTTTTCTATATTTTGTGTATCCAAGGGCTTTCTCTGGACATCAATGACCAATGAAATATTAATATCTTTCGGTAAAACTATACCTCCAATAGATTCTCAAAACTCTAATTGGAATCAAAACATCAATCCTTACCTGGAGGTTTTAATTTTGTCTACATGTAGTTTCATATTTTTCTTTTAAAATACATACTTCTCCTCAACATAGTTAACTAACTGCTACCCCCCACTTGCATAGAATTTGTTGAACCTTTTGCCCTTACAAATTGACTTGAAATGGTAAGTATAAGGCCAAACCCTTGGAACTTAAGCATAATGGAGAATAACATAAGTTGAGAGTAGGTGATCACCATCTATGAATTGTTTGCGCTACATAACATGTTGGTTGTCTATCACATAGTCCGCTCCTTGTATAATTTTGATTCTCATATGCTCTCAAATGCCATTCATCTTGCTCATTTACTTGCATCCTCCTTCTTTCACCTAGAAGATTAAGATCAAAAATTCAGTTATTTAATCGCTTCATCGTCTTATGTTTGAGCTCGATGGGTAGATGACAAGATTTTCCTTACACTAGCCTATATAGTGTGATTTCTATTGGTCTTTTTATATCTTGTCCTATAACCTCATATAGTGTCATCTAACCTTTCAAACTAATCCCTTTCTATAATGCTTAACTAAATTTTTCCAAGAACCTTTTTAATTCTCAATTGGTAACATCCATTCGACCAGGTTCACAAGTAATATGCTATAGCAATTCTAGGCTATACTTGTTAAGAATTTTCTCAAGTTGAGAATAGTGCATTCCTCTGTCACTGATTATACCATTAGGTGTATGAAATCAAGAAAATAAATTCATAAGGAAGTTATCTACAACCCTTGCAACACTTTTTCATAAAAATTGAGCTTCAACCCACTTAGACATATAGCCTTTGGTGACTAGGATGTACTTGTTCAAATTGGAGCTTAGAAGCATACCTATAATCAATGCCCCACACATCAAAAAAACCTTACAAACTAAGATGGAATTCTTGGGCATCTCTTAATGGTGAGAAAAAGCTTCCTACCAATAGGCAATTATGGTATATCTGCACATACCTCTAAGCCTCTTGAAATAGTGAGGGCTAATAAAAACTCTAACTTAAGCACCTTCTCAGCTATTATGTTCGTACTATGGTGCCATCTAGTTAGCCTTGCATGGCAGTGCTCTAGAATCCTCTATTATTTTGGTTAACGTATAAATCTTCTCACAACTTGGTCTACACAAATTTGGAACAAATAGGGATTCTTCTAAAGGTAGTTCCTCAAATCATAAAAAGAATTTCTAGTTTTTGCTAATAAGAGTGAACCCCCTTTAGTAGTATCTTATCCGCCAAGTAATTAGCAGCATCGAGCAAAAATAGGGAATTTCGACCTCACCAACATCTTGGATGTTCTAAAGTACACTTGTGGAAGTACATTGTTAATATCTTCTTCTTTAAGTATTTCTAGATGCGGATTTCCAAAGTGGGAGAGGTGGCATGTAGCCAAATTCTCAGCCTTTCTCTTGTACTTTGATGAGCTGTATGTGTATAGCTTTAAAACCCAAGTGAACAAGTTCATCAAGTAATAAAGTCTGCTAACAAGCAGAGTTGATCCCACGATGAAATTGAGTATTAGCTACTAACTCATTTTCAATTATCTAGTGGAAATAAGGATATAATTCATAATCAAAAAAAGAAAATCAATCAAGAAACGCAAACTCAAGATCAATTCCAAGTTCACAATTTCAAATCAAGAAAAGATCAAATTTATGAAAATGGTGCTTGGATCAAGAATTCCCTTGGTTGTTAAGGATGAAAGACTTCTAATTAAAGCTCTTGAGATAGTCTAATTCTTCTTGATAATTGGATAGTGGAGGTTCCTTATATATGATAGCCCTAATCTCTAAGCGGCTATAACCTAAACATAGTACTCAGGTATTTCGCACATTCCCTCTATACATGCATTATGATTTGTGAACCAGTCTATTAGGTCACCCAAATTCGGAGAGTTTTTATAACCCTAGTTTCAAGGAATGAATTCAAACTTGTCAAATTATGGATGATCTCCAAACACATTGACAAACACCCTTTTGCGTGTCAACCGCAAGTGCATGGATTTGTCAAAGTAATAATACCCTGGTGAGTGGGTAGTTGAATTTACAGGGAATAGTGATCAGAAACACAAAGATTGCTATTTAACTAGAATGAAGATGAATCGATAGTGGTGTGAATAAAATAAATGAAAATGGAAATAAGAAAAAAAGAAGGAAGAGAGACGCTATAAAAAACATGAGAGGAAAGGCAATTGATAGAGAGTGGGGCACCCGGACATTGCTCTCCTTAGGACTATTGCCTCAAGTGCCAAACCAACTATTATGTCTCCTAACTAATACTTAATGAGTCATGGAAATCCTAAAAATACAGGGTCCCAAACATAAGGTCAACCTTGGCTAACCCTACACTATGCCCCGGCGGACAAATCGCTCAGTCTCAACACCTCACACTATGTAAATTTGCTTAAAACTATAGGAACTCCAAGTGATAAACCCTATTCTCTAACATAGATCTAACCCTTTGGTCTAGGTGAAAGACCCCTAGTCACAATTAAGCCAAAGCACAAAGGATTAGTTCAATGCATCACTCTGTTGCTTGCGCAACTAAGCTCCAGTGGAGTTCCTCTCTTAGCACATCACTCTATTATGACCGCAAAGAACTCTTGGAACATGGGCTAGGATAAATCACACTGAAGGGGAAGGGGATGTTCTGCTACCTCTCGACTTATCCTCTCGACCCTCTCTAATCTTGCTTTGTCTAACCTTCATGGTGTGTCACTCATTCACAAAGATTACCAATGTAGGCTCTCAACCCTAATGTCACTCTAAGGAAAAACCCATTCAACAAGCATTCAAGATTGGAACTCAGTTAAAAACATCAATTAAAGAAACATAAAAGAAAGGTCAAAGAAACAATATCATCCTAGGGTTTACAAGTTTAAGTACCCACTAGGGGTTTAGCTCTCCATGGAGCAAGATACAAACAATAATGAAATCAAAAGTAAGAACATGCAATCGATAAGTGAAACCCCTTCGTATTCGTGTCAATGGTCTTGTGAAGTGGCCGGGTCTTCTCCAGAGGTCCCCTCGTCAAGCCTAGGGCACATCTCGCTAATTTAATGCCGACGAAAGCTCCCCCAATAACTCTCTTTCAAAGGAATGTGGTGTTGAAAGCCGTAGAATCACTCCAAAAGCCTTGCCAAAACCCTCTAAACCCTAGCCGCAAGCGTCTCCAAAGATAGTGAAGAGATAGGCAAAAGATGGGAAAAAGATTCTCAAAATGAGTTGAAATAGCGACTTAAATAGAGCTGGAATCGGGCATCTACACGGGCGTGTGGAATTTTCACACGCCCATGTGAATTTGTAGGAATTGATTTTTTTCAGTGGCACATGTGAGCGATGGCGCTCACTGATGATTCACATTTTTTTATCGAGGCCACATGAATGGGCACACATTCATGCGGTAGATCGCATTGCTTCTTCAAGAAAAATCATATTTGACGACAATCTTGTTAGCATTGCACAAGTCAGAACACATGAGTGTGACTGCCTTTATACCCCTCCAATTTGCATGTTCACTCGAGCACAACGGAGGTTGTCACACACTCATATGTCTTTGAGCACAACTTGTGTCTTCACATTTGTTTACTCCAAGATTTCATCAACAACGTGCATTCACGATCTACTTTGTTTCCTTTCTTCCATACTTGTCTCCACAACCCTACATGTATGAGCGATAAAATCTGAGAAAAGTAATGCTCATTTTAAGAAAAAAAATACATCGTATTACTAATATACAAGCACTTATCAAACTCCCCCACACTTATGCTTTTGCTTGTCCTCAAGCAAAAATAAAACATTGAAGTATAGAAGAAGGAAATATTAAAAGTGCTTGGCTAAAAACACGAATCAAAAAGGACAACAACCTGAAATCATGTAAGTGTGTGTGTGAACTCACTCAAGTCAACCCAATGTATACTCCTCAAAGTTTTAAGTATAAGGTACTTATTTATTTACAAAACAAAGCAAAGAGACGGTAGTAGCTTCACACATCCTCTAAGGTAGCCTTTTCCAAAGCGGCCGCTAAGGTGACTTTCACACTTCCGAGGTGGTAACTCTTTCTACCAGGGTAGTAGCTTTTTCTCATTCCATGAGTTAACTCTTTCTCTCATTAGGGCATAACTAGTATCCGACTCATTAGAGTAGCTTCATACTTCATAGGCATTAGCTCTTTCCACCCCAAATGCACAACCAACACAAGTATATATTTTCCTTTTTTTCATTCAACCATTTTTTTCCCCCGCAAAAATTAACACAAGAAAAAAAACTAACTATTCCCTTAAACATCGAACTTGAGTTTCCAAAAAGGTTTAATGAGCGAGTAGTGCAACAAATGTCAATCGGGAAAAATTCCTAAAAATTCAGGTAAAAACTAGAGCATGAGAACATTCAATGTTAAAAATTCTCCTAACTTAAGAATATAACCATTGCAACTAAGGTGAACCGCCATTGGCTACATGAGCATGCACAATCAATGCATAAGTATAGAACATGTGTAATGTGAACTGCCCCCCACACTTAAGATGTACATTACCCTCAATGTACGTAGGCAAGCAAAATAGAATATTAAGAAATCAAAAACATATGTGGAGGTTTAAAATTAAAACAATACTCCCATGAACTCCTAATGGTACGTTTGATAGAGCTATGTTCCTTGAGAGTTGAGTTCCAATGGATTGTGGAGTACACATGGCCATGTGAATATCACATGAGCGTGTCTATGACTAGTCCTCAATTTCCATACTCACAAGACCATCTGAACGTATACACAAGGGGGTTCTGTAAAGCTCAACAAAAACAAAAACAACTCAAGTATATAAAGATAAAGCAATGAAATACAACTCGAGATAACGAAAATAAAAGATAAACTCAGAAGGAAGATCCTTTCTGAGTGATACAAGTCCAAAATAAAATGCAGAAATAAAATATGAAAACATAAAGAAATAAACTATAGACGCATCAAGTGTCGGTGTCGGGCTCGGTTGTCTCTGCTGCTGATGCTGGTGCTGGTGAAATAGGTGGATTAACTGCCGCTGAAACTCGTGATGGTGGTGTCGGTGATGCTTGAGGGGTCCTAGGTCTCATCACAAATGGTGAGGTCGCATCTCGCTCTACTAACTGCTATAGTGTGTTGAGACGCGCCATCACCTCAGCATGGTTCACGACCTGTGTCGGGTGAACCTCTACCAGATCTCTTTGTAATACTCCCACAACACTTTCGAAATCTCTCAAATCAAACATGGACTTGAGAGGGAGAAAATATACTCATGGGTGGTGGCTCCTATGCTGTGGGAGGTGCCTGCACTCGATGTTGCTCGTTTGTGGCTCAAGCACTGGCGGCGACCCCTCAGCTGTGTCACCCTCAATCTCGGCTGTCTCAGCTGGAGGCATGATCATCACATAGACTTCTGGTCTATATCTTCGGACCATCCCCATCAATTTGATAGTCTCTATACCGAGAGGAGACGGTAGAATAGTCTTCTTGGCTCCCCTGATAGCGTCTATCAGACCCATCCCCATGATGAGTTGGGTGATGTATGGACCTGAGAATAATACCCCTACCTCGTGTATTGGCTTGGTGTCTCAAGTAACTCCCACAATGTGTCCCAAATGTAGACTCGCTTTGTCAATGGAATATCGACAGTAACTCCAAAGGCTCAAAACTCCGATCTGCACTGCGCTCATTGATCTCGGGGCAGCGTGGACATATCCATAACTTGGCTGGGAAAAACAGGTGGCCTTCGACACTCCTGGCTCAAACTGACCATGGCCACATAAGGCCATGTAAGCTCTCTGAGGAGTCAAGCTGCCAGGATAGTTGGTAGGTAGTCGGTCGTACCCCTCAGTATCCGTAAAAGCCTCGTCGTACAATCCAATTCGCACCGAAAACTGTGTGATGCTCATACTGTAATGATGTCCAAATGCTCTAAACTGTATGGCATCAATACTGTCAAATCTGGAGTATGCTCGATAAAACTAGAAGGACGCTAATACCTCTAGAGTCAAAGTGTGGATAGCTAGCTCACGAATAGATAATAATCTCCTCCAGCTATCCACGGCAAGTAGCTCCTCAATCTCATCGGCTTTCTCATCGCCTCGCTGAACCTCTGTTACTAAACTCAAGTCAGGGAAACGTGTCTGCCCGAACTTGAGTTTTGACAAACGCTTAAATCAAGTCTGGTGCTCCAGAATCGAGAACTTTATATGCTCAGGCTCAGGTGAGGGCTCTTAGGGACGCTTGTCGGCCGCCTTCTTTGTCCTGGGTGCCATATCTGCAAGAATTGAATAGAATATCAATCAAGTAAACTTAGGATTCAATACTACAAAAAGGCATACGATTGTGTAAAAATTCCACATGCCCGTGTGGATCCACGGGGCGTGAAAACCACACGACCACTATGCAAAAATCCACAAATACATCAAAAATTCGCTCAAAACTCACTCTGAACCATGCAAAAACCATTTTAACATACATACGAAGCAACAATCACTAGTTCAATTGAATAAAATCAAGTATAGTAAAAGGAATAGAGAAAGAGGGCTTACCGACGAACTGAAGTTGAAAAACCTTGATTATAGACGGCAAACAACCCTAGAACTCTATATATAGATGGTGAGGGGTCGGGGATAGTGAAGGGAGGCAACGTGTGAGTGTTTGGGAGTTAAAGAAAGAAGGTGCACGAGCATATTATAAAAAAAAAGTCACGCCTCTTCACTGTCTACACATCCACACGGGCGTCTGAAAATTACCCATGCCCGTGTGACTTCACAAGGGAACTTCAAAGTGGCAGACACACGCCCTTGTGTGCTCTCGGGATAGCCTCTAACTCTCTTTGAACGCATCCACATGGGCGTGTGGAAATTCCCCACGCCCGTGCGCCCGACTCACAGGGGCACCCACACATCCCTGTGGCTTCTCTGTCCATCCATGAAATTTGTCTAAGTGTTTCACACGCTCGTGTGGAAATTCAATACGGCCATGGATCTTCACAAGGGCCACTCATAGGGGCACTCACATACCTCTGTGTCTTCTCCCGATGGAGGAGAACTTCTCTGTAGAGTTTCACACGGGAGTGTGAAAATTACCCACGCCCATGTGTATTTCACAGGGTCATTCACAGGGGCAGACACACGCCCCTTTGTCTTCTCGGGATGGAGCTTTGAGCTCTGTAGAGAAACACACACCCATATGGAAATTATGAACAGGAGTGTGGCCATCACAAGGTTGTTCATAGGGGCATTCACATGCCCCTATATATTGACGTGTGTTCCAACTTTTGAAAGAGTTCAAGTAAGTTTGTGAGTTGGAAGGGCATAAAGGGAGTCACATCTTCATGTCTCAGCTTGTGTTCAGACTTCAAGAACCCTCGCAATGGTGTTTAGTCGACAAGAAGCCTCATGATCTACCACACGGGAGTGTGCCCAGCCATGTGGCCTCAGAAGGAGAGTTTTCGAAGAATTGGTCATGAAAAATCTTGTGGCACCCATACAGGGCATGTGGCGACGACGTGACGTGCACAAATTTCTTATTATAAAAAGGGCACTTTGCATGATTTTTGGGGCGACTTTTTCCACGACTTTTAAAAGAGACATTGAAACCACACGTCAAGGCCATCATCACTAATTCAAGAAGGTTTATTTCCATAGCTTTTATAGATTTTTATTCTCTTAATTGTTTTATAACTTACTCCATGGAGAGCTAAACCCTAGAGGGTATTTGGAAATGTAAACCATAGGATTCTACACTTTGAATCTATTTACATTGTGTTTTCATTTTAAGAAAAGTCTAGTTGAGTTTTAATCTTGTCTTCTTAATGCTTGCTTGCTTTATTGATCTATTGATTAATTGGTTTGCATTTATTCATTCACCTTGATGAGAGAGAGAGAGGTCTCCATTATGGTTGAAACCTCAAGATTGAAGAGGGTTGAGAGGGTGAGTCATGAGACAGTGGAGCGTCCCCTTTCTCCTTAGATTGGTGTATTGATAAGTGCTTGTGCGATATGAATGCGAAGCGTTCATTCCTTATGTTTAGCATTACGTTTCTCAAGTTTTTACACTAATATGTGTGTTTTTATGTTACTTGTATGCAGGTAGGGTTGTGAGGCCGAGTATGAAGGAAATAGGCCAATGTGGATCACAATGCACCGATTTTGGAGGAAATCTTGCTAAGGTTCAAACGCGAAGACATAGGTCGATGTGAGATGCTAGAATGTGTGCCAACCTCTTCATATTCGAGTTGGCACATCCATTTGGAGGGGCACAGAGGCAGTCACACTCGAACATTCCGACTTATGCACATTGAACAAGAGTTTCACCAACTTGTACACCATTGAAGAAGCAAGAGATCCACGACGTGAACGTGTGCCCATTTGCATTACCCCGATGAAAGTATGGAATTGGGAAGCTATTCAGGTCGAATACTATAGCAGAGCACAGTAGCAACATTGTAGTATGTACTATAGCAGCACTGTTCACAGCCGGCCGAGAAACCAGAGAAACAGAGAATCCACACGGGCGTGTGGAAATTATCCACGCCCGTGTGGAAATTCCGCACGGGCGCGTGAAGCATCCACGCTCGTGTAGTCGCCCGATTCCAGCCCTATTTAAAGCCGATTCAGCCCCGATTTTGGTATTCTTTTCTCCATCTTTTCCCCAACTTGCGAGAGGGCTTCGGCTAGGGTTTTGAGGGGTATTGGCTAGGTTTTTGGAGAGGTTCTACGGCTCTGACATTGCGCGTCGTTTGGAAGAAGGTTATTGGGAGAGATTTCGTCGGCACCGATCCGGCGAGGTGTATCCTAGGCCGGATAAAGGATCCCTTACGACGAGTAGAGGACTCTCTACAAGACTATCGACATGACCATCGAGGGGGTTTCTTTATGGATTCATTGCTTTTACATTCTATTTCTTTGATTGTACTTAGCTCCATGGAGAGCTAAACCCCTAGTGGGTACTCGGGTGTTGTGAACCCTAGAATGTATTTGTTTCTTTGAACCTCTTTATTATGTTTTCAATAAATTGATGTTTATTGTGAGTTCCAAACTTGAATGCTTGATTGTATGAACATTTCCCTTAGAGTGACACTAGAGTTGAGAGTTCTTGTTGGTAACCATGTGAGTGAGTGACACACAACGAGCGTTAGACAAAGCTAGGTTGGAGAGGGTTGAGAGGGTGAGTCGAGAGGTACAGGAGCGTCCCCTTTCCCCTCCGGCGTGATAGATTCTTCCTCCGTTCCTCGAGTTCTTTGCGGTCATAATAGAGTGAAAGGTCTAAGGGATGAACTTCCGCTGGGGCTTAGTTGCGCGTGCAACGGAGTGAAGCGTTGAGGTGATCTTAGTATCTAGGGCTTAATTGTGGTTAGGGACCTTCCACCTGGACCAAAGGGTTAGGTCTATATTAAGGAAGAGATTTATCACTTGGAATCCCTAGAACTCATTGCAACTTTATGTGAGTGCGAGGTGTTGAGATTGTTCGATTTCTCCTCCGGGACATGTATAGAGTTAGCATAGTTGACCTTAGATTTGGGACTATGTAATTAAAGATTTCCACGACTCATAATTGCATTGATTAGGAACATAATAGAGGGTTCTTGCACTTGAAACAATTATCCTAGGTGGAGCATTATCCGGGTACCCCATCTCTATCGATTGCCTTACCCCCCCTTCTTTACTTTTGCTCTCTTTCTTGTTGCTTTTATTGTTGAGAATTGAATCATTATCACACTCCTTATCATTGATCTTTCACATAGCTAAAAATCAAATTAAGTGTTTTTACTCCCTACTCCCTATGGATTCGACTCTGCTCACCCGGGATTATTACTTCTACAAATCCGTGCACTTGCGGGATATACGCAAGGGGACCTTGTCATGTATTCTATCTCCGTATTACCTAAGCTTTAAGCAACGATATGTGGTGTGAGGTGTTGAGAGAGTTCTCCGCTAGGACCTACTAGGGGGTTAGGAACCTTTCACCTAGAAGTAGGGCTAGGTCTATTCTTAGGAATCGGATACATCTTTTGGAATCCCTAGAGTGCTATGCGGTCATATGTGGTGTGAGGTGTTGAGACTAAGAGATTTCTTTACCGGGACCTTGTTGCGGACTAGTATCAGTGATCTAGAGGCAGAAACTGATTATCTTTATATTTTTATAACTTAATTAACTCGGTTTAGGAATACTTTGTGAATCTTGTGCTTAATGCTTGAATCCTAAGGGGAGCATTGCCCAAATACCTCATTTTCATTGATTGAGACTTCCCTTCATTTTACTCTTTCTTACTTGTTCGTGACATTTATCTTTTCGTGAATTAGTTCATCACATAATATTCTTGATCATTCAACTAGATAACTTAGAAGTAGCTATTACTAATACTCATGTTCCTTGTGGATTCGACTACCCAACCAAGTGGGTACACTTTATTGCTTAAACGACCCATGCACTTGCGAACACACGCAAGGGATGTGTCAAAGTTCCTCTCAAAATGTTTTGAAAAGCCCCCGCTTCATCTCTCAAACAAATTATTTATAGATTTCTCATAAACCTAAATATGGTTTATACACACAAGTGTTTGTTGGGTGTGTTTGGAAGATGAATATTCTTGAAAGAAAGATTAAGGAAAAAACATTGCTACCAAATATAGCCTCATGGAACAAAACATAGGTCTAATTTCATCTAAACATGGAAACATAAAACAGAAAATGACATTGTTTTGAGGCTATGTTTTCACTATGAAATCAAATTCAGTTTATTCAGTCTTGCTTTAAGTCATGGTTTTGTTTCCTATGTTTAGATCAATTTCTTCATTTCTTCACCATTTTGCCCTAAACCTTGCCGAATCTCCTATCTTTCATTTAAAAAGGCAATAGTAAAAATCGAACCATGAAAAATATCATAATTGAGTATCAAAACTTATCAAAAACATCAAGGATCAAGTAAACTGCTATGAAAATCAACACCAAAAACATATAGCATCAAGCACTTATAATCCTTAATACCTATAACAAATTCTTGTAAATGTAAACACACATCTTATAAGTCTAAAGCACCAATTTTACTAAGTAAATAGCACAATGTCAAGTTATCCCTGTAAGCAACAACTTTGGCTAAAATTAAATATGCTGTAAATTTATCGAATAAGAACACCACATCTAATAACGCTTTTTTTCAAGATCATACAATTTTCTTAGGTATCCGCCATTATCTTGCTCAGTATAGTAGATCAACTCAAAATGTTTAATTTTTCTTTACCTGAGTATGACACCCACTACAAAATCACTAGAATCACATATTAATTCAAATGGGGCAACCCAATCTAGAGTGATAATTGGAGATTTAATAATTGTTTCCTTAAGAATATTAAATGCATTTAGATAATCCTGACTAAGCTCAAAAGGAATGTCCTTTTTAAGTAGCTTAGTTAGAGGCCTGGCAATTTTAGAAAAATCTTTAATAAGTCTCATGTAGAATTAAGTATGTCGAACAAAGCTTGTAATAGCCTTAACTGTGGTAGGTGCCAACAACTTTTTCAATAGTTTCAATCTTAGCCTTATTTACATCTATACTCGCTATATGAAACCTTATGGCTTAAGACTATCCTATGTTGAACCATAAAAGTAACACATTTCCCAATTGTGCACTAAGTTTTTTTCTTTTGCACATTACTTTAGCACTCCATCTAAACTACAAAAGCAAAAATTAAAAAACTCACCAAACACAAAAACGTCATTCATAAATACCTCTATGATATCTGACACACCCCTTGTGAGTGCGTACCACAAGTGCACGGGTTGTCGAAGTAATAAAGTACCCTGGTGAGTGGGTAGTCATTTTTACAGGGAATAGTGATCAGAAACACATATTTTACTATTTAACTATAGTGAAGATGATTCAAAGTGGTGTGAATAATATTGATGCAAATAGAAATAAAAAGAATAAGAAGGAGACACAATAAAATGATAGGAGAGGCGATCAATAGAAAGTGGGGCACTCGAACATTGCTCACACTAGAACTATTGCTTCAAGTGCAAGACCGATCTTTATATCTCCTAACTGATATTTAATGAATCATGGAAATCCTTAAACACACGGTCCCAAACCTAAGGTCAACCGTGACTAACCTTACACTATGCCCTGGCAGAGAGGAATGCTCTCGATGCCTCACACTATGCAAGGTTGCATAAAGCTCTAGGGGCTCCAAGTGATAAACCCTATTGCCTAATCTAGATCTAACCCTTTGGTTCAGGCGAAAGACCCCTAGTCACAATTAAGCCCCAGCACTAAAGATTACTTCAACGCTTTACTCTGTTGCTTGTGCAACTAAGCCCCAGTGTTGTTCCTCTCTTAGCACTTCACTATATTGTAACCACAAAGAACTCTTGGAACACAGAGGCAGGATAAATCACATTGAAAGGGAAAGGGGATGTTCCGCTACCTCTCGACTCACCCTCTCGACCCTCTCCAATCTTGTTTTGTCTAACCCTCATGGTGTGTCATTCATCCACAAAGATTACTAAGATGGATTCTCAATCCTAGTGTCACTCTAAGGGAAAATCAACTCAACAAGCATCTAAGATTGGAACTCAATTAAAAACATCAATCAATGAAACAATATCATCCTAGGGTTTACAAGTCCAAGCACCCACTAAGAGTTTAGCTCTCCATGGAGCAAGATACAATCAATAATGAAATCGAATGTTAAAGCATGCAATCCATAAGTAAAATCACCTTGTAGTCCGAATTGATGGTTTTGTGGAGTAGCCTCATCTTCTCCAAACATTCCCTCGTAAGCCTAGGGCACACCTCGCTAAATCGATGTAGACAAAATCTTCCCCAATAACTATCTTCCAAAAGAACATGGTGTTGAAGGCCATAAAACCACTCCAAAAACCTCGCCAAAACCTCTCCAAACCCTAGCCGTGAGCACCTTCAAAGTTGGGGAAAAGATGGAAAAAAGATGTGGAAAAGATTCTTCAAAAAGCCTCAAATCACGACTTAAATAGAGCAGGAATCGGGCATCCACACGGGCGTGTGGAATTTCCACACCTGCATGTGAATCTCTAGGAAATGAATTTTCGGAGAGCTATAAACAAGAATCGCTATACTCGATTTCCTAAAGTACTTGCTACATTACTTCGCCAAATGTTCCTGAATCCACACTTTCCATTGAGGGCCACATGAATGGGCACACATACATGCGGTAGATCATGTTGCATTTTTAATAAAATCATATTTGACGAGGATCTAGATAGTGTTGCACAAGTCGAAACACATGAGTGTGTCTGCCTTTGTGCCCCTCCAATTTGCACGTTCACTCGAGCACAACGGAGGTTGGCGTACACTCACATGTCTTTGAGCACAACTTGTGTCTTCACGTTTGTTCACTCCAAGATTTCATCAACAAATTGCATCCATGATCTACTTTTGGTTTCTTTCTTTCATAATTATCTACACAACCCTACATGCACAAAAGAACACATATACACATGCATAAGCCATAAAACCTGAGAAAAACAATGCTCAATGAAAGAAAAGAATACTTCATATTATTATTACACAAGAACTTATCAATATCCTCTACCGAGTCATCAAAAATGGCCATTATATACCTGTGAAAAGTGTTCCATATATTGTACAATCCAAAGGACATTAAGCAATTAGTAAACTTGAAAGATTGTCCAAAAATAATACTATGAATGACATATAAGCATTCAAGCATCATGTCAATGAATGGCAAGGGGAAATGATCCTTATAGGTAGCATCATTATGGATTTTTTTAATCTATGTGTACTGCCACCCAATCACGCTACTTATAGGGATCAACTCATTCTTTTTTTGTTCGGCTACTATGACCCCTCACATAGGATTCACCTAAGGACTCGCCATAAATAAGATAAATCACAGTTATGCCAAAGAGGTTTATAACCTCAACCTTCACCACTTCCTTCATGTTCGGATTAAATCTTCAATGTGGTTGTGCTAGCGATTTACAATTATCTTCCATTAGGCTTTTGTGAGCGTAGAAAGTAGGGCTAATCCCCAATCTAAAATCTTTCATGCTATGGCTCACTTGTGAATTTTGAGTTACCCCAACTTTTCTTTCTAGTCCACTTCCAAATTTGTTGTTATAATCACTGGGAGCTTTAAGTCTTTCTCTAGAATTGCATACTACATATGGTCTAGCAACTTTATAAATTCTAACTTGGGTGGATCCTCAATGGAGGACCTTAATTATGTCTCTCTGCTTTGATCAAACCCCTCAAATTCCCTTTTTCTTTGAATTATGGCTTCATTACACCCCAAATTAGTTTCATAATTAGCTTCAACTAGTGTATCCTTGTCCATATTTGCCAATAGAAAACAAGACAACCCTAGTAACCTATCCATGTATCCCTTATTTTGCTCACTTCCCATAGATTTGATGCCTCCTAATGCAATTGACTTCACCTATTCCTTGGAACTTGCCTCCTCAACACAAGGTATGCCTCTATCATATGTACGGACTTAGTTAAGATGCTTTCCTAATTAAGCTCCTTCCCTTGAGGCTATCTATCCAAGTAAGATTCGATGGTCTAGATAAAAAGTATCACTAGACCCTTCAGAACGACTTTACATTCTTGGTTTGAAGGGTAATGTTGCCAACCTTGTGGTTGAACCACTATTTGGATAGTCAAATTTTAAGAAGGGAAAGGAAAGATGGTTGTTTGATAAAACTTGTTTGGTTAATGAGGGGAAAGAAAAAGAAAGGATATATAATAACATGGTTTACCCTTACTA
Organism: Dioscorea cayenensis subsp. rotundata; assembly: GCF_009730915.1. Taxonomy (NCBI): domain Eukaryota; kingdom Viridiplantae; phylum Streptophyta; class Magnoliopsida; order Dioscoreales; family Dioscoreaceae; genus Dioscorea; species Dioscorea cayenensis. The sequence continues at coordinate 12,941,087 of NC_052472.1, read as the reverse complement.
TTAAATAAAAAATTACTTATTTCTATTTAAATACATATATTACCAATATCTCAAACAAATTCACACTTAAAGCAGTTTTTTATAAATATTAAAATTATTACTCAAGAATTACAAATATTGTATGATTCATTTCTATATTAATTGTTATCATTGAGATTCTTGAATAATTTGGATTAATATTTAGAGATAGATCTCAATTCAATTTTTGCCTCCTCAAAACTGAAAAAAATCATTGAAGTTTTCCTATTTGGAATTGTGTTAGGTCTAACTCATATTAGTTTAGTATGATTATTTTCAGCTGCATATTTACAATATATATGTGGTGATCAGTTGGGCCTTTAAGTGAGTAATATTTTTTTGTTTGGTTCACCTAGAAAAGCACAAACAAGCAAATAAATAAGCAAATAAATGTATAATAATAAGGATTTGTGATGGGGGTGGTGCAAATTGATTAAATCTATGATTTCGTATATTTGTTATAAAATATTTTGTGCATCAACAAGCAAATCAAATACCCAAATATATGAGAATGATGGGATGTTGACCATAAACAATTAAAAAGTACATAATAGAAAAAATAATATAATAATGAAAGCCTAAAAAGGAGAAGTCTAATGATATAGTAATGTTCAAGGTAATATATATGTATGATCTACATCGATAAGTAGAAAGAGAAAAATCAAAAACACAAGATCAAATCTCATGTAATATATGTGGAATTAACAACAAGGATTGAATCAAGAGTCAAAAAAATACGGTGCAGTGAATTTGAATTTTTTTAGGCCAGATGATTGGTGTCTAGTGAACCCTTGATTTCAATAAAAATTAGAATGAAAAAGTGAAAAGAAGAATTTTTATGAAGTGTTATGTAATTAATTAAAAAAACAAGGGTATTAAGGTCTTTTTAAAATGTATAAACATTTTAGGAGGTTCTCTCTCCCCTAGCAAGAAAAAGTAACGTTTTGGAGAGTTTTGGAGTGTTATAGTTTGCTCTTCCTATTCATTTGTTAAATTAAAAAAAAAACTATCCAAACAAGAGAAGGACTAACTTTGACACTTTGAACCCCTCCTTTTCTTTTACTTATCCTCCTCAGCCCTCAATCCAAACATAGCATAAGAGTAAAATCAAGAGATAGAGTAATGCCTCAGGCTCACTCCTCTCAAGATGCTTGCAAAGACTTCCTATATTAGCTATTGGTAAAGCACTCTTGAACCGTGGAGATTCTTAGAATAGTTGATCATTATGGTCTAAGCAATCAACCCTGATTCCATACGTTAATGATGTATTACACTATGATTGCATGACTCTCTATGAATACATCTATTAGGTTTAACCACAATTCAGAGACTTTGACACCATACACCCTAATTCTTGGAGTGCACTCAACCTCAGAGGAGCTCAACACCATATACCCTAGCTCTTGGAGTGCACTCAGCTTCCAAGGAGTTCGACACCATACACTTTAGCTCTATGAGTGCACTCAACCCCTATCTTCTTTGTGTGACCTAATATGACTGATTTCCCAATTATCATCATCCAAAATGAATAGGCAACTATGGCTTTCACACAACATAAATTGCTAGCATGAAGCAACATAGGAGTTTCACAAGAATACTAATGGACAATACATGGAAATAAGGAAATCAAATATAATAAGTCTTAAGATTCATGGCTCGAGGCACCGAATGATAGTTTAACCTCTCATGTTTAGCAATAACAAATTACATTACAAGATTAAAGACAAGAAGAAAATCTTAATGAAAACTCTCTCCCACTCCACTCAATGATTGCAATGGAATCCAAGGATGGAGAAGGCCGATCTGTCTAACCCTCAACTCTAGACCTCGAGGGAAGCTATATTTCCCCGTGATTGATGGTTATTGGCTCTCTCTTTTAAAAGCCTAGCCATCACTTCTATTCTCCAACCGACAGTCCTCTCAGTAGTCCAATTTTCATGCTTAAATATGTAGGTTTGACCTCGTACAGCCGTGCACTTTACAGGTGAATTTTGAGGATTGAATCATGCAGAAAATCCATTTTCAAAGATTCACACAAATTGAAGCATGACTTGAAGCAGGGTTGTGCTTTCCAAATCACAACTGTGCACAGAGCTAGTTACGCTTGCTTCCTTAATTTCTCAGAACCTATAAAGTACATAGCATAAGCATGCCCGTGCTTTCTTCTGTATATCTGATAAGTGCTTGTGTATAAGTAATACGAAATATTCTTTTCTTACATTGAGCATCACTTTTATTAGATTTTATCGCTTATGCATGTGTATTTGTGTTCTTTTGTGCATTTAGGGTTGTGGACATAATTTTGGTAGAAAAAGAAGTAAAAGTAGATTGTGGATGAAAATGTTGATGAAGTTCTTGGGTTGAACAAATGTGAAGACACAAGTTGTGCTCAAAGACATGTGGGAGTGTGCCAACCTCCATTGTGTTCAAGAGAATACACAAAGTGGAGGGGCACAAAGGTAGTCACACTCATTTGTTCTGACTCGTTCAACATTAGCAAGATCTCCGTCAATGTGGTTTCATTGAAGACACGACGCGATCTACCACATGGATGTGTTCCCCATTCATATAGCCTCGATGAAAAGAGTCGATTCATGAGCATTTTGGAAAAGTATTGCAGTAGTTTACTGTAGTGAAAACAATGTAACAAAATCACTGTAGTAGTTACTATTCACAACTCACAGGAAATGAAGACCTGAAAATTCACACGGACTTGTTGAATTTTCACATGCCCGTGTGGATGCCCGATTCCAGTCCCTATAAATACCACGTTTTGAGAGTTATTGAAGAATCATTTTCCAATTTTTATCCCATCTTTTGCCCTTCTTTGGAGAGGCTTTGCCTAGGTGTTTGGAGTGGTTCTACAGCCTTCGACATCGAATTCCTTTGGAAGAGAGTTATTGGGGGAGCTTTAGTCAGCATCAATTCGGCGAGGTGTGCCCTAGGCTTGACAAAGGAATCCTTGGAGAAGACGAGGTGGCTCAACAAGACCATCATTACGGACTACAAAGGGCTTTTATCTATGGATAGCATGCTTTTACTTTTGATTTCATTGTTGATTGTGTATTGTTCCATGGAGAGCTAAACCCCTAGTGGGTGCTTGGACTTATAATTCCTAGGATGATTTTATTTCTTTGACTCTTATTTTGCTTCTTTAATTGATGTTTTAATTGAATTTCAACCTTAAATGCTTGTTGTATTGATTTTCCCTTGGAGTGACACTAGGGTTGAGAATCTATCTTGGTAATCCTTGTGGATGAGTGGCACACCATTAAGATTAGACAAAGCAAGGTTGAAAAGGGTCAAGAGGGTGAGTCAAGAGGTAGTGGAACGTCCCATTTCCCTTCCAACATGATTTATCATATCTCCATGTTCCAAGAGTTCTTTGCGGTCATGATAGAGTGAAGTGCTAAGAGACAAACTTAACTGGGGCCTAGTTGCTCAAGTAACAGAGTGAAGTGTTGAAGTAATCCTTAGTGTTGGGGCTTAATTGTGACTAGGGGTCTTTTGCCTAGACCGAAGGGTTAGATCTATACTAGGGAATAGGGTTTATCACTTGGAGTCCCTAGAGCATCATGCAACCCCACACAGTGTAAGGTGTTGAGAGCATCCCTTTCTGCAGGAGCATAGTGTAAGGGTTAGTCACTATTGACCTTAGGTTTGAGACAGTGTGTCTTTGGATTTCCATGACTCATTAAATTTCAATTAGGAGGCATAATTAGTAGTCTTGCACGTGAAACAATAGTACTAGGGTAAGCAATGTCCGGGTACCCCATTTTCTTATCGATTGCCTCTCCTTATCCCTATTGCGCTTCTTTTCTTTTCTTTACTTTTATTTGCATTGATATTGTTCACATAACTCCTCAATCGTTTTCATTATAGTTAAATAGAAATTCTTGTGTTTCCGAGCACTATTCCCTGTGCATACGACTGCCCACTCACCGGGGTGCTTTATTACTTCAACAACCCGTGCACTTGCAGTAGACACACGCAAGGGGTGTGTCAACGTCCATGCACAGAACAAAGGAGCCATGTTGGCTTAGTGCACTTTGAACTCTCAGCTCTTGTGATCTACAGGATCAAGCACGGTAGTGCTTCACTATGGAGTGCTCTTTTCTTCCTTGTTTGCTTAATTTTACATGTATTCTCCTTCTTTTGGCCTGAAACCTATCTTCCTACCAATTAATTCACAAAATACCCAAAGTAGCACTAAAATATAGAAAATCATCTAAGATGACATGTAAAGTGCATGAAAAATATATGTAAATCATGTGTACAATATGCATTCATCTTCCATCTACATGTATGATAACTATTATTATAACTAACACTCTCAACTGGTAGTGGCAAACTTAGAAAGCAACCAAATCTCTTGTTATAAGCTTCAATCCAATGTTTCAGAGCTGTGCACACATCACCTATGATTAAGAATTCTTCGCACAAAAGAGAGAAAAAAAATAAAAAGTTAGAGATTAAATAAGAATAAATTGAAAGAAATAAAAATAAATGAAGAACAAAATCAAATAATAGCCAAATTAATAAATTCCTAACATTTCTAATGTTCTAGTCCTCGACAATAGCACCATAAACTTCGTTGCAGCTATGCATGTGAAGTATTGTGTATCATCTTTAAATAAATGCTTATATTGTATCAAGTAATAAAGTGTGCTAAAAGCAAGATGTCATTCCCTCTATTATCTCACTTATTAATTAAGTTTTGTTGCAAGAATTGACTTTAAAAAATAAAACTAAATCAAACATCCAAGCATGTCAAAAAAGTAGGGAGACAATCAATCAATAGAGCTGATACCCAATATGATTCACCTTATTATTTTAATTACAATCAAATTACATCACCTATTTAATTTTGAGATTATTGGACCATGGAAACTCTTGAGTAATGTTAATACCCTTCTTAATGCTATTAATACTAACACCAAATGAGAATAGGCTTAAATCCCTTTGTAACCTAATTCTCCTTATTATTGCATTGACATTCTATTAGGCTTTACGCTAATTCAGAGAGTATGAGATACACTATCTATAGGTGCATTTGTACCCTTTTTTACCATTGGTAGATCCATATGCTATTGGATTTCTTAATCTCAATCACACAGCTAAACATGAATCAAAGTTCTCTTTATACATAATTCATGGCATCAAAGAGCACAAGGATAAATCATAATAAAACTTAAACTGATATAAATAAGCAATCCAATTACAAATCTATCTTAATTTTCGTCAATCAAAATTTCAAAAGATTTTTAGTTTCTCATCATGGAAGAGTATACAATCGAATTAAAGAAAAGACAAGAACTTAATGAAGACATCAAAAACTACTACAATTATATAGACTTCTTTGATCAATGAAATATTCTTCATGGAGAAGCTTCCTTACTCTCGTTATGAGTAAGTCTTACCGATATCATCATCCAAATCTCTCCTAAATGACTCCCTTCACCTCATAAGGAAACCTCTTTTAGTTCCATCTAAAATCTCAGCTAAAATTTTCCTCCATTTATCCATCCAAAGTTTTCTTTCAAGCCCAGCTTCCTTTTTATAAGCTAGAAATTATGTCTCACCATGAGCAGTTAATACAGCTATGAATCATAGCATAGTGGTAACTACAGCCCCAGATCCGGCCATACATTTGGTTATGTAGCTACCAAGAAATTGGCATACTTAGAATGTCAAGTCACATGAGCATGACTATGGATTTGCACATAGTGCTCTAGGAAAATCCTAAATTTGCTTTGAATTAGCTCCAAATCACCCTAATATCACTCCTATAGCTCCAAGTGCACCAACTGTGTCCTACATAAAAAATAATAACAAATTAATATACTCAAATTTAACAATGTGCATACAAAGTGCTCCAAATAACAATATGAAAAATATAATCAAGAGAGAACTTGTCATAGATTTATTAATGCAAAAAGAATTTCTCAATTTCAATCACATTAAATCAAACTTAAATCAATGCTCTTGCAATATTGAATCACAATAAGCATGAGCATTCCATTGATATAAAAGAAGTCAAAAAAATAAAATCCATCCTATGGTACATCAATATCTAACTACTGAAGGATGCATAATTCCTCATTGTTAAAGCAACAACATCAAAACTAAAGAAGACATTAAAACACCAATGGAAACATGATAAATCCCCTTTGAACTTAATAATCTTCTTGGCTTGATAGAATCCTCTCACATGATGCTTGATCCTGGACCTTCAATCCATGTTAACTCATTAATATCCTTTTTTTTCCAAATCGCTCCAAGAATGCTCTCCAAAATATGTATAATGATAGTTAGTGTGTAACTCATCTAGATAGCTATGATGTTCAACATGACCTCCTACTTGCTCTTGCTAATAGCCATGTAACTCTTGTGATGGAATTTTATCTTCAACTTTGTTGTGCATAGTTGAGTTTCATAAGTAGGCAACTTGTGTAACTTCTTGGAGCTTTAATTCTTCTTCAAAACATTATATTCCGCTCGGAAGTACCAAAATATTAAGAAAATTCATTAAAGAAAAAGCCAAAACACTGCAAATATTGATATAAAAATATATGTAATTCAACACTCATCAGTGGGTTTGACAACTAAAATAAAGGTATCAGTGTAGTTGATGCCAGGGGATTGACTATATGCCTTGTCAACAAGGAAAGCTTTGCACCTATTAAGAGATCCATCAGATTTTCGTTGATTGAAAGTCCCATTCACATATAATAATTTTGATATTCAATGGTGGAGGAACAAAAGCTCATGTTTGATTTCGATGACAAGAATTAAACTCATTAAGCATAACTTATCACTAGTATACAAATTTATTAGTTTGAGTTGAAAAATAGAATCAAGATCAGATAATTTGTGAGTAATTGTCTTATAGGTGACACAACTACTAAAGTTACAAGGAATATGGGTGTAGTCATGGATGCGAGTGATCATGGGATGTTAAGGTAAAGGGGTTAGTATTAATGTATAGTTTGAGTTGGCGAAGGTGAGGGTAATGGTGGTATGAAAGAATAAGGTAAAAAGAGAGGTAAAGCAAGCATAACTAGAGGAGATGGTAAGGATGAAGGAGGGGTATATTTTTGGTACATAGAAAGTACATCTCAAGGAAATGAATGTAGTGAAAAATATAAACTTAAGTTATAAGAGGATCAACATAGAAATATCTTTTGCACTAAGAATATTAACTAAGAAAGACATATGTTGTTGATTTTAGTATAAGTTTGAGAAACCATGTACACCTAAAGACATGAAGGGGAGAGAGGTTAGGTAAAGTAAGAAGAGGACTTTGTTTGGAGATTTTCTTTGAAATATAGAAGTGATAAAGAGATGATAAGTTACATAGCAGTAACAAAGGTTTCAAACAAGAATGATTTGGGATGTAAGGTATTGAGAATAAGAGTTAACAGTACTTTAGTAAAGTAATGGAATTTTATGCTTTTATAACTCCATTTTGTTAAAAAGGTATGAGGGCAAGAAATGCAATAAGAAATGACATGAGAGTTGAGGTAATGAGTAATGACTCCTTGATAAGTTCAAGGACACCACCATATTAAAAAGATTGAGATAGTGGTGAAGTAGAGAATTTTAATAATGGTATTGAAGGTTTGAAAATGGGTAGTACTTGAGATTTTTGAGTAGGGATGGCAATGGGGCAGGGCGGGGGTGGGGCACGCCTCTACCACCCACACCCTGCCTGAAAAAAATCCGCCCCCACCCCGTTTTCTTTTTAATTATTCTCAATAACATGAAAGAAAGAACCATTTCAAAAATGTAATTTAAGAATTACAAGGCAAAATCTGTCAACATTAAAGCCAAGAAATCAATGAACATAATATCTCCACCTTTTCAAAGAATAATAAACATTAACCAATCTATCAACAACATTTTATTAGTTAAGCACTGAAATCTATCACAGGAAATCTTGAATCATGATCTCGTTATCAGTAGAGAAGATCATCAAAGTGTGAATTTTGTAAGGGGAAAAAGAGTTCAAAAATAAAGGAAACACAAACTAAATCAACAAAAATTCTGACATGAAGAGTTAAAGAAAAGATGGATCTAATTGTTTATGGTTACCACCGACGATGAGCAAATCAGGAACTGATGGCTGTCTAAGGGCACTACTGGCCAAGGGACCGATAGTCTGTCCCACCGAGGGATCTTCCGATGGCGATCCCGCCCGATGGGTTCTTCTCGATGGCCGCTTGTCGATGGCCAAGAAGCACCTTCCCATGGCCATGATGCTCCACCCGCAGGGATCTCGATCTTGGCCATGAGAAAAGATCCACGCCCGACCCATGACTCCCGAGTCCACGATCGCGATGCAGTGAGAGAAAGAAGATTTGTTTTTTTATCTTTTTATTCTTTTTTAAACGATTTTTTTAGTATTTTAAATTTTAAAGAACATTTGCATTTAGCCACTATAAAATATAATATTTATTAATAAATTAAATTATTAGCGGGCGGGGCACAAGAAAACCAAACCTCCCCTGCCCGCCCAAATAGTGATCCCGCCCGCCCCATCCCACCGCCCGCTCGTGGCAAATCGGGTCGAAACCACCGCGAGGGAGGGGTGAAAATTACCATCCCTATTTTTAAGTGAACGATAATATCCAAGTGAAGTGGCAATAGTTATTAACAAAAATGATGAAGCGGTGGTAGCTAGAAAGAGAAAGTGATGGTGTGATCCCCATCACAATGAATAAGATGTAAAGATTTGGTGGAAACATAAATAGAGAAATAGAAATGAAGACAAGTACTTTTTACTTGAAAACATGAGGTACAAAGACTTATTTTATGAGACAATACTTTAAAAAATAGCTTAACATAAATGACCAAGACATTGATGCCAAAGATCAAGAGAAGTATGGCGAGCAACAAGAGGGATAGAATTTATGAAAACTAAAGGAGTTTTTAAAGGCTATAGTTATTATGGATGTTAAATGTAGGAAGTACATTTTTGGTTGCAAAGTCCTTTAAAATATAACCAAAGTGATTAAATTCAATGAGAAATGAGTTATTCTTGACAAATTCAGCGCAAATAAAAGATTAATAGTAAGGTGAGGGATAAGTAACACATCTCTAAATGGAAGTCGTGCATGTGGGCAATGTTAAGTGGACTATAAAAGAGATGGGTATTATATTACCACCACATCTCCGGTTGCTAATAATAGATGGTGAAAAGAAAAGATAAATGTAATTGATTTTTGGAAGCACTCAATTTATTTTATTGACATTGTGTTTCTTCACTGGCTTGTAAAATATATTGTTTATTTAATTTTAATTTTTAATATAGTTGTTGCTTATTCAAAACTATAAGAAATAAAGAGGCATATATCAATCTTTTATATGATTTTCATATGATGCATTATTTAGTGTTATTGCTACTTTTACTAAATGTACTTTTTCATCTTGCCAAGTAAGATAGAAGAATGAAGAAAATATATAAGAAGCTCATGAAAATGAGAATCAAGTTGTTTTGGGAGATGACTCTAACACTGATGCTCAATAAAGTGATCGAAAATGTTCCATCCATGTTGTCACAACTTTAGATTAACAAACTAAGAAATGGATACAGTGGTCCTCATATGAAGTTAACTAAGACAAACAGCTTAAAAAGGGAATATGGATGCCCCCATTTTCTTTTGTTAATAGTAGTAAAGAAGTAGTGGTACATCATTATCAGCACAACCAAATGAACTAACCATTAAGTTGTGTTTGGATATGTTGTATGCTATTCCTAGCTCAAATATGAGAAGTGAGCTTTTGCTATTTCGAGTTTTCCAAAAAGAAATGAAAGAGATTTTTGTTGATCATAAAAATGACACTGACCATGTTAGCTAGGTTACTTATAATTGGAACAAACAAAATACAAAATGGATTAATAGTGCATTCCTGATTTGTTTGGTGATGGTGAGTTGGTTTTAATTAGATAATTATGTTATCAATGCTTTACTAAATATTTGTGTTATTAGTGTTTTATTACATATTTTCTCTACATATAGTTTATTGAATGTTATATATATATATCCTTACTTATGTTCTTTTTTCTTGTTTTTGTTTATTATGTGTAGTTAAATAGAGGTTTAGGATACAAGTGATTACATAGATATTGGATCAATGATAGTAAGAAAAAGCTAGATGGTTTCCAAGTTAATTTGACAAATCGATGGAAGGAAGGCAATGATAAGTGGGTTGATATATTTGAATTAATTATCAGCATCCCTACTTTATATTGCTATAATTATATTGATAAGAATTCATGTCATACTTCTATATGTGCTAGTCATAGATTGATTCGAGTCATATAGGAATAAAATGATACTCAATATTATCAAGAATTTAGAATGAGATAAACAATCTTTGTTTAGCTATGTCATGAGTTATGAAATAAATATCATTTGCAACCATCAAGAGAATGTCTATATACAAGGAATTTGCCGTGTTCTTCATGATTTATACTCCGAGGTAAACTAATACAGAAATGTTAATTATTCTATGTAGAAAATTCATTTCCATTATCACAAGGCTTTGAAGGTATTGAGATATTTAGAAATAGATATTATTAAATTGCATCAATAACGCTATAAAGGATGCGGATACCATAGGCCATAAGATACAAAGCATAGTAGTATTAAGATAAGCATCTATACAATTAAATTGTAAGCTAATTTTTTTTAATTGATGGTTGTTGCACTTGATGCTATAATGATATTTTTATTTTAGTTAGAATAGCTTTGGAGTTTTTTTGGAAATCATGTGAAAGTGTGTCTACCTTGAGGTCAAGCAATACCATTTTATGGATGTAAAATGTATCCCACTCAAAATACTTTGGAGGTGGTGCGTTTCAATATATTCTTTACATTTACTTCAACAAGATGGGAAGGATCATTACAAGATCAAAGGGCGTTTTCATAAGGTAATTTGTATAGATTTTCAGTCTTTTCATCCAATTGGAAAAATTTTGGTTGATGTAGAGTATTCATATATTCCAAGTAACATGGCTCTACAAAATATTCAAAATATCATGTATCATTTACAATAATGTTGTCTTGCTCACGTATAATGAGCTTGAGAATCCAGAAATATGATGGAAAAAATTCAATTTCTTTCATTTAACACCTAGAAATATAGTTTTATTTACTTTGGTGTATAGAAAGCTCTTGGTTAGGGATATGCCAACATATCATATTGACATACTAGTGAATATTGTACTTACAACTACCGCCGTACATAGTTACATCAAGGGGTTATTTGGTTACCTGTAAATAGTTGTAAGTAGCTGTAATGTAACTAACTTTACATATGAAAAGTTATTTGGTTTGTTGTAAAATGAGTTTCACATGTAAAATATTTTACAGTTTGTGGTACTTTTACAGCATTTCAATTTGCAGGAAAATTTGTTGTAAGTTGAAATGTAGTGATGTAATGGTATCCACTCACCATCGTATTCGTCTTATATAAAAATATTCAATAAAGTAAATTGTTTTTAAATTTAATTATAAAAATATTTTTATGTAATAAAATTAAAAATATTAAATATTTTTATAAAGTAATATTTATATAATTAAATATTTTTACAATAAAAATATTTTTTAATTAAAAAAATGTTATATTGTTTTTAAAAAATTTGTTATAATTTTTAAGTAATTAAATTAAATAAATATTATATTTCTACAATGTAGTACTTATATAATTAAATAATTTTATCATAAAATATTATTATAATTGAAAATATTACAAAAATAATTAGTGGACTAAGTGTTTATAAAATTTAATTATAAATTTTTCAAATAATAAAACTAAAGAAATATTAAATAGTTTTAAATTGAATAAATAGTTTATTAAATTAATTAATAAATTATTTTTACTTAAATTAATATTTATGAAGAGTATTAAATAATTAATCATAAAAAATAATTATTTGGATAATCTCACCATCCCACTCACATGGTAATTATAGCTTTCAACTTACATCAAAACAAACAAATAAAAAGTAAAAGTAATATTTTCTGTTACAACAAACGAAACAGCAGTTATGCAAGCTAAAAAACAGTGTCTTCACATACACTGTAAGTTCACTTACATATGATTTCACTTACAGACAAACAAACAACTCCTTAAAAAAAGAAAAATCTGGCAAATTAAGAATTGAAAAATTAAGGTGTTTGTCCTAGAAAAATACAATTGAACATGATTGCAATAAACTTTAATAGCTATTTTTATTAAATATTAATGTTATTAATATTACATATATATATATATATATATATGTATATAAGTTAGAAAAATATTTTACTTAAATCAAATTAGTCATATATCTGTTTTACATAAAAATATCCATGACTTTCGGTGATTCTGCTACAATAAGACGCTTTTTAGCATTTCAACAAAATACTCAAAAACTACTTGAGTTGTACTAGAAAAACCAAACACCCTCTAAATCATCGGTGGATGCAAAGTTGTATATAAATATTTTCTAATATATTTTCTTGTAATCTTTAATTATAATATTTCTCAAATAAATTTTATGTTAATTAATTTAAATTGTTCAAATGAAGAATCAAACAATTGATTATTTTTTTAAGAAAAGGAGCTCTTAAAATAGTACATCTACTCCATTTAATTTAATTGAATCTTCAAGTGAAATTATTGTGTATGAGAAAAACTATCAACTAAAGCTCCTCAATTGGCTAAAAAAAAAATATGACCTAGATTTTTTGGACAATAACTATAGAAGTTCACCCCTCCTAAGTTTAATTTCTAGATCCGCCGTAGCTCTAAATGATTGTCTTACTTGGCACTTGCCATTCGTCATTGTCCATAATCTCACACCCAAAAACTTATTAAACGATTTGCAATGACTTTGTTGAAAATGTTACGTACCACTAGGGGTGTAATCGATCGAGTTCGAGCCGAGCAAGAGCGAGGCTCGAGCTCGAGCTCGACCGACATCAAGACTCGACACTGCTCGAGCTCGATCGAGTTATTTTACAGCTGAGCCAGACTCGGTACATAAATCGAGCTACCGAGCCGCCCGATTAAGCTCGAAAAAGTCAAAATAACCATAAGCATTATAAAGCTCGAGCCGAGCTCGACTCGAGCTCGAAAGTTTTTCCCCTGATTTTTATCAAATAAATCTAATATTATATATATACATACGATGCTCGACAGGCCACTGGAGCACTCGAGCCAAAGATATCATAATACTCGAACTCGCTTGCTCGACTACTGAGCTACTGAGTTTCGAGCTCGGCTCGACCGTGACCGAGCCGAGTTCGAGGTTTCACCGAGTCGAGCCCGAGTAGCTTGCGAGTAGAGGTGTATCATTTACACCCCTACGTACCACATCTTATGATTTGTCATCAAATTAATATATATATATATATATATATATATATATATATATATATATATATATATATATATAGTATATATAAACATATATTTAAATTGACATTCTGAAGATACGTGAAACATAAATGCATATATTTAAACAAAATTAAATTTTATAAAAAATTTATTTTAATTTCAATAATTCAAATATTTATTTAATGGCCTCAAAACATTTGTCAAAATAAAAAGTGAACAGATATTTATTAATTAAAATTTCAAGCATCAAATTATGGTGTTTAGCTTGCATTTTAACAGCTTAACACCACTAATAAATTCCAAAACCCATTCAAAAATCAAAAACCAACAACAACAACAACAACAAAAAAACAACACTAATGGAAGCATTTATTTATATAAAAATACAAGCATGAATAGATCACCCATGCCAAAAAATGATAAACATTAATCAAGTGGTCTACACAAATTCCAAGTTTTATTTGAATCATTTTTCTTTCTATATTTGAAACTCATGAGCAAGAATTAATATTCATGAGGATGGAAATTACCCTAAAATGCAAAAAAAAAGGAAGCTGTTGACTGGCCAAGAAATGTCCAACAAGTTAGCGTGCTTATTTTGGTGCAAATGTTGGCACTTGGTGTCCAGCTAGCGTTCATTTCACCGTAAGTGAGAGGAAGTAAGGAAGTGGGGGAAGTGCCACTTTTCTGAAATGGAGGGAAGTGATATCACTTCCAGAACTTCTGATGTTCATTTGTTAGAAAGTGAGAACAGAACTAAAGGATTTAGGTGTTTGATAGAGTTTTATGAGTTCCAAAAATACTTTAGAAGTGAAAGGAAGTTAGTTTTTGTAGATTGACTCACTTCCCCTGACTTCAGTAAAAAAATACTAAAGAAGACTTAGTTTAAAATCCACTTCGCTGAATGGAGGTGGAAGTGGCACTTCCCCACTTCAAAGATAAATGAACACTAGAAAAGTGGGGAAAGTCAGACCACTTCCCCCCATTTCCTCTCACTTTCCCTGAAATGAACCCCTCCATGGATTGTTACAAATGTTAGCCCTTCATATACAATTCTCCATCCACTAACTCGTCATCATCACTCATCATCATGCTAGTAAAAATTTGTATATATATATTTATATAAGTGAATAATTATATCCATATCAGTATACAAAAGTCACTCTATGCATGTGAAAAACATGAATATAATAATTTTATTAATACCAAGTTAAAAGCTTTAAATATAATATTACATTAACACCACCCTAAATGCCATCCAAAAATGCAAATATTATAGTATATAATAATAGCCAAATGTCAAATCATGTGGGAAGTTCTTTATTCTTACCTGGGCTCTTTAATAAAATCAACCTGCTAAAATGGACCGATCATAACTCAAAATTTTTAATATAGACATAAAGAGATTGTAAGTTCATGACTTTTATTAGGATGCAAGCCCCTAATATTAATTATCCCTCCACCCTCAATGCATGGGAACCTCTAATTAAGAACAAGTGTGATTAAGAAATACTAGGTACACAAAATTAATTTAATTAATATCTAAAAAGAAATTTATAAAAATACATAAATTTGATCAAGACATACAAGGACTAGAAATTATAGTTCTCCTAATCCTATTTTTCTTAATCTTCCTCCTGGCCTCACATAATTTGAGTCTATTTTGACTTCGCTCTAACCCAACCTTTTCGACTGAACCACATTCGAGACATCTCATTTGACTCTTGTTTACCTTTAGCCTCTTCTGTTTATATCTTAAATATCAGCTTGGATCTCAAGTTTTGATTTCTATATGTTTATGAATCACTGAACTTGATTTCATTTAATTTAGACTTTCAAAAACTCTAGCATTTCACGCTTGTGGATCTTTCATGCCTTGGACTTGTGGAAGCCTTTTTGACTCTTTTTGAGTTTTGATGTCTCAAGATTCCTGAACTCATTTGTCCTATCATTTGAACTTTTCAATCCTCGACCTCCGATGCTTTTTGAGCCATAGCTTGTGCATCTCTAGGCCATGAGTGTAGCTCATATGGTTGGGCCACTAATTCGATTGCTTTGATTTGTATATTTTTTATTTAGAATGTCTTATGGATTTTGGGTAGTGTTCTCCATTTGTTTTGCGAGATCATTAACTTGATTTCTTTTTGATTTTGGAATTTGAAGTTCGATGACTCACACTTGCTAGGAAGCTTCTTTCTTTATCATTATCAAGGAAATATATCATGTCAATTCAGTTTGGAAATATACTCAAAGTCAAGAACTAGTTGTCACTTAGAGAACAATAGTCACGCTAGAGAACATTCTATATAAGATCAATAGCTATCCTACAATTGGTGCTGCTAACATTGGGGGATTCGATGCAGCGCTTTGATCAAAAGCATTTTGCATTCAACATCACACTTAAAAAGGAGCATTCTTTTTTATTATCTTTGAAATGGCTAGATCGCCAAAAGATTGGCGATGTATCTTTGGATATACGAAGACACCCTTTCAAGGACTCTCAGCCTACTTCAATGTCTTTGGAAGTGCCATTTCTATGATCTCTTTAATTTTAGAAGGATTAATCTCTATTCCTCTGGGCCTCAAGATGAATCCAAAGAATTTTCCAAAATAGTACCCAAAATGCATTTTATAGGGTTCATATTTTTAAGTTGTACTTTCTAATGCTATCAAACACTATTCTCAAGTCATCGAGGTATTGTTCTCTTTGATTGTGTTTTCTCACTACTAAGTAAATCTACATAACACTTCATGACTTGGAGAATCAAATCATCTAATATTTTTGTCATCGCCTTTTGATATGTTTTCCCTTTGCATTCTTTAGCCCAAACAGAGATAACCTTATAACAGAGATTTTCCTATCTTTGTCCAGAATCCAATGTGCTTCTCATCCTCTAGATCCATCTTGATTTGGTTGTACCCAGAGAAACCATCTAAGAAAGAAAACATCTCATATGAAGACAGTCGTCAATTTATGATCTTACGATGGTGGTAGAAAGTCGCTCTGGGACATGCTTTGTTTTAAGTCCCTAAAGTCCACACATATTCTGATCTGTCCATTCTTCTTTTTAACAAGTATTATGTTGGTAATACAGCTAGGGGTATTCTCCTTCCCTTATGAAAACCAACTTCAATGAGCTTTCTTTTATTTCTTCGACAACTTTTCATCCAAGCTCTAATTTCATCTTTCTCGGTGCTTATTTTACTGGTGGGGAATTTGGGTTGATGGTGAGCTTGTGTACTACTATCTCTATATCGATACCTGTCATCTTCTCATAACTCCATGCAAAACAATTGATGTATTCTACAAGAATGAATAGCTTTCTTTTTCTTCCTGAGTTAATTGTACACTTAAGAAAGTGGGTTTGAGATCATCCTCACTTCCTAAGTTTATTTCCTTCAACTCATCAATTTTTGCTTGTCCTCCATCTTTCTAGCTCATTGGTTGCATCTTTCAATTTTATATCTTTTTACATGATGATCTTTTCGATGCTTCTTCAATTGTATCATCATCTTTTATATCTGATGCATCAATAGATGATACCGCACTACATTCATATACTTGTTCATCTTGAAACACAAGTCCCCTCTTACTCAAGCCTTGACCTTTCATAGCCATTTTGAAAAATGCCAAAGTCTCAAAGAAAAAGAAATCTATCCTTCTAATGCTTTAAACTAATCCCAGCTCAATTTATTAATCTTATGAGCTTAAGAGAGTAATAATCTGGAATCCTCAAAAGCTAAGGTTCTTCATCTTCCATTCCCTTCATCCTCAGAATATCTTCATCAATAAACTGATTGGAATTAGACTTATAGAAGAGGATCCCTCTCTCCTCTTGGTGATGAGAAGGTATATAGAAAGTGATGAGTTGTTCTACTGAAATCACATTCAATTCATCAAGAGATTTATAAAATCCTTCTATTATTTTTGTAAAATGAAGAGAGCTTTCTACCAAAATTTCATCGTCATCCTCTTCTTTTTTAATAGGTGGGAATGAACCTCCTTCTCTATTAGAACCATCACTTCCAAAATGTCTGTTACTCGCATGATGATGAGTAGATGGGTGAGTAATTTATATGTCTTCATCATCTCTTTCTTCTGCTGAAAACTCCATATCACTTCCAAAGCGCGGTTTCAAAGGCAAAAATGAAATCTTCTTCTGAGTGAGCTTGGAATTTTTAGTGACTTTCATTAGGGCATCATCCTTGGCTACAGAAAGTTTGCCCCCTTTTGGTGTATCCACAAAATAGCATGTATCATCAATGTTGATTTCATGTACACCAAATGGTTGGATCTCAAATCAATGCGATACACTTCGTCATTCTTCATATACTTCAAAAATTGATGCAGAGTAGAAGGAACCACATAATTCTCATACAACCATTGTCTCCTCAGTAATGCTCTATAAAAGTTGTCAGTGTTGATTACGTGGAATTTCACTTATAGCGTCAACTTCCCAATCTTGAAAGGGAGAGTAATTTACCCAATAGCTTTTTGACTATACTAGTTGAAGCCTTGAAAGATGATCTATTCAAACTGACAAGGATATGTCTCCATAGCTACAAGGCATTCAAAGTGTTTAATGTCATCAGATTCACTGACGACCCTGGATCAATGAGGATTCGGTTTACTCTTCTCCTGTCACAAGACCCAGTTGCATATAAGGGTCTATTGTGCTCCCTTATCCCCAACAACAAGTTCTTCTCTGAATACATAATCCCTGGTGAACTAAAACCATAAAGAGCTTTAGTCACATGAACATCAGCAAAATAAGCTTGGTATTCTTCTGGGTTTTGCAAGACATGGATCAAGGTGTCTATGAGCTCTTGCGACATCATCAACGCATTAAATACACTTAGTTAAGCTTGAATCTTCTTCAAGTGAGTGGTGATATTGTAGTCTTGTGTCTTGGAAGTGAAGATTTTCCGTGGTTGCACAATTCTTCATTGATGTCAATTGTATTTTTCTTTCCTGTATCTTCTGTTCCACGTGCTTGTGCGAGAAACCTTCACACGTTATTAATCATTCTGGGCTCATATTTGTTATTTTGGCAGTTACACCTATTATCATATCTCTCTTTATTAACAAGACATAGTATGTATTTGATATCTCAAAGTACACTTCATGTAGGTTTATAACACCAAACTTGATTGATTTGTGTATCCAGCTCTTGAATCCATGGCAATCTTCTAATGTATACCCTATCAAACAATGAAAAGGGAAATACTTAGAATGGTTATTCATGTGTGCTGAAACATCCTTTATGTTCTTCAGGAGCAATTTCTCTTCATCAATCATTTTCTGAAACAACTCTTGGATTTTGTCATTCCTTATGGTAAGGCTTCAATCCTTCACATTGGTCGGAGGTTCAGGTATGTCTTCTTTCTCCGTAGCATCTCCTCAAAATTGATCACATTGAGAGTTTGACTCCATTTGGCTCATGGGGGTACATCCAAGTTTTTGCATGAC
>NC_052472.1:12725512-12921210 GCF_009730915.1 Dioscorea cayenensis subsp. rotundata | reverse complement strand
ACATGCATCATTAAGGAATCATGTTGAACGCATCATCGGCATTCTAAGATGAGATTTCGATACTTAAAGTAGCAACTTTTCACCCAATAGACTCTCAAACTGATATAGTAGTTGCTGCTTGTATGTTGCATAACTTCATCCGTATACATAACGGTACAGATGCTATTGAGGATTTTGATAATGAAGCCGAGGAAACTATTGTTCCTAATGGAGATGAGTCATATGGAGAGGATGTAGACTCCATGAACTTTGAGCGAAATGCAGGTGCTCGTAAAAGAGATGAAATAGCAATGCAAATGTGGAATGATTATTGTAGCTATCGCTGAGCTTGACTTTAGGTTTGTGGTAATCATAAAATTGTTTTTTATCCATTGTATCGCCCAACGCTTTTAGATGAATGAATATTGGGTCTTGTTAAAAAGCCATTGCCTATGTTGATTTAATGTTAGAAAAAAATCTGAAAGTTTGGAAAGACATCGCCTATACTGAAGTGCATTATAGAGTATGTTACAAGACCAAAGGATTCAAGTTCAAGATTACACATAATGAAAAGATTACCATAACAACTATAAACAACAAAAGAATATTTAACAAGTTCAAGATTACAAGTTCATAATCAAAACAAGTTCATGAAAAACAAATTGTGCTTATGAAAACATTCAAGTTTGAGGTAACAAGTTCATAATCATCTTTTACTCAATTTTGGTAAACATCATCTTGAGCCATGGCACTCTATGATCTTTTTGAAGACATAAGAAAAGTTCACGGTAACTCTTATCTTTAATGAAAATTTGGGTAGCTTTGAACATTTCTTCTTCTGTGAAAATGCCACCCATTTGGTTGAACACTTTCATGCAATCTTCTATTGTGTGCTTTTCCACTACTTGAGTGCCCTTGAGAACTTCGAGATATTCTTTATTCTCACGCTCTCAAAATGCAATGTATTTATCCATATTGAATAATGAATCTTGAGGCTTTTTCCCTTTTCGCTCATTTTCTCTTCTTTGTCCATCTTGATCTCTTATTCCCCGAAGAATTTCATTTCTTGAACTTTGCGTTTGAGGATTCCGTGGTTGAGAACTAGGCGGTTCCATTTGCATGATATCATCATCCTCAGTCTCGTGTGTAGGTGATGGTTGACTTGAATCGTTTGGAGTAAAAACACTTGGACTTGGGGTGTGCACTGGTGATTGAGAGATATCTTCATAATCTTCTATACCACGAGATCGTTTGCCTTCAACATATCTCCCTACATTTTAAATATATAATATGTTAGTCAAATAAAACTTTGTAAAAGTAAAATATTAGAAAATATATGCTTACCCTCTTAAACCTCCTGCAATGCCATAAAATATGGAAACGGTTTAGTATGCCACTTCCTTGCATCTTTATTCCTCTGTTTGATTTTTTCAAATTAGACGGTTGTAATTAATGAAATCATTCATTATTTATGTACATACCTCTAGTAGTGGTGCCCAAACATCATCAGGAGCCGATACAATGTGTCTTTCGTAATCCCATCCAAAGCCACTTAATTCAGAAAACTCTTTTAGAAGCTTGTAGGTTTTTTTCAACTCTTGCTCTAATGCTTTGAGTTGGCTTGTGGTGATGCTTGGATTGGAAAACTTGGTTATCATGTCGCGCACCATCTTGTTCCATGCTTCTTTGGTCCATCCATTTTGTGAACCATACGCAGGAGTATTATACTCACCTAATAACTTTACCAGGTGAGCCTTGCACTTTGCCCTAGTTTCATGTCTTCCTTCACTTGCCACACCTGAACTTGCCATAACTAATCAAACAATGTAAAATATAATGGCTAGCACTATAGAATATAGTTGTTGTAAATTTATGTAGAGAAGCTAATATCAACACTAATACAAATAGGATCAAAACCAAAACAGACATGAATACTAATGTATAATAATGAAATATACATCATTCTACCTTTGAGAGGGAATAATGATGTATATTAATGAAATATACATCATTATATGCATGCACATTTCCTGAAATCCCTTATTCTGCTTTATCAAGTTTCCCTAATTTGTGAGATATGTGTTATTAGATACAACAATAGTAACCATTTCATTTTAATATATTACTCACCTTCTAAAATTATGCAAACTTGACAGATGAGCGGGGAGATTTTTTGGGTTCTGTGCATGTATTTAATAATATATATATATATATATATATATCACAATTTGTGGAAACTCTCAATAAAATCAGAATAAAAGGATTTTGGGTAATGTGCATGCATCTAACGACGCATATATCACTAATGGAATTAATAAAAACTATATGTACATATATATATATATATTTATATTTCTAATGATGTATATATCACAAAGTAGTATTTCAAACAATATATATATATATATATTTATAGAGAGAGAGAGCTCAATGGTTTACAGGGGTCTATTTGGCAAAATTTTCAAAAACTATAAGGAAACATGATAGTAACTATTAGACTACATCATTTTGCTTCCTTGCTAATATTTGCTAAATCTATGACACTTGACAAACTAATATCAAGGAGTTTTGAGTTATGTTCCTGCATCTAATATATGTATATATCAGTGCTAATAGATCATGGAAATTTGGCAAACAAGTATACAACCAGCTTATTGCAAAAGGAAAATATGTTGGCACCAAAGGTGGAAACAATTTCACATTTAGAAAACACATTAGAATCGTACTTGTTTAATTTCCTATAGAAAGCTAGAGGAATCACCCTGCAATAATGCAAGTTAGAGACACAATTAATATAACACAATGAGCATCAATTAACTGGTAAGGAAAATTAGATGGCACACAACATGCATATATGACAACACTATCTATTTTGCATCAGTAAGATCAGACACGCTCTCAAAGACAACACACACACTTCATGGATTCATCATTCATCCAGCCGAACTCAAACTTTTTAAAGCAATAAGGGTAAGAAAATGAACTACTGACTATTAATACCAACTCTTAGATGGATTAGACATAGAAAACCATATTTATCACCACTAATTCCAATTGATTAATTTACTCACAACTTCATTGGTTTTTTTTCCAGCCAGGGTCGAGAGACATCACCAATCAACAAGAATCCATTAATTCTGATCAGTTCTAACAAAATGAATACTTCACCAGACATTTATAAATAAAATGAACAGAAATAAGAAACAATATATCTCAAATAAACCAAAATTGAATCCAAAAACAACATTTATTATATGAAACATTTATATAGAAAAAGATTATGTATTTGCCCCATATCATTTTGCTAATTGAGGAAGTATGAACAATAATAGTATACAAAGCATGCTTAGTGGCCATTCACAATATTTATTAAATCAACCAGGAACCAATACACAAAAGTTCAAATTGAATTTCAGTATTTACTCTATCATCTCAATTGCAGCACATGTACCAGATTTCCAGAAAAAATATATTCAAATTAAGAAATACACAATTCCAAAATTCAGATCAAGCACTTGCAAAGCATTAAATCACAAGGCAACAATGATACACAAATACAACGACCAAAAAATCTCCAACAAATCAAATCAGAGATATCAACAGAGATCAAACAATGAGGAAAGCATTAAGCAAAGATATCAAACCAAATTACTGAAATTTCTATCAGAAGCAATGAGGAAAACATCAACCAGAGATATCTCCCTACATACACACCCCCATCAACAAGGCAAACATCATGTTCGACCATCTACAAACTAGGGTTCCAGATGTATGAGAAACAAGAGTGAGACCAGATCAAGAAGTAAAAGAGGAGGACGAAGAGGAGGAGGAGATGATCAGTACCTGACCGGCGTTGGGCTTCGTCTCCGATGGGTGCTCCGACGAAGGAGAAAGCGTGATCGGGGCCGAGACTGCGGATGATGGCCGGGAGAGGACAACACCGGTGGCCGGAGAGGCGGTGGAGAGGGAGAGAGAGTTACGGTGCCGACAGCGCCAACTCAGACGATACCGTTGAAGAAGAAGAAGAGACCGAGACCGAGAGAGAGAAAGAATGAGAGAAACGCACGCAAGACATCCCTCCCGAATTTTGGCATAGAAAAATATTCCAGTCTGACTGGAATATTTTTTTATGCCAGATTTCCTACTTTATGACATAATTTTATATGGTAAAACAGATACCCAAACAACCATTATGCTATAATTGTGTGAAAATATCAAAATATGCCATAATGTACGGATTATGGCATATTTTTGGCCTACCCAAATAGGCCCTAAATGAATAAAAATTAAAATAATTAAAATAATATAATAAAAATTATATGTGTCATAATCTTGGAGAAAATACCAAATAAATGAAATGCATGAGAAAATTTTCTCCTAATTATGAAATTTATATAAAAAATTTTATATTATATAAAACATAAAGTGTTGCTGGCGAACATCAACTAATTAACCAATAACAACAACAACAAATCATCATATAGAATTTGATTATTTCAACTTCACAAAATCTTTTTTTTTTAAAAGTTAAGGTCGTTTTAATGGCCCAAATTTCAACTAGTGGAATGATAAGATGATTTTTTTTTTTCTCTGTTCATGCTCATGGTTACCTAAATACTTGATACAATAACCAACTAATAATAGATATGTAAAAATGGATATTAGATGAGATGGAAAATGTGACACATCAAAGAAAAGAAAAGAAAATAAGATGAGTTTCCATGCTAAGGTAATTATAACTTATCCAAAATTAGTTTCACATCAGATAATTGATGAAATGGCCATATGTATATAAGGGGTAGGCATCCTTCCTTACTAAACTGGTTCTTTGGGGTCCACTTTGCTTACCCTTTGTGTGCAACAGTAACACTGTTTTTGTTAGCTCTAGGGTATGCTGACACGTCCGAATATGCTTGTAAACTGCAAGTGCACGGGTGTCGAAGTAATAATTACCCCGGTGAGTGGGTAGTCGAATCCACATGGAACAGGGCTACTAGTACTAACTTCTTCTCTGCTTTCTAACCTAATGATAAATGGAAAGGTGTGGTGATCTAATGTGCGAAGAAATGAATACCGGAGACAAATATGCAAGGGTAAAATGGATGGAGATCTCAATAAGTAAAAGTGGGGTATTCGGCAATGCTCCCCTAGGATTCAGTGTATTAGGTACCGAATAAGCAAAAGTGTTTCTATGATGAGTAAGTTAAGTCGTGAAAATCCAAATATAATCGGATCCGGCCTCCCGATCACCGATACTAGTCCCCTACGAGGTCCCGTGGAGAAATTGCTCAATCTCAACACCTCACACCACATATGACTCGCAAAGCACTCTAGGGATTCCAAGAGTTGTATCCGATTCCTAAAGATTGATCCAACCCTAATTCCCGGCGAAGGATCCTAACCCCCTACAAGGTCCCGGCGAGAAATCTCTCAATCTCACGCCTCACACCAAATATGGTTGCATAGAGCTTAAGGAACGGAGATAGAATACACTCAAATCGGAAGGGAGAGGGATACTCCACTATCTCATGACTCACCCTCTCAACCCTCTTTAACCTTGAAGTTCTAACTCTAATGGAGACCTCTCTCACATCAAAGTAACAAATCATGCAAATCCAATCAACCACAAGGATTAATTAAACAAGCAAACAATGAGAATACAAGATTAAAACTTAATCAAACTCGGATTAAATAGAAACACTAAGCAAATCCACAAAAGATGAGAATCCTAGGGTTCACAAGCCCAAATACCCTCTAGAGTTTTAGCTCTCCATGAAGCAACATACAAAACACACCATCAATGAATGAAAGTACATTAAAACCATAGAAATAAACCCCTTATATATGAACCGATGGTCTTTGATGGAGAGCTTCGACGCCTTGAAAGACCCACTCAAGCTAGGTTCACCGGTGGCTTCCTTGATGCTATGACGGAGGAGGAATCGATCAAAGTTGGTGACGAAGCGCCTCCAAAAGCCGCAGAAAGACCTCCTCTCCAAACCCTAGCCATCTCTCACCCCTCAAGAGCCGCACAAAAGATGAGAAAGAATAGGGCAAAACGGCTATTTATAGGCCTTAGATCGCGCTCGTCAGCATGCCCTCACGCGCCCTGCGTGGATTTTCCACGCTGACGCATGAGGTCGCAGAAATTTTTCACGGGCGCGTGAGCAATGAATTTTGATACACGATCTGATACAGAATTTTTGCTACAGTACTTTTCACAAAACGCGGTCCAATCACTTTTCTTGAGGCCACATGTCCGGGCACACGCCCATGTGGTAGGCTATAAAACTTTTTCTTCATCGATGTATTTTTTTGAGAGGTCTTGCAATCTTCACAAAGAGAAGAAACATGAAGATGTGGCTCTGCCTTTGTGCCCTTCCAACTAGTGAATTGACTTGAATCTTCTTAGAAGTTGAAACACATCTCCACGTTTATAAACTCCTCTCGTGTCTTGGTCCTTGAATTGAACAAGAACTCCCAACATTATGTCTTTATAGCCCATCTTTGCTTCCTTTTTACTCTTCAAGGCATTCATAACCTATATGCATAAAAGAACACCAAATACACAATATGAGACATAAACCATAGTAAAAATGATGCTCAATGCATATAAAACATATATAAAAATATGTCTATTCAAGCATTTATCATATGCCAATTCAATTACTAGTGGAGATATGAAGATCACTTGAACATATTGATAACAATGATGGGCGAGGCACAGATAATATCATATTAAAAATATTTTGATTTGATATGATTGATAATATCCCAATAATGGACCAATTCCATAAATTGTAAATTTTTGTTTGCAGGCTTTATGACATATGACTAAATATCATTGAGTCTTTTCAAGTGGAGGTAATGATTTCAAGTTATCCACTACATGTAGACAAAAGCTCTTATGCCCACAGAAAAAGGGATTTGATTATTGAGGAACTATTATGGCATATTCAAAATAAAAGAAAAAACTAGAAGGGTAATACCATAATTTCTTTCAAGAATCTTAAGTGAAGCATATTCATTTTAGAATCATATGAGAATTTAGTTTATTTAGTCTTTTAGCTCATGAAAAAGATACATTGGGAAAAAAAGATTTATGTAGCTGACTTGAACTAATTGGGACTAATGACTTGTTGTTGTTATTGTTGTATTGTAAAATGGAGTATATTGGTGAAAATAAAGTTGCTTCCAAAGGTAAAAGAAATGTTATGCACTCAGTATATTTAGTGGTAATTAATTTTTTTTTTTGTAACAAAATAACGTCATGTTTGTGATGAAATGAAAGAGCAGTAAAAAATTGTCACTAAATGTCTTAACTCTTGTAGTGACATAAATTCATAATTTCTCATAAAATACACTCCGATGTTTTCATTAGCAAGATATGCACACTCATACCTCATTATGCTTTGCAAATTATTCAAGGTTAAATACTCTACTCAATACTCCTTTAGTCTACTCTCAAATTATGGTCTTGACGCCCTTCTCGAGGTTCTCGAGACTCTCGAAACTCTAGTTCAGAGTTCCCTCCACAACTCCCCAACTCCCCAACTGTAAATAAACATGCTAGTAATTATCCAATATGAATAGAAACAATATCACATAGAGGCCACACAAACTAGATTACTATACTATCTATAGTGATTCCTAGCTCCAACAAGATACAACTCTTTGATTCGATCATAATTATAGAATAGCAAGCATCACATTTCTAGGAATTAAACTAAATTGTCAAAAGAAATTTAAAGGATGGTCTACATGTGTATTGTCGAAGGGTGACTAGATACACCACTCCTTGGCTGCAAGGGCACAGACCATCAAGTAATAAACTCCCGTGTGTGAGCATGAGAGGGTCATATTTCTTGGGATCCCAAGTACTATTATTTTTTCTTTGACAACACTATCTAGTCTACCAACCAGAGATGATTGCTTAATTGCAAGTAACAAATAAAGAAACAAATATAAAATACACCACAAGAACTAAAAGATGTGTAAACACAGAGGATAAGGAAGGTCTCAGGCAAGGATCTCCTCAGAAGAATAGCAAAGTAAGGATAAATTGAGAATAAGGTATGATGTTGGCTAGGCTTTGGTCTGTGATACTTTAAAGTCGAATACCCTGGAACCTCCGATAGTAGTCCTAATCCCATACAGGTTCCGTTCTTCAGATACCCCTATGATATCTTTGGGTATAAGGAGTCTCAATATAGGACTAAACCCTAATACAAGAGGCTATCAACACTCAGAACCTCTGCCTTGAGGATACATTGTATCCCTCTCTAATCTATGAATGATCTAATACATGCAAGCATCCCACTCTACACATATTATTCAAAATTAAATCTATGGAATCCATCCATTGTAGATTGAACATGAAGAATAATAGGTTAAAACCAAAGAAATTCCAATCCAACAATTAATATAAAATCAAGTAATCATCTATACAAGCTATTCTCCCAAGGTTCACCAAAGCCTTGTGGTCTTAGGAGTTTAGTTCAACTCCAAATAGGAAGAGAATACAAAATACAAGCTAAGGAATTGAAAATGCATAGTAAACTTCTTATTTGCGTTTGTCAAGCTCTCTGATGTTTCAAAAGAGTTCCACCCTTTTCTCTCTTTGATCCTCACTCGAATTGACCTTCTCCAATGAGTTTGGGTATTCAGAGTGTGTGGAGTCGCATAATGGCCAAGATTCTTTCCAAAAACTCTAAGCATGGGCGGTGAGCCTGTACGGAGGGCTACGCAACCCTAGCCTGGATGGTAAGGCTGTGTAGAGGCCGCGTGACCCTACCAAGGGCCCCGTTTGGGCGAGGAGGGTGCTTCAAAATTTTCTTCTCCTTTTGCTTGGTGTTTGGGAACTTGAATGAGCTTCAAATATAAATAATTTGGTGGTTTAACACACTTAAAAGTACTTCTCCAAGATCTAAATGGTCCTCCAATATCCCGAAATAAAATTAATGCAAAATGTACATAAATGGGTATCGGTGTTACGAAAAATGCATGAAAGTGCACAAAATATATCAGTAATATATAGTGTATTCAGACGCTTATCATTAATCAATCACATGATCTTTACAAATTCAACAATGGCATCATCACACAACTTTGAGTAGCATGCTAACAAAAACATGTACACCATCACAACATTGCTAGCAGTATTTTACCATCTTTACTCCCATTACTCTGCACATCACTTATAAGGCATAGTTAGCAAGAAATTCACTAGCTTCCTTATAATTCTACTACTGCCATCATCCGTGATCATGACAACAAACACTAAATGAAGTAATCCTACTAAAATCAAAATCTAAAGATTAACTTACTTGCATGTTATGATTTCTTACTCGAATAAGTTCCAATTCCTAGTAATTTCCCTCTCTAACTCTTGACCTCCTCCTCTTTTTCCTTTTTCTTCTAAAATTTTCTCCCTGCTTATTCATTCTTCACTTTGAAACAAGCTTTCCCTACCCAAACAATCTTTTCTCTCGAGCTCAAAAGACACTAAACACTAGAATGAAGCCACAATGAAAGTGAAAAAAGAAAAGTTACTATGTAACCATACACAACAATACTCTACAAAATCAAGTTACAAAAATCCAAATTTTTAGAAGGAAACAAGTGAAGTGAATGCTTTAATTTTAAAAAAGTCGAGAAACCCGGTTTTAGGGTAGGCATCATAGTAGAGTTAAATGCTCCACTTTCCTCGGTCTTTAAATTTATCCTAGATTTCCAAATTGCTAAATTCAAAAGTTTTAAAGTGCTTTTTGAACCATAGATTTCAATGAGAACAATGGAGGAAGCTTCTCGTCTTCAAGTAGTTGTATACCTAATCTCTTGAAGTTATTTGTACTTATATGTCTATAGAGAATAGTGTCAAGTCTCAAGGGTTGGTTTTATTCAATTCACTAATCCTGAATTACGAGAAAACATGCATTTTGCGGTCACAACAAAATGCAACATTTGCGGTTTATGTAAAACAAGCATTTTGTTACATATTTCGATTTAGTTGTGGTTTTTTGATTATAACTAGCACTGAAATGCATACAATTCATGGTGGTTTTTTGAGAACCACCGCTAATTGTTGCATTTAGCCACAATTCTCATAAAACACCATGAATCCACCTTCGATTATTGTTTATAGTCTAAGTTTTTGGTTAAATTTGAAACACTCCATCTAATTAACCACTAGCCCACCCAAATACATCATTTTCATCGGTCTCATATTATAGCAATACAACGTAATAATGGAAAGGATTGTCTGGGGGGTATCTATATTAGGAAAGAGATGATTTTTTGACAATTGATTTGATTTAAAATTTTGTAACCAGAGCAATTAGAAAGGGATCTATTTTGAATGGATTTACAAGCAAATTAAGTTCTGAAAATATTTTCAAACGTAAATTATGTTGATTCTGAAATTAGGACTATAAAACAATAAAAGTTTTATATCTAAATTATGATTATATCATTAATAATTATAAATTATATACATAATAATTTATCAGATAAATAATTATAACTTTTATTTTAGTGTGAGTATTTTAAAAATATTTTATTATAATTTAAAAGAAAAAATTATAATTATTTTAATTATAATATATATGTGTGTGTCTGTGTTTGTGTGTGTAGAAATAAAAAAAATAATTTTTTTATATCTAAATTATCATTATATCATTAATCATTATAGATTATATAAATAAAAATTTAACATATACATAATTATACCTTTTATTTAGTGTGAGCATTTATAAAATGGTTTAGATATAATTTAAAAACAAAAAAAATATATAATTATCATATATAGAGATATAATTATTACATATAAAAATAATAATATGAAATTAATTATAATTTTTATAATTAATAATTTACTTACACATTTTCATTTTGCTCAAATAATTATTATTTATTATTATTAGTCTAGATTAATATTATTATAAATACAATTTTTATTTTAGTTTGAGTATTTATTAAATATTTATTTATTCAATCATATAACTCAATTTTATTTGTGCCAACGACCATTTGGTCTATTGGCATCGGGTCTCTTACGTAGGGTGTTCGTTTTGAGTGTCGAGCGTGGCTCCCTGAGTTCGATCCCCATCTCGCGCAAGGTGAGGGCACAGTTCGGTGGTGAGCACGACTCCTCCACGTGTTCGTCCCTGGGTTTCGGCGCTTGTTGCATTTCTCAAAAAAAAAAAAAAAAATTTGTTAAAATATATATTTTAACGTGAATTTAATATTAATACATATTGTTTGAAACTATTTATGTTTTGATATTTGGTTTTGTGACCTTTATTTAACAAATTTATATTTACAAGGATTAAAGAAAAAAAACATAAAATCCTCTAATCCCTAACTTCCTCTTCTCGTCTCCTCAAATCCCTAACCTTGCCATCACCAACACGCCCGCTTCTTCTCAAATCTCTTCTGCAGCTAATTTCCTAGTCTCGGATTGATACTTTGACCTTGAAGCGGTTCTTGTATGATTCTTGTTAGGTGGCAGAGTTGGGCTTTATGGCTTCATTAGAGGTTAGGGCGGAGATCTTTGAGCTTGTTTCTCAGTTAGATGTGCTAAATCCTACCTAGGCACCAACCGAGGTGGTGAAGTTTCTTGATGGGGAGTGGGTTCCATTGTAAGTTTTCTTGGTCTTTTTCACTGAATAATCAAATGTGATTGTTGTTCTGATCATCTTGATTGGTAAATTTTGGTTTTAATCTTTAATATCTGAATGTGTTTGATTAATTAATAGTAAATGCGTGCACTGTTGTATTTGGATATAGATAGGTAAAAAGATGCAGGTTGACTTATTAGTTTTGCTGAGAGTTGGGTCTCCAGTTAATGACTTCATTGAATGACTTGATGTTTAGAATAGAATATTAGTTGTACCTTTTCTTCATGTTTGTTGGGACCTTTTCTTCATCTTTTGATTCATCATTGTTTTCTTATGGTTTGATTATATATCTATATACAATGGTGTCATATGTGTAAGGCGCATTCAAGTGTAAGGGGTCCTAGGGTCTAGGCGCAAGTCGCAGGTGCGCGTTCGATTGACACTAAGCGCACTAGTCACCGCTAAAGAAAAATTGAAAAAATTAGAAATAGTTGTACTAAATATTAATTTGTATTAAAATTTTAAAATGTTCTAAAGATTAATAACATAGAAGACAATAAAGCATTAGAAAAAAAACGTACATAATAACATGCAAAATAATCTTCAAATGTTTAATACCAAATGTATGGGCCCCACACATTTTTTTTAATTACTTTATTAATTGTGCATGCATGGCAGTTACGGAATTTTTTTTTTCATCTTTTATTTAGGTTTCAAAACCCTAGCCGCCGCCGCCTCTTTGTTTCTCGTTATGGATCTTTGTTTGGATTAAGAAGAGGGAGAGATTTAGTTTTTTTCCCCTTTTCTCCTCTTTTTCTTTTGATTTGGTGTGTGGTGGCGACGGCGAGGACAGGGATAGGTCTCTCCGTTAAGGTTTTGTCTCTTACGCTGTGAGGTTCCATCGAAAAAAATATCGTAGGATTTTGGGGGTTTTTGAGCGATCGACAAATAAGTAAACCACATATATATATATATATATATATATATATATATATATATATATATATATATATATATATATATATATATATATATGCAAATTCTGATTTTTGATAATGGTTTATATAATTATTTTGTTAATTTGGATTTTATTACTTAGAAAATAAAAACCATTCATATTCACAGGTTTATGTTTTCATTTTTGTGGTTATGTTGACCATTATTTTTAGAATTTATTAATATTTATTAATTATTTATTTTATTATTGATAGTTTGCCCATTGATAATTACTTTCAAATATATTAATGTTATTTAATTGATTTATGATATTTTTGCATAGTACGGGTTATATAAATGTTAACCTGACATTAGCTTTTCATTTGGTTATTTATTGTTTACTTTGTTTTATTTTATTATTTGTTTTACTTATCAAATCATTAAAAAAAAGAAAGAAACATGTTGTTGAGTATTGAATTGTTTCATAGATTATATATATATATATATATATATATATATATATATATATATATATATATATATATAATCTTATTTATGTAGACAATATTGATTATTTATGTTAAGAGAGGTTGTCACATATTGGCATTATCTTATTTGATATAATTGGAATTATTTTTGTTAGAAAAATGGATCACTAAATTTCAGTATTATTGTGTTGACAATAATTTTGAACTCGATATATTTTTGCTATAGAAACTCGTAGTCCCCAATTATCTATGCAATAACCCTGTCACTGGGGGTTAAACACTGACTGTGTCGACATGTACTTCTGTCATATAAACTATAGTTTCGCACCGTCCCGTCGGTGAAGAATAATGACTTCTGATATTCTAGCTAGGGTCACCGAGGGTAAACCTATGAGTTCTGAAATCTGACTCGGGTCACCGAGTTTAAATAAATGAGTTCTGATGTTTTGTTTTGGTACTAGTTGTTTGGAGGATTTATATGCTGGTTATTTTGGTAAATTAAATCTGTTTTGAACCATTTCTGATTTATGGGTTCATTTTTGATATTTATTTCATTATATTACATTTTTGTATGTTTTTAAAAGATTATTGAACATTTTGTGATCCCGATATTTTTTTAGTGGTTACTATCGGGCTCTCAAGCTCATAATCCCATTGTTAATCGGGTTTTGAGACCTTGTATGTCTACTTGGTTTCGGCCTTGTAGGTGTACAACCGTTTGTCGGCGTCTCGGGTCCATAGGGCTGGGTTTAGGGCGTGACAAATTTAGTGGTATCAGATAGGGCTGTGCACGGTCCAAAACCGGACCGGACCGGTTAAACGGTTTCTTTATTATTGGAACTGGACCGGACCAAATAACAGAGAAAACCGGACCGGTCCAAACCGTTTTGGACCGGTCCGGTCCGGTTTGGACCAATTTGGTCCAATCCGGTTCGATCCCAGTTTTTATGAATTAAAATTAAATTAATAGAATGGTCATTTAATATATAGAGTTAAAAACAAACAATCAGCTTCATTAGCAATAGAAAATTTACATATATATATATATATATATATAGAGAGAGAGAGAGTTTAAGGTAAAAATAACTAAATAGGGTAAACCGGTCTGGTCCGGTTTGGACCGCGGTTCCAAAACCTGGAACCGGACCGGACCGGTCTGGAACCAGTTTCAAAACCGGACCGGACCGGTTAATAACGAAACCGGTTGGAACCGGACCGGCGGTTAAAAAAAAACCGGTCCGGTCCGGTCCGGTTTACGGTTTAACCGGTTTTTTTGAACAGCCCTAGTATCAGAGAGATGGTTAGAAGAGAAATTGGTTTTACCTTCGTCTATTAGATAGATCCGTTAAATTCGAGTAAGAGTGAGAAAACCCCAAGAGAAGTTTGTTGTGGAGGTTGTGGTATTTGCCTAGATGCCACGTCACTATGATTTTTTTTTTTTTTGGAAGTTGCATACTAGAGCATGAGTCTTTGTTTGATAGCTTGAGTTGTAGGAAAGTCTTGATTTGTTTGATGTTCATTTTTTTTATTTATTTTGTAGATGGCTATGTATGTGATTTTCTTTAACAGACATGAATATCTATATAAGAAAAGAAAAGAGGAATCTTGAAATTGCTTATGTGATGATTTGGAGAATTATTAGAATTGAATTTGTGGTTGTTTATATATATAATTAATTGTACATGTTGTGAATTTCCAGATTTTGACTTTATGCTGGCTGAAATTGTATTCCAAATTCAGAGCCTTGGTAAATATTATTTGGAGAAGGATACAACTAGAAAATTATAGCACTTTTCCATAACTAATCACCTGCAAAATTTTGAAGTTTTTGGATTTGCAACCAATGAGATATGTTTGCTTAAGTAAACCCTTCTTGGATGTTATTGTGCAGGACATGAGGAAAGAATTGTATTTTTATGATTTTTGAGGTTGGATTGGCCAAAGTACAGAATACAAAAAAATGTTTGTTATGATCTTAGCTATGTGCCTGTAAAATTTCTCTGTAATTAGATGTATATGTTGGATAATATTCATGATTTTGTAAAACTAGGCTGAAATTTTAATATGCAAAAATTTGGTGAATTTCATGATGATGCTATAATTTGAGGAGCGTTAAGAATATTATGAAACTTTATCACATTTTAGCTTGGTGAGTAAATTTATTTTGAAGAGAAATCATGATGTTGGCAAGTTAAATATTGCTATAATTAGGAAAAAATTCTGGAGGTTAATGTGTCATGTTCTCGGACTTTGTTTGTTTGTTGGGTAGTTTTTGATGCTTTGAGTGGCAAGATAATGGTTGAAATTTTTGAGGAGCAAAATTCTTATAATTCGATACTTTTCTTTGATTTTCTTGAAACTAAGAAGAGGCTCTAAATGATATATATGATTCTTATGTTCAGTTATATTGTTTTTACTGAATTAATGGTCAATCTAGAGAATCATTATGTACTTGGAAGGTGAAATAAGCTCCATTGTTGTAATGCTACCAGCAAAAAGATATAAAGAATCATACGATAATGTTTAGGAAGATTAAAGCAATTTTGATGATTATACTGCAAATATTTGTTTGAGGATAATTCAAAAAAAGTTTAAGCTTGGTAGATAATTGGTGGTTCTTGATTGGTTTTAATTTGCTTATGTTTTTCAATCAATGAGAAAATTTTAGAGTGTTCAAATATTGTTGTGGACTGGAGTATATGTATAATTTTGAAGTTTTGATGTTTGATGGTTGTAAAGTTTGATTTATGAGAATCATGCCAAGTGATTTTAGTAGGCAGTATGGATTCCAGTGGGTGAGAAAGAAATTAATGGCATTTTAGTTTTTTCTAAACTTGTTTGATTTAGTTATCATATCCATGGGATGATACAGAAATTGGGGATTTTAATCGAGGTTTGATAGTATGCAATGGTGGTAATGTTTTTGCGGGTTTTAAATCCTTTTGAAGTCGGATGACAACAAACACATGATAATATATGCTCATATTGATGTTTAATAAAGGATGTTCAAAAGCATTGAATTCTATATTATGTTTGATATGAGTTTGAGACAAACCAAAGGTTGGTTTATTGTTTTTGTTGTGACCATTATCCTTAGAAGTATCATCAATCAAGTTTTGTTTGAATCCATTGGTCTTTTGAATCTTATCATCTAATTCGATGACGCTTGAACTTTTTCATGGTCTGAATTTTACTGGAAGTTTGATTTGATGGTTCAGTTTAGGGGACTAAACTTTTTTAAGGGGGGTAGATTGTGGGCCCCACACATTTTTTTTAATTACTTTATTAATTGTGCATACATGGCAGTTACGGAATTTTTTTTTTCATCTTTTATTTAGGTTTCAAAACTCTAGCCGCCGCCTCTTTGTTTCTCGTTATGGATCTTTGTTTGGCTTAAGAAAAGGGAGAGATCTAGTTTTTTTTTTCCCCTTTTCTCCTCTTTTTCTTTTGATTTGGTGTTTGGTGCTGGCGGCGAGGACATGGATAGGTCTCTCCGTCAAGGGTTTTGTCTCTTATGTTGTGAGGTTCCATCGAAAAAAATATCGTAGGATTTTGGGGGGTTTTTGAGCGATCGACAAGTAAGTAAACCACATATTAATCTATATATATATATATATATATATATATATATATATATGTATATGCAAATTTTGATTTTTGATAATGGTTTATATAATTATTTTGTTAATTTGGATTTTATTGCTTAGAAAATAAAAACCATTCCTATTCACAGGTTTATGTTTTGATTTTTGTGGTTATGTTGACCATTATTTTTAGAATTTATTAACATTTATTAATTATTTATTTTATTATTGATAGTTTGCCCATTGATAATTACTTTCAAATATATTAATGTTATATAAGTGATTTATGATATTTTTGCATAGTACGGTTTATATAAATGTTAACCTGACATTAGCTTTTCATTTGGTTATTTATTGTTTACTTTGTTTTATTTTATTATTTGTTTTACTTATCAAATCATTAAAAGAAAAGAAAGAAACATGTTGTTGAGTGTTGAATTGTTTCATAGATTCTATATATATATAATCTTATTTATGTAGACAATATTGATTATTTATGTTAAGAGAGGTTGTCACATATTGGCATTATCTTATTTGATATAATTGGAATTATTTTTGTTAGAAAACGGGATCACTAAATTTCAGTATTATTGTGTTGACAATAATTTTGAACTCAACATATTTTTGCTATAGAAACTCGTAGTCCCCAATTAACTATGCAATAATCCTGTCACTGGGGGTTAAACACTGACTGTGTCGACACGTACTTCTGACATAGAAACTATAGTTTCGCACCGTCCCGTCGGTGAAGAATAATGACTTCTGATATTCTAGCTAGGGTCACCGAGGGTAAACCTATGAGTTCTGAAATCTGACTCGGGTCACCGAGTTTAAATAAATGAGTTCTGATGTTTTGTTTTGGCACTAGTTGTTTGGAGGATTTATATGCTGGTTATTTTGGTAAATTAAATCTGTTTTGAACCATTTCTGATTTATGGGTTCATTTTGATATTTATTTCATTATATTACATTTTGTATGTTTTTAAAGATTATTGAACATTTTGTGATCCCGATATTTTTAGTGGTTACTTACTAGGCTCCCAAGCTCATAATCCTGTTGTTAATTTTTTTTTTCAGGTTTTGAGACCTTGTATGTCTACTTAGTTTCGGCCTTGTAGGTGTACAACCGTTTGTCGGCGTCTCGGGTCCATAGGGCTGGGTTTGGGGCGTGACAAAATACGATAATACACATACAATATAATGCATGCATCGAGTCCAAATCTTAACTTGTATAAGAAAATCTAGATTTTAGTGACTATCATCAAAAATCATCAACTAACATCATCAATTTCCTCTTCAAATTTATCATTCTCTTCATCTAAATAATCATCTCCAAGATTTTCTTCCTCATCATCACCATCTCTAAGAATTAAGGGGGTTCTCAAACTAGTAGATGATGCACTATCTTTCCCTTCGATGGCCTAGAACTTGAAGCAATAACATTTGTTCTTTTTCCTCCTCCTCGAGTATTGTATGTGTTTTCATCAACCTTAGCAGCTCGTTCAACTGCATCCCAAGTAAGGTCATCATTACTAAATACTAGTTCTTTGTCTCCTTGCTCTTCTTCTAATTACTTAGCAACCACTAATTTGCCTCATCAATATCTTGTAAAGAAATAGGTTCAATGCGATCACGGTCATCATATCGACGCTTTAATGCTCGGTTATATTTCACAAAGACCAAGTCATTCAACTTTTGTTGATCAAATCTATTTCTTTTTTTAGTATGAACTTGAAAAAGAAAGATATTATATATTTATATCATTAGAGTTTAATCTACAAATACTAAAAGTAAAACAATAGAATATATAATAATTCTTACATGCTCAAAGATACTCCAATTACGCTCTCAACTAGATGTGCTACAAGTTAGGCTGAGTACTTTGACGGTAAAGTCTAGCAACTCCAGAGTTGAGGCTCCATAAGATTTCCACCATTCAACTAGCAATCAATAATAAAGTTAGATAATAGTATAGGTTGAATCTTGTTAATTTACAATAGTAAAATAATAAAACATAAATACCTGGGGATTTCAAATTTTGATTGCTAATTGCCAAGTTTCTTCCAAATATGCGACTTGCATTTTGATATATACTCATTTGACTATTAATTTTATCTTGACATGAGGCATCCGGAACCAACCTTTCTAGAGATTTAAGCACCCCATCCATCATGTCAATATTCTTAATAATCCTGATCGAGTTGCATAAAAAAAAAAATCTGGATTAAGATAATGTCCAGTCACATGTAAAGGTTGATGAAGTTGACATTCCCATCGTTTGCCTATGATGTCAAACACAGCTTTGTATTGTCTTTCATTCTCTCATAATGACTTTGCTATAGCTTCTTTGGCTCTATCCATGGCTTCATAAATGTAACCCATAGGTGGGTTTTTCTCACCATCAACTAATTGAAGCACTCCAACTAAAGGACCAAAAATCTTTAAAATATAAACAATACTTGCCCAAAATCTGGTTATCATTATAGTGGCTTGTGCTTTTTTCCCCCAACTTCTTTTGACCACTTAATTTTTTCCTATTCATCAAAGGTGAACATTTTTCCCAAACAATTCTTTACTTTATGAATTCACTGAAGTGTGAGAAACGCAATGGCAAATCTTGTAACACCAGGCGGCCTAACAAGTTTTCTTTGATTGGTGAAACTCCTCAACATATTCACAAGGAGTCCAAAACAAGCTTTTATACTTTTCTTACAATCGTTTACCTGAAAATAAATACCCAAAAAAAAAATCATCAAATACATAGAGTTAATAAACTAACCAAACAATAATGAATAATAGATAGATTTATTTTGATACTTGCAAAGACATTAGCAGATCTATTTTTAGTAACTACTTGTATAACATTTTTCTCTCCAACACGTTGGACCACGCGAATAAGTAATTCGAACATTTTTTTCTCTTGTTTTTGCATAATCCGAAGCATCAATAGATTCTAAGAATATTGTTCCTTTTGGAGAATTCACTAAAAATTTTATCAATGTCCTATTCCTCTTATCCGTCCGACCATTGACCATTATAGAGCATCCATAATGTGCCCAGCCTTTTTATATATATATATATATATATATATTTTCTTTTAAGTGTTCGTTGAGCTATTTACCATTGTCTTTTTACATGAGAGGATTGATATCTTTCAAGTTGACGAGATAAGTATAGATTTTTTTTTGTATTTATGGTTAAAATTTAAAAAGAATTTATAAAAAATATGAATATTCTCTTGAATTTAACTTTGTTTGTAATTTACAATAGTTCAACTATTTCATATCATGATTCAATTATTATATAGAGGTTCACTTTGTAGATCAGAAAGTATTAGCTTAAAATTTTCTTTTAGAGAAAGGATTTTTATTTTTTAAGTTTTGGCAAAGTTAAAAAGCTTTTTCAGTTTATCTTTTAAGTGGATTTAGGTTCTTACGTATCATAAAGAAAAGTTTATTATAATGAAAATTATCGGCTCATTTACTGTTCAATATATCTGTGTTTATTGAGAAATTAGGATTCTTTTTTTTAGTAGCATAAGTAAATAAAAATTATACCTTTAAATTGTATTATATAATAAAAAATGTAAATTTCCCAGATATAAATTCATTAAAACACATTTATTGTGCTCAAGATCATTTATTTTACATGTTTGGATGTATTTTTCTTGGATAGATGATTCTAAACACTCCCTTTGGATCTAGTGTGATGCTCATGGTTTATTCTTCCTAGTGTACTATCATAAACTGCAATGTGCTATGATGATCTTATAATGCGGAATTTAACAATTTTTCAGGATTGTGCCGTTGTTATACTTGCTGAAAAGGCCACGCAGGTAACTCTTCAAGTAAGATAACTTATTACTAATATATATGAAAACTTTTCTGGGAGTTCGATTCTTGGCTGAGGGCACATTTCTGAGAATTGTGAATAGTGGTTGTGTACGGGTGGTTCCACCGCCCACGTGAGCGCGGCCCCGTCCCCACTTGTTCCACCGAGGCTTGTGCACGTCCCCTGGGCTCTCAGTGGGTTCGCCCTCCTCTTTCCCCAAAGAAAAACTTTTGTATTTTTATTTTTGTACATTTTCAAAAAATTAAGCTATGTAATCTATAAACAAAGTTCAAGGCAAGGATTCTAGATTTGGTGCTTTCTTTTCTTGCTTCAATGTTAGATTGTTAAAAGAGTAAATAAGACTGAATTGATCGTAGATACTGAAAAAACTATATGATACATCATTGTTTATGCTAGAGTAACTAAGCTTACCATGCATCTAGAGTAACTAAGCTTACCATGCATCTCTAATCTCATGATATGAGAAACTTCCAAACTCCCTTGTTTTCAATATTTGAATAAAATCAATGGCACCTCCACAAGATGGAAACAGAACTGCTAGATGGAAACTTAGTGTCATTTTTTTTTAAATGTATATGATGTCACGTAGAAACTTAAATAATGAAATAAATGAAACTAATATGTGCTTTCATTGAAAAGTAATTGATTGGAATATAGCATTTAGAGGTACTATTAAAAATATGATGATTTCATTGAAACTTACCGAACATGCATTATTGATTAAAATAATTAAAAAAATTAAAAAAATAAGTTATAAAGTTTATATGCTAGAGAACTAAATATTCATCATATATGTTCAATTTCAGCTTTAAATTTTCTTGATAAATTAGGGAATTTTAACGCTATAAAGTTTATATGCTATAGTATTTAATGAATGACATGATTGAAGAGTAATTTGATTCATTTTCCCATTTGCTTTCATGGTTTAGGTTTGGTTGGAGCCTCCTAGTTTTGATCACATTTAGTGTAGGTTTGGAATGTCTGCAACTAATGGTTCTAGAGTTTTTAGATAATTTTGGCATGACAATATTTGTTCAATGAACTTCTTTTGTTTATAGTTTGTACCCATTTAAGTTTGAATATGGACTTTACCAATCTGACTTGTTTGCATCTTCTTGACAAAGTTGTTATGTCATCTCCTAGTTCTGTCGCCTCAGGTGGTCATATTGGAATTAGTTCTTCCAGCATGAATTAATAATGTTTCATTGTTATCTTTTCTAGAGTTGCCTTGTTTAAAGGATTTTATGATAAAGCTTGAATATTTGGATTATTTTAGATTATTGTAAAATAAAAACAGGTAAGCGTTTATAAAAAAAATTAAAATTTTTTTAATTTTTTTTATAAACGCTTACCTGTTTTAAATATCAGTCCCCGGATCCATTGCTGCTCAAAACCGCCATGGAATTTAAAAAATTAAAAATAATTAAAAATGTTCTTTTGAGCATTTCGCGGTGGTTTATAGACTACTGCAAAATACGTCATCAGAACTATGTTATTTTGTGGCCAACGACCTTTGGGTCTATTGGTACACGGGTCGCCGATAGAGCTCTCACCTAGTGGTGAGAGTTCGATTCTCGGATGAGGGCACATTTCTGGGAGTTATGAATAGTGGTTGTGTATGGGTGGTTCCAGCACCCACGTGAGTGCGGCCCCATCCCCATTTATTCCACCGAGGCTTGTGCACGTCCCTGGGTCTTTAGTGGGTTCGCCCCGCTCCTCTTTCCAAAAAAAAAAAATTATGTTATTTTGTGACTGTTCGTAAACCACCATGAAATGAAGTCTACATTTCACTGTTGTTAT
The DNA here is from genome assembly GCF_009730915.1 of Dioscorea cayenensis subsp. rotundata. Taxonomy (NCBI): domain Eukaryota; kingdom Viridiplantae; phylum Streptophyta; class Magnoliopsida; order Dioscoreales; family Dioscoreaceae; genus Dioscorea; species Dioscorea cayenensis. The sequence continues at coordinate 12,898,953 of NC_052472.1, read as the reverse complement.
GTTGGTGGTTATTCAAAATCAGCGTAAAATGCTTTGCGATGTCAATATTTATTGTAGTTTATAAACCGCCATCTAAACTATTTTACTACGATGGTTTAAACTGTTGTGAAATGCCTTTTTTCTTCTAGTGAGCTACTGCAGGTCAACCAACTCTGGAAGAGTAGACTAGCATCATTTAATAGTAGCAAGGTTTGCTTGTTTTCTTCTGCTTGATTTTTATTTATTATTATTTATTATTTTTGTTATTTTATTATTAATTTGATTGATGAGAGATAGTTGCTATTATACCTTGATTTATTTCATTTTCATGATTAGCTTTTTATAATTTTTTTTTTTCAGTAATCTATCTGGTCCATGCTTTTGGCTGACAATGCAATGTAAGTTGTTTGTTAATGTTGTCTTTTGGATACTTTGAATTTTAGGCTTTAAAGTTAAAATATTCTGTTTAGAGCCTGTTTGGTGGACATGATAGGATATGGATGGATATCATATAAGGACTGGATAAGAGTAGCAAAGAATGTGAGTATGATAGACTATATCCTATTATTTGTTTGATGCGTACTAGATAAACCATTAGATAGTATTTTATTATCCTATTTTATTTATGAAATGAACCGGATAATAACATGATATGATATGAATAATATGTAAATAGACAAAATTACCTTTTATAATATAGTTATATGTCCTTTTTTTAAATAGACTTTTTTTTTGATTTTTTCTTTAATGATTTATTTATTGGTATATTTTAATTTTTTTTAAAAAATAACCTATAAATAATGTCCACAAATATATAGATTGCAATATCACCAACTTGAAATATATTATTGTTCATTTCAATTTTTTTTTGAGAAAATCATACACAAAGTCATCAATATAGTATAAAGCTAGAGTAACAAACTCATTAATGGAAAATAAATAGATCATATCAAAATCAATTTGAAAAAAATCATTGGACTAGAGAAACTAAAAATAAGACATGATTAAAAAAGGTGATTTAGATGAAAAATAATTTGCTCAAGCACGAGATCGATGAGAGACACTTTAACCACTCTAAATACATAAAATCCTACTTAAAATATTGAAATTAGTGTCATATCTAGTTGTTGACAAGTTTTTTTTTCTCAAGCATCATGTTTAAAAAATCAAAAAAAGATATACAATGTAACTCTATATGGACTCCTTTTTTCTCACTTGGTCTTTAATTAGGGTTAGACAGGTTAAAAATAAATGGATCACAAATCAAATTTTAATTTTTTATGACTTCAAGAGATTATGGGTTCATGACTTTCATTAGGAGCAAACCCTTAATGTTAATTATCCTGGACATTATCGCAGGAACCTCCGGTTAAGAAATAAGTGTGAACAAGAAAACAAGTTGTAACAATCAATTTCATTTATTTCAATAAATATGAATTCATGGATTTCATTGAAAATATAAGAAACTTGAAATAATCTTGACTTATGAACTTGTGTCTGAACTTGTGTCTTGGGCATTTTTTTGCATTTTTTGGATTTGATTTGTATTTCGAGTTCTAGATTCTCTATGTTAATAAATCATAAACTTGATTTTGGCTTCAGCTTTTATGCTTGTGAAGCTTCCTTCAAGTCTTGACTTGTGAAACTCTTTGGGTCTTTGACTTATGATGTCTTGAGACTGTTGAGTTCGATTGTCGATTTATAGAGAATTTCAAATATTGACTTGTGGAACTCTTTTGGATCTTCGACTTTTTAAGTCTTGAGACTGCTGAGTCTAATTGTCGATTTATATGGATTTTCAAATATTGACTTGGTGAACTCTTCGGGTCTTCGACTTTTAATGTCTTGAGACTGTTGAGTCAAATTGTCGATTTATATGGGTCTTCAAGTCTTGACTCTTTTCATATCTTAAATCTCGACTTAACTGCTTTGGTTTTGGTTGTTGTTTTGTTATATATATATATATATATATTATCACATGTTTTATATGTCTCGTTATCGCGTTGCATGCTTAGTTGTTGTTTTATATATCTCATTGTTTTTTGAAATTCAATATATTTAATATTTTGGCATATTTTATCACATGTCGCTTTATGTCTCGTTATCGCGTTGCATGCTTAGTTGTCTTATATATCTCATTGTGTTTTGAAATTGAACATATTTAATATTTTGATGTTGCCTCAAAATGAATATTTTTTTTTTTTTAAATTTAGGATAAATACATATAGGGATATATATATATATATATATATAAATAAATCTATGCTTGTCATGTTCATCCCATGTGCATGATGGGACCCTCCTTTTGAAAATTCTATATAAATCTATGCTTGTCATGTTCATTCCATGTGCATGATGGGACCCGTCTTTTGAAAATTCTCCTCTTTAACGAATGATGCCCATGGATATATATGCATGCCATTACATGTTTCCCATTCTTTTCTTATCATTCATTTACTTCAGTGCTTAAGTCAAAGTTGCATTCTTGGGCTTTTATTATTATTATTATTATTATTATTATTATTATTATTATTATTATTATTATTATTATTATTACTTTGCACATACTATTACATTACATGTCTCCTTATTATTTAATATTTATTTATCTTCATACATGTCTCGTCTCAAGTCAAAGACACATTCATGTTGGAAAAAAACCAGCTTGCATGTGACCATATATGTATATTTTTTTAATACAGCACTCATGCTTTTTTTTTTCAATGAATTTATATATATATATATATATATATATGCATACAAACCCTTTTTTTTTATATATATCTAATCTCAGTTTTTTAGCATGAGGTGGAATTGATGCAATATCCCGGGCAAGATGAACAATGTTACTTTGGCACAAGAGTATATGTATATATCATGTATTCATTTGCTAGATTAATTTCTCTCACATATTTCGATTATTTTATTTATTTATTTTTTATTATTTTTTTTAGTGTTGCATGGTCATAGGATTAATATAGTGACATAGTTCTCAACAAGCTTTGATGCACTAAGCCTCTTCTATCCAGTTGCTATAGATAGGATGAATGTCTTCTCCATTAAGTCCATAACTCCTGCCTTCATGTTAGGACTTAAGGTTTCAAGACCAAATTTTTAACAATTTTGTCGATATTTCCGACACAAATATAGCAGAGCATCGCAGCCAGTGTGTTTCCCAGTCATTAATCTTGAACCAAGTGTCACGTCCCAGCCCCACAGCCGGGCCCATGGACAGATCGGCCGCATCCATTGGGACTGGGTCCCACTGGGTGCAAGGCCTCGAGTTTGACTCGGTCGAGTCAACCCTAACAAAGCGGATAAAAATATAAAAACAAAAGCACAAATGGAATACCGGAACTGAAATACTACAAGTATAGGCTTTTAGAAGCCCTACTGAATTCAAATACACCCTAACGGTTTTCACAACACGAGATACGATCAGTACAAGTCTTACACTCACGAGGGAAAAGGTAATACTGAAAATACTAATAGAGTAGGCAATACGACTCCCGGACACCCTCCAGATCCTAGACTTGATCTTCTCCCTGCGAGACAGAATTCACGAGTGCATGAGCCACAAGGGCCCAGTAGGATCGCAGAAACACGATAAAAGCTGGATATTGCAAAATAATAGATCATAAATTATACAGAATGCAGAATATAGACATAATCCAAAATACGAAAAAATACGCAGGAAAGCATCATATACATCTCACGGCTAATAGAAATCAACAGTATGAGGTCGGATCATCGATCGTGAAGTCGGACGAGCAGAATATCAACAGATGAGCCGGATCTTCGACCGCGATCGGGGGTAGCGCTACTACAGAAAACATGTGCACATGGCTAGGACTTACTCCTCCTAGCTGGGCGAGCCAGGAATGGAGATGTACAAAAAACCGCAGAAAAATACGGAATACAGACATAAATACTAATTAAATGATGCAAATAAATAAATAAATAAATAACAAGCAAGTAAATGAGTAATTAAACCAAACTATAAAAATTAAGGAAATAACTTAAATATATAATAATTTGTCAGAAGTACGAAATTTGCGGGTGCGAGAGCCTACCTGGCTCCAAGCTACAGAGTTGGGTCCACCCAGTCCCGCGAACTAGGGCTCGCTACCAAAATCTAACCAACAAAAGCTATACTTAGAATTTAGCCTTGGGTCGGGCCTATCTACAACTAAGGCCCGAAGAAAGAATTTACAATTATTGCAAGATAAGACAAGCACAGTCAAATACCTATGTCTATAAATAATAACCTGATATGCGTAGTTCAAGGGTGGCAATTAAAATCCCAACTATCAAAAATACAACATAAATGACTATGTAAATATTCACATAAATGAGATGATTAATCATGCTTCTAGAAGCCACAAACAAGTGCACAGAACCTACAGTGGAAGATAATTAAGCAAATAGAAATTCCAGAAACATGCTTACAAGTGCTTGTAAAAAAAAACTAGGTTTAGATGACAAGTTAATACCAACAATGGCCTATAACAAAGCACTTAGGGTCTAGAAGGTCTTAGAGGATTAAATAATACAAATCAAAGTCTCATGCAAAACCAACCTCACATAATGACCAGCTTTAAACACCATTAAAGTTAAATTAAGGACATCCTATCAATGAATAAATTAACACAAATCCAAACAAACCCCAAGTTTAGACAAAGAAAAAATTCCAAATAAACTAAAGCATCAGGCTGCTACCATCACAATTAAATACATAACAAAACTAATAAGCTATCAAGATAAGATTACAAGAAGTCAAGCTTAAACCAAGGTGTGAATAAAATCAGCAACCTGAATCTAATGGCTGCACACTCAAAGCTCCAAATTACAAGCATGAAAAGTCTGTCCTTAAAAATAGCTAAGCAAGGATCTAACAACAACAACCAAGGTTTACACTCACTTACAACATTAACAAAGCTAAAACAAGGATTTAGAAGACACATGAGCGAGTAACCCGAGAACTCAACTTAGTTTGCGACTAACACCACCACGAGCTTCGACCCTCTACTAAAAATTAAGGGGTTTAAAAACTAACAAAACAATAAAAAGCAGTCAAGCTTTTTTTAATAGAATAAAAATCATCAAAAGGTTAAGGTCCCATGCATTACCATTTACACATACAAGATACAAATAAACACATATACTCACAAAGCATGATTATCAAATGAAACCCTCCAAAGTTTAAGCATGTTGCAAAAAGATTAACCAAATTGAACACAAACAACAACGAGTTAAAGCTTCAAGGATGCAAGAACTAAGCTTTAAGCTTACAAGAATTCAAACAAGATTAGTATTCTTCTAAACAAAAAGGTTAGGGTGCGAGGCCACAACAAGGCATGGAAGCAACACAACAACCCACAAGAACACTCATAAAACCAAGCATAGAAGGGGGATCTAACAAGAAGCTTCAACCACAAACACCCTAGATGCTAACCTGAAGCTTGATGAAGAAAGAAACGGTGAATCTTCAGCCTCCTTCGCACTTGCCGAACCCAAGCAATGCGACTCGAGCTCCTCCTCACGGTGGCTTCTTCAGTCCGAAGTTCAAAGGAAGCTTGCCACCTCTTTAGTCCGAACTCAAAGAAAGACTGCTAATTAGAGGAAGGAGGAGAAGAAGATGAGGAAGAGGAAGAGTGCCTCTCCCACCAACCATGACAAGACCCGAAGCTTCACGGGGAGAAGGAGCCAGTTGGGTGAGAATCAAGTTTGCAGAGCAACAGAGTGTCGAGAATCCCCATAACTAGTCAAACAGTCAAAGGGAAGTAGGAATGTCTCTGGTCAACCTGGTCAACATGACCAAGGTTGCAAACATTACACCAAGAGTGTCACAAAGGACAACCCATTCATTTTGTGCAAACGTACAAACGAGAGCAAGTATTTCTTTCCAAGAGTTCAGAGGTCTAGTATTGACAAGGCCTGTGAGATCATTGCTGAAACAACCTTTAGATAGGGCGAAAAACTCTTCTTAAGATACTGATCACATTTGCTTTCCCACATTACCATTACAACTTCCAAGATTTTCGATTTTCTTTTTTTTTAGCATATATATAATCCTTATTTTGTCTTGACATGGTTTTAACAACCATATCAGGATGCATACAGAGAACTTTAATTCATAGTACGTGCTTTTTTTTTTTAAATCTTCTCTATTTAAATGAACAACATCTTGGGAAACAAATGGTCTTTGCACCATCACATGAAGTCCATTAAATCATTCGGAAACGGGTGTGATCCTTGAATATGGCGTGGTTGATTGCTAGAGTCCCCGATTCATGGCGATCCTATTCATGTTAGCCATTTGTCTTGTTGCTATCTTGAGCCTTTGGACTTCTCTCAATGCCTTATTTTAGAGCATCACAAAGAAGAGGCTTTTGCTCCATAGCCTGCAGGCGCAACTTAAGAGTGGTTGCTTCAATCTGAAGAGTTTGCACTTTTTTTTTCAGTTTTACTGGTGTATCTAATCTTCCTTTCCTTTGAACGAGCGTCGGCATGCACATGTACAACCAGAGCCTTGAAGGTGCTGAGACTTCGTTCACCATTAAAATCATATTTTAAAGTGTTAAGTTGGTCCTTGGATATTATGAATATTGATCTCACATTCTTATCCCAAGTCATCTAATGATTTAAGCTTAAAGTATAGTTCGTTGTTGGTGTAGAGATAACGTCCAAACCAAAGATCCAACAAGCAGTGACGAGATCGCCGAAACAAGAGTATATGGGATCAGCTTCAAAGCAAGCTTGGCAGAGAATGGTTCAGATCACCAATGGTTGGTGCAACGAGCTTGCGAATTCTGAAGAAGATATCATACATGGCTTCCTTATCAAGGACCATACACTCTTTGGTTCTCTCAACAATTTGATGAATAGGAAGTGCAGTATTGTATAACCCCACAAGGGAGAACAGAGAATATGAACATCATCTGGTCAGGGTACTCCTCCTATAAAATAGCATACTTGGAAAACTTGCAGGCAATCGCAGTTCTTGACCTCCTTGCGAACGACATTAAGCACCTAATCAATAAGCTCAGCATCCTCCACATAGTGCTTTGCTCATTTGCTGCTGGCATAGAGATCTCTTTCGCTTCTCCAGAGTCGGATTTGAGTATGGGTCGACGATAAGAAGAAAAGAATCGACAACAAGTGGCGCGAGCAGAGATGAGTACTGACTGACAACCTTGCTATTGAGGGTGTTGCAGTGAATTTGTTGAGGGATTTGTGATCAAAGAATTCGACCAGTATCATCATAGATTGGCTAATCTCAAGCGCTTTGAGAAAGGGAGAGCTTGTGGAGGTAGTCAGAGTTGATGGAGGTAGTTCCATCACCGGCAGCAGCATTCTTGAAGATCTACAAGGAGGCGGACAAGCATTGGCTTGGATCATTCTTGAAATCTCGTTACAAGAATCTAATTGTTTTTAACCTCTCTCCTCAATCTCATGCAGCGGCGACGGCAGCAATGGCGACAGCGGCAGCACATCGTGAGGGTAGCAGTGACAGTAGGCATCAACAGCAGCAGGGACGGCGACGGCTTTCTTTCTTTTCTCTTCTTCACCTCTTCTTTAGTTCTTATGGTTTTCTATTCTTCACTTGCTGCTCTCTCAACAGCAACAGGAGCTGCTTCTCGATCTTAAGCTTCTTCCTCCTCTGAAGCTTCTTCCACCCGGAGTCTCCTCCTTTGGTCCATTGGCTTGATTTCTTTTCCTTCAAATCCTTTGCTCTTCTCCATCTTCCTCTTCTTCCTCTTGGTTCATCCTCCGTCTTCAATTCTGTTGCCTTCTTCTTCGGATCTTTTCTTCGTTGGTTATCTTCTCTGGCCGGTTCCTCCTTCTTTTAAATTTTCTCCAGAGATGACATCCTTTGATGAGAGATACTTCTTGGCCTTCTGCCTCTCCCCTCTTCTTTTCGCTTCCTTTTAAAACAACTTTTCTCACAACTGCTCTTCACGTTGTGGGTTCATCATGGGGCAACCACGCACCCACGCCTCTACGTCCCCACGTCATATATATATATAATTATTATATTTATTATATATACATATATTTCTTAAATATAATTTTGTTTTGTTATTAATATTATTTTATCATTCTTTATGTGTTATGATTATTATTATTATTATTTGTTTTATTTGTTTTATTATTATTTTTTTATTTATATATATTATTTTATTTGGTTTGATTTGATTATTATATTTACATATATCTATTGGATTTGATTTTAATTGATTTTATCTTATTTATTGATTTATTATTATTATTATTATTATTATTATTATTATTATTATTATTACTTTTGATTGATATGATTTGATTTTTTCCTTATTTTAATATTTATTATTATTATTATTATTATTATTATTATTACTATTATTATTATTATTATTATTATTATTATTATTTTCTGGATTTCATTTGATTTTTTTTATTTTTTAATTCATTTTATTATGTATATTTTAGGATTTTATTTATTTTAATTATATACATATTTTTTGTCTGAGTTGATTTATTTTATATTAAGTTATCTTATTATATGTATATTTTATACGATTTGATTTATTTTATTTTATCTTTTATCTTATTTGATTATTTTTTCTTATTCAATTTTTTTTAATTAAAATTTTATTTTATTTTATTATATATATATTTGCCTCGTGATTTGTATACATGGCTGATTTTGGGATTGAGATCGCCTCGAAATCTACATTATCGACTAATCTTGAGATTTTAAAAATTTTGGATCGCCTCGAGATCGGTGCTCTTAGCTGATCTGGAAATCTGAATATTCAGATCACCTCGAAATATGTGTTCTCGGCTGATCTTCAGATTTTGACTATTTTAGATTGTCTCGACATTTGTGCTCTCGGTTAATCTTGATATTATGATATTTTGTATTTTTTAGATCGCCTCAAAATCTGTGCTTTCGGCTGATCTTGAGATTTGAATATTTTTAGATCGCCTTGAGATCTGTGTTCTAGGCTGATCATGAGATTTGAGTATTTAGATCGCTTTGAGATCTGTGCTATCGGCCAATCTTGATATTTGAATATTTTGTATATTTTGGATCACCTCGAGATCGATGCTCTTAGCTGATCCGGATATTTGAATATTTTTTAGATTATCTCGAGATCTGTGCTCTCGGCAGATCTTGATATTTGAGTATTTTGGACCACCTCGAGATCTGTGCTCTCAGTTAATCTTTGGATTTGGATATTTAAGATCGCCTTGAAATATGTTTTCTCGGCTGATCTTGATATTTGTATATTTTGTATATTTTGGATCATCTCGAGATCGGTGCTCTTGGCTGATCCGAATATTTGAATATTTTTAGATCGTTTTGAGGTCTGTGCTCTTGGCAGATCTTGATATTTGAGTATTTTGGATCACCTCGTGATCTGTGCTCTCGGCTGATCTTGGAATTTGTAATATTTAGATCGCCTCAAGATATGTAATCTTGGGTGATCTTGAACATATCCAAATATTATGAAATTTATTTATCTTATCCACATGTTGTCCTAATTCGATTATGATTGGGTCATATGTGATTTTAAAATTTTAATTTGATTTGAATTAGGACATGCAAATTTTTTATGTAAACACTTTAGTTAAGGGAGAGTAACCAAATAATATGGTAAAAAAGTAAATTTATTTTTTATCATATCGTCCCCGATTCTAACTTGACTCCCCCATAGGATTCATTATCATGTTGTCGACATGATAAAGTGAGCCAATAGGATAAAAACTATCATATTCTATTGGTATACCAAATAAAAAGACGAGTAGTAGGATATAATAGTCTATCATATCCTATCATTCTTATCATGTTCACCAAATGGGTCCTTAGAATTTGATGATGTGATTTTTTAATATATTTGAAAAAGACCTTCTTTAAAAAACTTTTTAATTTTATGGATTTTTTTCCCTTTTTTTAGTCAACTAATGATTTGCTTTTAAGAGAAAAAAATCACAAGGTCAGTGTTTTTGTGAAATTATGAGATAAAATTTTATTAAGCTCTTATGTACTTATAATAATATTATTTCCCAAATAAGCTTCAAGAAGAGGGAGAGAACAAAAAAAGGATGAGCTAGAAAAAAATATTTTTAAATGATTTAAATATTGAAGTTATAAAAACTTGCTAAAGCCAGGAAGCCCGAATAAATGAGAAGTAGAAAAATATACTTACAAAAACAAATTATTACATGTGTTAAAAACCGAAAGCAAATCAATAATACAAGTAATAACTACGCAGTTATACTCATATAAACAAAAACCAACCAATGAATCATTAACAAACTTACTCGACAATGTCCTATAGGGAAATGTTGCACTAAGAAGCTGATAAGTAGAGTTCCATTTTATTTTGACATCTTTATGGAATTTTTTGACCATCATGTTATGTGAAAGCCCGACCGTTAGTGGAAGACATGGCCATGAATAGTTATCAATGGAATACGCGGGAAAGGAAAAAGGTGGCCGGGCTCCATGAAATAGATGTAGTAACCTCTTTGGCGGCCCAAGTGGAATCATTGAGTAAGAAGTTAGATCTTCTAACTTCTAATAGGGTGGCGGCCGTAACTACTTGCACCGAGTGCGGTGGAGGACATGCTTCATCCGATTGCCCGATCTCTATTAGTGATGCATCTTCGGTGGAGAAAGTCGACTTTGTAGGTAATGCAATGAGGAACCAAGAGAATCCATATAGCAACACCTATAATCCAGGTTGGAAGAATCATCCCAATTTTTTGTAGAGCAACCAAGGACTACAAAAGGCCATGGCACCACCGGGTTTCCAACAACAACAAGCCCCGAACATGGAGAACCGAGTTTCAGTCTTGGAGACCCGAATGACCGATTTAGAGAAGGCCTTGACTAGATTTGTGCAATCATCAGATACAAGGTTTCAATCAGTCGAGGCTACACTTCGCAACCACACCGCTTCCTTGCACAATCTTGAGAATCAAGTGGGGCTAATTGCGAAGTCTCTATCGGAGAGACCACAAGGAAGCTTGCCAAGTAATACCGAGACCAATCCTAGACAGCATGTGAAGGTGATCACTTTGAGAAGTGGTCGTGAGGTTGAGGGTAGGCTTCCGAGTGAGAAGCCTAATGTAGATGCAACCGAGATCATAGAGGTTGAGGAGGGAGCAAGCAAAGAGAAGGAGGTGGTGGCCCCACCTTTCAAGCCAAGAATTCCTTATCCCTCTAGATTGAAGAATGACCAAGCGGATGAACAGTATAAGAAGTTCCTAAGTTTGTTCAAGCAACTCCACATCAATATTCACTTTGTTGAGGCATTGTCCCAAATGCCTAAATATGCAAAATTCTTAAAGGACCTGTTGACCAACAAGAGAAAATTGGAGGAGTGTGCTTCCGTGATTCTAGATGCGTCTTGCTTGGCGGTCTTGTAAAATAATATGCCGAACAAGAAGAAAAACCCAAGAAGCTTCATCATTCTGTGCAATATTAGTAACTTGGGTGAGGAAATGGCTTTGGCGGACTCAGGGGTCAGTATCAACGTCATGCCATATTCCTTCTTTCAAAAGCTAGGCTTGGGAGAGCCTAGGCCCACTCAGATGACATTGCAATTAGCCGACCGAACAGTGAGACATCTGAGGGGGATCATTGAAGGTGCTTGTCAAAGTTGACAAATATATATTTCCTGTAGATTTTGTGGTGTTGGACGTCGATGAGGATGCGGATGTTCCTTTGATACTTGGGAGGTCATTCTTGCGCACTTCCAAGGCATTGATCGACATGGACGGCGGGGAGTTAACACTGAGGGTTTGAGATGATAAGCTCACATACCGCCTCGCCGAAGCCATGCGACATTCTCTTGACTTTGGTGATACTCTTTACTTTCTTGAACTACAGATGAAATTGTCGATGAATACATGCATGAAATGTTCAATCTGGACCCGTACGAGGGTTTGTTCGACCAAGAGATGGACAATGAAGAAGTAATGATGCTTGGTCTAGAGGAACAAGTACCATCTACTCCGGGAATCATGAAGAAGGTGCTCCGAAAGATGAAGAGGGTGAGGAGATGTCACAACAAACTCCCCAAGCCTGTTGGGGATGTGCATGAACCGAACAAGTTGGATGAACCCTTGTTAAGTGGTACGAAGCCTGATAACTCTCCCTCTACCTTCAAGAGACTTTGCTCATCATGCTTTCAAGTTATAGGTAAGAGGGCAACCATTATCTATGAACCCCCGTGAGGTAAGACATGGTACGTCAAGCTTAGTTATGTTAAACAAGTGCTTCTTGGGAGGCAACCCAAGTGTTTACTATTTTCTTAGTTGCTAGTTTAGTGTTTGCATGAATAAAGTGTTGAGTGTTGGTGTCTATATGTTTTGATGCATTGCTGTGTGTTTTCCTGTGGATTTTTGATATCAATGCTCTTTCATGTGGATTTGGCGAAATTTTTGGTCGTGCGATGATTGCTTCTCCGCAAGTGTATGGGATCGCCAAGTAATACCTCGTGTGAAGACACGAGGATCGTATTCCACGGGGCTAAGGATCTCTTATTACTTCTTCTTGAACTATTATCTAGCCTAAGATCTCAAGTGAGGGAATTTACTCTACTAGGTGCAATTAAAACTAACTAAAACAAGATTATCAACAAATTAGAGAGAACAAGCAATAAGCAAGCAAGAAACTCAATGTAATGCAAAGGCCTATGGATGCGGGTCCCCTTGAGGGGTTATCATGAAACATGGATGATAAATAAAAGATGCAAGGGTAAAATGGACCATGACTTTCCAAGATTAGAACAACCCCAATTTCTCGGCGATTGAACCCTAATCCCATACGAACATAGATAAGAATTCCTTCCAAATCCACATTCCTACGATTGCATTAAGTACAAGGAAATCTTACTTAGGAGTAAGCCTACTCTTCTTGGGCTTAAACCTACATGGAGGGCTACCAAACACCCGATTTCTTAGCGTGATGATACAAGTATCCCCTTCTAATCCATTCATGATCTAATACATGCAAGCAAGTCACATCTACATGCATCACTCATAAAAGAGCTACAAATATCTCCTTAGTGTAGAACTTAGCATGAAAACAATGGATTAAATCTCAAAATTACCCAAGCATGGATTTAACAAGTAATCATCCAAAATACATGATAAAACCCCCCAAGGTTCACCAACACCCGGTGGCCTTAGGGGTCTAGTGTGTCATCATCCCACAACAAATAATACAATCAAGTGAAATACAAAAGAAAAGCATAAGTGACACTCCCTAGATGAAATGGTGGAGGAGGTAGAATATATGCTGAATGACGCTTCCCCCGCCAAAGGAATGCCGAATGACGCTTCCTCTAGCCACAGGTCTCCTTCCTTCCAATCGTGGTAGATCTCCCCTTGAATGATGTTGCCTTGTTGCCTTCAGAGTCTTGGACCTTGGCCTTGAATGATCTCCTAGATTCCTTGCCCTTCTTCTCCTTCCCAAGGCTGCCCAAAGCCTCTCAAGTGGTCTCCCAAAATAAGCCCAGCAAAAAGCCCCTTGTTCTGCCCTAAAAGTCAGTATTTATACCCCCCACGACATACGTGCTATATAAGGGTCGTATAGCATGCAAAACCCCTAGATTCGCATTTTATACGGGGTGCATACGGCCTCCATACAGCCCCGTATACTGGGTAGTATGGAAATCTGGGCAGACAACTCCAAATCATTCCGCTGCTACAGTGCATACGGCCCCCATACTAGGTAGTTGACAATATCCCCTTGCGTATATCCCGTAAGTGCACGGGTTTGTCGAAGTAATAATCCCGGGTGAGCGGGTATCGAATCCACAGGGAGTAGTGAGTAAAGACACTTAATTGGATTCTTAGCTATGTGGAATATCAACAATGATAAGTGTGACAATGATTCAATTCTCAACAATTAAAAGCAACAAGTAAAAGAACAAAAGTAAGGAGGAGGTAAGGCAATCGATAAAGATGGGGTACTCGGATGATGCTTCAAGTGCAAGAACTCTCTATTATGCTTCCTAATCAATGCAATGGTGAGTCGTGGAAATCCTTACATACATAGTCCCAAATCTAAGGTTAACTATGCCTAACTCTATTCATGTCCTAGAGGAGAGATTAAATAACCTCTCAACCTCGCACTCGAATAAAGTTGCAATGAGCTCTAGGGATTCCAGGTGATAAATCTCTTCCTAATTATAGACATAACCCTTTGGTCCAGGCGGAAGGTCCCTAACCACAATTAAGCCCTAGATACTAAGATCCCCTCAACGCTTCACTCCGTTGCACGCGTAACTAAGCCCCAGCGGAGATTCATCCCTTAGACCATTCACTCTATCATGGCCACAAAGAACTCGAGGAACGGAGGTAGAATCTATCACGTCGGAGGGGAAAGGGGACGTTCCTGTACCTCTCTACTCACCCTCTCAACCCTCTCCAACCTAGCTTTGTCTAACGCTCGTGGTGTGTCACTCACTCACAAGGTTACCAACAAGAACTCTCAACCCTAGTGTCACTCTAGGGGAAATGTTCATACAATCAAGCATTCAAGGTTGGAACTCATAATAAACATCAATTTATTAAAAGCATAATAAAAAAGTTCAATGAAACGAATACATCCTAGGGTTCACAATCACCCAAGTACCCACTAAGGGTTTAGCTCTCCATGGAGCTAAGTACAATCAAAGAAATCGAACGTAAAAAGCAATGAATCCATAAAAGAAACCCCCTCGATGGTCGTGGTCGATGGTCTTGTGGAGAGTCCTCTACTCGCTCGCAAGGGATCCTTTGTCCGCCTAGGATACACCTCGCCGGATCGATGCCGACGGAAGCTCTCCCAATAACCTTCTTCCAAATGACGAGCGATGTCGGAGCCGTAGAACTTCTCCAAAACCCTAGCCAATACCCCTCAAAACCCTAGCCGAATCTCTCTCTCAAGTTGGGGGAAAGATGGAGAAAAGAATACCAAAATCGAGGCTGAATCGGGCGACTCCACGGGCGTGGACGGTACACGCGCCTGTGTGGATTCTCTGTTTCTCTGATTTCTCGGCCGGCTGTGAACAGTGCTGCTACAGTATATGCTACAGTGCTGCTACAATGTGAATAACTTCAATTCCATATTTTCATCGGGGTAACGCAAACAGGCACACGTTTACGTCGTGAATCACTTGCTTCTTCAATGATATACATGTTGGTGGAGCTCTCGTTCTTTTGTGCATAAATCGGAATGCTCGAGTGTGACTGCCTTTGTGCCCCTCCAAATGGATGTGCTCACTCGAATGCGAGGAGGTTGGCACACACTCTAGCATCTCACACCTGACCTATGTCTTCGCGTTTTAACCTTAGCAAGATTTTCTCCAAAATAGGTGCATTATGATCCACATTGGCCTATTTCCTTCATACTCGGCCTCACAACCCTACCTGTATAATAGTAACATAAAAACACATATTAGTGTAAAAACCTGAGAAAAGTAATGCTCAACATAAGGAATGAACACTTCACATTCATATCGCACAAGCACTTATCAGTAGTATGGGGGGTGGTATGAAATTCTTGTTTTCTTGTCTTTTCGCCTAAATGATATCTTCTTGTTCTTCATGGCTTCTTTATGCCCTACAAAGCAAATAGTAGATGATTAAGCACAAAATGGGCATCAAATCTCACAAAATACTTGCAAAGTGAATACGATATATATATATATATATATGAAAACACCTATATTTAGACACTTATCAAATATCCCCACACTTAAGCGTTGCTTGTCCCCAAGCAATCAACTCATGAAAAACAAAGAGACTGAAAAGTGGCTAAATGCATTACCTCTGGCATCAAGTAAATATAAGACTCCAAAAGCAATGGACAATGATACATAGATGTTGAGTTATAGTCAATAAGCATAATAAAAATATCCTGTCTCATCCCTTATATGTCTGTGCCGTGTAAGTTAATCTTATATCTTATTTGCCCAGATCTGGTCTAGCCTAAGGACTTCAATCAGTACAGCTCTAGATGCTAATCACTCCACTTACAAAGAATACTAAGTCTTAAACTACTAAGTGCTACTTCAATGACCAAGTAAGATCCTTCTAATTCTATAGCTCGAAAGTAAATCCACTTTCATCTCAAAACCTTTGGTAGGTACTCAAAAATATCACTAGAGTTTTTTTTTATATTTTCATTTCATCATTCATTTCCTTTTTTTTTTCGAGTCCGACTAACGTAGACTGCACCAACATCATTTTAAAATTTTTCTGGAGGGTGCAGATGCTGGTTAGGCACAAGAGCCACCCAACTACTCGATTATAGTCTACATGGATGCATTCATGCTTCAATAGCAGAGGAATACTGACATAGACTCATTTTTTTTTCATTCATTTTCACTTTCATTTTTTTTTCTTTACCCTAGATCACATCTTCAGAGTACTCTACATGACACAAAACTAGGATTAGCTCAACAAGACTTAGAAGTTCTTAAGAGTACATTGAAGGATAGAACTTAGTGTTCAAAGGCCAAGTACTCAAAGTAGTGTGTTACGCATACAAGAGAGTTAGTGTAGTCACATTGGCTATTCCCAGGGCATCGACAAAAAATTCAGTGCACATGACAATACTAGGGGTAAAACAGGATTCAATAAAGCATAATAACAAGTAACTCACATCAATCAATAATCCAAGCTAAAAGAATCTTACAAGAATGTACAAAGCCATCATAGGTATAGTAACACTAGCATGTAAACAATGGTCCTAATACATGAAATACATCCATCCCCACACTAAGTGTTGTACATTGCCCTCAATGTACACTAATAATGAAAAACATGCAAGAAGAAGCAATGCAAATAATAGAGGAGGGTGAAAACAAAACTTCTCCGGTTCTTCTTGTGTTCATCGTGAGGTGTGGCCCAACAAAAGGTATGGCTAGTTATACATGTCGGGTCCGGCTTCCACCAAATGGAAGGAGGGCACACCAAGCTCCCTTAATGCTCTGCAAAGCATAAAGGGGACATCATCATTCCACAAAAACTTACAAAGGAGAGTGGGGAGTAATCATGCAAAAACTAAAACAAAATACAAAGAGAACACAAAACCTAAAAAATAAAGTCTAAACAATAAAATAAAGTCTCCATGCCCATCCTTGTCCTTAGAATTAGGTCTCTCATCACAACATGACATCTTGTTCCATGTGGTCACCCGTGTGGTGCAAATATCACTCCATGGTTGATTGTTAATTTCTTCATCCACAACATTCCTAAGAAACATGAAAAACCCAATCAAGCATAGAGGAATCCAATATAATTCAAAATGTAGTGTATGTGATGAAGAAACATTGAAAAATATGATGTATCGTGTCCGTACAGCCATATGGGTACTATTCATTTTGAAAGAACCTCCCCAAAAACATGAAAATCAAAAATTTTTTTACATAAAGTCAAGTGAGACTTCATCCATAACAATCACACCACAAAAACCAAGCTAAATACTTGATAAAATCCACACAAAAACTCCAAGAATGCAAGAAAAATAAAGAAGATAAAACTAGGGCATCAAAGAGCATACCGACGAAATCTTGAGAAAACTAGCGTTAAACTTGAGGGAAACTACTAGATCGACGTCTCCAATGGATTGGGAGAAGTTTTAGGCGGAAAAATGAGAAGATTTGGCCACGAAATGAGGGAGAAAGAAGAGAGAAATTTGGTGGAAAATGAGAGAGAAGAGAGAATGGAAGAGAGAGAAGAGAGAGGAGGGTTAAATGGGCAAGAATCGGGCCATACGACCCCCATACGGCCCATATGGGGGTCGTATGGCCTAAGAAGCCTTCTCAGGTGTTCTGGATGGTGTCACAGACGGCCCAGTATGGGGGCCCGTATGGGGGTTGCTCGGGGACGTAGCCAAGGCTCTGTTTGGTGCCCCAAATGACACAGACGTCCTCCATACGGGTTATGGATGGCCGCATGACTAAAAGTTGCTCTCTAAACCCCAAAATTCTGCTTCAAATGATGTAAAAATGATATGGCAAGCTTGAAGACTTTTCCACAAATGAATGAAATGAATAAAACAACGATTTAGGGCATGAAATGACACCAAAACATGAGTTTCTCAAGAAGATGCACGATTAAACCACAATAAAATCGATGAGAGCAATGTGCAAAGTGTGTGAGCATGAACTTATTTAAAAAGCAAACAAGCCTATGAAATATGAAAATAGAAATGAACTAAGATCTAAAAATACAAAAAATGTAAGAAAACACCCCTGAATGCATGGGTTGCCTCCCAAGAAGCGCTTGTTTAACGTCACGAGCCTGACGTACCTCATTCCTTACCTAAGGAGGCTTGAAAATGGTGTGGAATTTTGATAGGCCCTGTGGAGAATCCACAGGGGCGTGTGGATGCCTGATTCCAACCCTATTTAAGTCCAATTTCAGCCCCTATTTCATTATTCTTTTCTCCATCTTTTCCCCAACTTGAGAGAGGGCGGTGGCTAGGGTTTTAAGAGATATTGGCAAGGGATTTGGAGAAGTTCTACGGCTCGACATCGCGCTCCATTTGGAAGAACGTTAGTGGGAGAGCTTTCGTCGGCATCGATCCGGCGAGGTGTATCGTAGGCCGGATAAAGGGACCTTTGAAAGATTCGAGGCTTCTCCACAAGACCATCGTCACGACTATTGAGGGGGTTTCCTATGCATTACTTGCTTTTACATTCGATTTCATTGTTGATTGTAACTAGCTCCATGGAGAGCTAAACCCCCTAGTGGGTACTTGGATTTGTGAACCCTAGGATGTATTTGTTTCATTAAACCTTTTATTATGCTTCCATTAATTGATCATTTAATTAAGTTCCAATCTTGAATGTTTGATTGAATGAATACTCCCTTAGAGTGACAATAGGGTTGAGAGTTCTTATTGGTAACCCTTATGAGTGAGTGACACACCACGAGAGTTAGACAAAGCTAGATTTGAGAGGGTTGAGAGGGTGAGTCGAGAGGTAGCGGAGCGTCCCCTTTCCCTTCTGGTGTGATTGATCGTACCTCCATTTCCTCGAGTTCTCTGCAGTCATAGTAGAGTGAATGGGCTAAGGGATGACCTTCCGCTGGGGCTTAGTTGAAGAGGCAACAGAGTGAAGTGTTTAAGTGATTTTAGCACCTAGGGCTTAATTGTGACTAGGGACCTTCCACCTGGACCAAAAGGTTAGGTCTACATCTAGGAAGAGGATTTATCACTTGGAATCCCTAGAATTCATTGCGATTCTGTACGAGTGTGATGTGTTGAGATTGTTCGATTTCTCCTCTGGGTTATGTATAGAGTCAGGCATGGCTGACTTTAGATTTGGGACCATGTATTGAAGGATCTCCACGACTCATTAATGCATTAGTTATGAAGCATAATAGAGGTTTTGCACTTGAACCGATCGTCCTAGGTGGAACAATATCCAAGGACCCCATTTATATCGATTGCCTTACCTCCCCTTTACTTGTGCTTCTCTTTCTTGTCTCTTTTATTCTTGTTTACGTTACATCTTGTTAACAAAACCATTAGTCATCTTTCACTTGGTTAAGAAACAATTTAAGTATTTTTATTCCCTACTCCCTATGGATACGATACCCACTCACTTGGGATTTTATTACTCGATAAACATATGCACTTGCGGGACATACGCAAGGGGCGTTGTCAGGTTCACCAAAAGCATGCAAAAGAAGCATTCTCCAAGTAAAGAAAAATTCCAACACCGAATAAGAAAAATCCATGCTCTAGCTAAAAACTTGAATCAAAAGGATAATAACTTGATATTGTGTAAGTGTATGTAAACTCACTCAAGTCAACCCAACGTATACTCCTAAAAGCTCCAAGTGAGAAGGACTTATTTGTGTACAAAAAAAGAAGGTAGTAGCTTCACATATCCTCTAAAGTATAGCCATTTCCTAGTCTGCCGCATAGGTAGCTTTCACACTTTCGAGGTGGTAGCTCTTTCTATTGGGGTAGTAGCTTTCACTCATCCCATGGATAGCTCTTTCCCTCATTAGGGCATAACTAGTATCCGATTTATGAGAGTAGCTTCATACTTCATAGGTGTTAGCTTTTTCCACCCCCAATGCTCAAACAAACAAACACATATTTTTTCATTTTCTCTCTTTTTCCATAGAAATTAAAATAAGAAACAAACTAAAAATAGTCCCTTAAATGTTGAACTTGAGTTTCCACAAGGTTTAATGAATGAGTAGTGCAACAAGTATTAATCGAGCAAAAATTCCTGAAAATTCAAGTAAAAACTAGAGCATGATAGTATTTAATATTAAAAATTCTCCCAAACTTAAGAACACAATCTATTGCAACTAAGGTGAACCGTCATTGGCTGCATCATCAAGAACAATGAAAGCATAAGTATAAAACATGTGTAATGTGAACTCTCCCCCGCATTTAAGATGTACATTGTTCTCAATGTACGCATGCAAGCACACTAAAGAAATATAACAATCAAAAACATGTGTGGAGATGGGCAATTGAAACAATACTCCCTTGAACTCCTAATTGTACGGTTGATGGAGCTATATTCATTGAAAGTTGAGTTCCAACAAGTTGTAGAGCACACACGACCATGTGACAAGCACAATGATCGTGTCCATGACTATTCCTTAAATTCCAAGGCTCACAAGACCATCTGCAGGTATACACAAGGAGGTTTAGTGAAGCTCAACAAAAACAAAATAAACTCGAGTCTATAAAGATATGAAAATAAAATACAACTTGAGAAAACTGAAAATAAAAGATAAACTCAGAAATAAGATCCTTTCTGAGTGATACAAGTCCCAAAATAAAATACAGAAATAAAATATGAAAAACATAAAAGTAAAGAAAATAAAGACGCCTCAAGCATCGGTGTCAGGTGTTGCTGGTGAGTCTACTACCGCTGCTAGTGAAGATGATGCTGGTGGATCAACTGGTGCTGCTGAAGATACTAGAGGAGTCAAGGGTCTCATCACAAAGGGCGAGGTTGCATCTCGCTCGAGTAACTGCTGTAGGATGTTGAGACGCACCATCACCTCTATGTGGTTCGCGGCTTGTGTTGCGCGAACCTCAATCTGCTCTATCCGTAGCATCCCTACAGCACTCTCGAGCCTCTCAAAATGATCATAGGCTCGAGATAGAGAAAACAAATGCACTGGAGGTGGCTCCTATGCTGCAGGTGGTGCCTCTATCTCCATGTGCTCGGGCTATGGCTTTTGCGCAGGCTGGGATCCTTCTGCTGCCTCCACCTCTCCCTCAGCTATCTTAGGTGGGGGTATGATCATGGCATAAACACCATCCTTGTAGCTTCAGATCAAGCTCATAAGTCTCATCATCTCTAAGCCGAGGGAAGATGACACTATCGTCTTCTAGGCCCTCCTAATCGCGTCTAGTAGACCCATCCCGATAATGAGTCGAGTAATGTAGGGGACTGAGAAGAGAATTCCGACCCTGGCTTACTTACCGTGGTGGTAAAAGTACTTAGCCAGGATGTGTCCCAAATGAATCGGCTCACTTTGTACCATGTAATATAAATAGAGCAGCTCCTATCGATTGAGTACACCGGTGCTGTCCCCATGACTGTTCACTGACCTGCTCTGAACAGCGTGATGTATCTATATGATGGTCTGGAGAGGCACATCGTCTTGGATACTCTCGGCTCATACTGCCCCTGTCCACACAGCTCTCTATATGCACACTGTGGAGTCAAACTGTCGGGGTAATCTGTTAGCAACTGCTCATACTCCTTGGTGTCTATGTATGCCTCATCGTAGAGCCCCAGTTGGACAAAAAATTGAGTAACATGCATACTGTGGTACTAGCCGAACGCTCTGAACTGAATAGTGCCTACGCTGTCAAAACTGGAATATGATTTGTCAAACACAAATGATGCCAGTACCTCCAGCGTCAGCATACAAATAGCCGGCTCTCGAATAGACAGTAACTTGTGGCAGCTACCCACTGAGAGTAACTCCTCTGCCTCATCCGCCATCTTATCCCAAATCTAGATCTCTCTAAGTGCATTCAAGTCCCGGAACCGCGTCTGACCGAACTTGAGTTTTGATAGTCGCTCAAAACGGACCTGGTGCCTCAAGGATGTCAAATTCCATGTGCTCAGTCTTAGGAGAATGCTCTCTAGGATGCTTACCAGCTGCTTTCTTGGTCTTGGAAGCCATATCTGTAAGAATTGAAAAGAAATTAATCAAATCAAACTCAAAACCTAATTCTGCAAAATTCCACACGCCCGTGTGGATCTTCAGGGTGTGAAAGTCTCATGGCTAGATTGCAAAAATCTCAAAAATACATAAAAAAAAATCAATCTAAATGCATATACTAACCATTTAATCATGATATACATGCAGAATTAACACAATAATCGAACGAAATGAAGATTGGGCAAAGAAAAGAGAAAGAAAAGCTTACCGATGAAATGAGAATGATAACCTATGAATGCGGCCGGAAAAGTGACTCAAAAGCTCTATAAATAGACAGTGAGGGGTCAGGAGAGTGATGAGAGGCTTTCTTTAAGCGTTTGGTAGTGAAATAATGAAGTGGCGCGAGTAGGTTTTAAAGAAAAACCACCCCTCTTGGCGTTCTGTGCATCCACAAGGGCGTATGGAAATTACCCAAGGCCGTGTGACTCCTACAAGGTCACCCACAGGGGCAAACACACACCCCTGTGTACTCTTGGGATAGCTTCCTTTGCCTCTAAATGCATCCACATGGGCGTGTGGAAATTTTCCACGCCTATGTGCCTGAATTCAGGGGCACCCACATGCCCTTGTAGCGTCTCTGTCCTCCTGAGAAAAATTCTAAGTGTTCCACACACCCCTGTGGCAATTCCACAAGGGCATGTGGATATTCAAAGGCGTATTCACAGGGGCACTCACAGACCTCTGTGTGCTCTCGAGATGGAAGAGAAGTCTCTGTAGAGTTTCACAAGGGCGTGTGGAAATTACCCACGCCTGTGTGCCATTCACAAGGTCATCCACAGGGGCATTCACACACCCATATGTCTTCTCAGGATAGAGCCTTGGCACTCTGCAGAGATCCATATGCCCATGCGGGAATTACCCACGGGCATGTGACCGTCACAAGGTCACTCACGGGGGCATTCACATGATCCTGTGTCTTCTCGGGATGGAGAAGTTGAGCTCTGAATGGAAACACACACCTGTGTGAAAATTCCACATGGTCGAGTCTTCTCTGGATGACTTAGAAAAATTACAGACTCTGCAGAAAAATTTCAACACACTCATGTATATATAAAGACTACAAAAAAATAATGAAGAATTGACCAGAGAAACATGAAAACATGCTCAGACAACCTAGAAACTTTGCCAATCAAAGTAAAACATATTAAAAACACCAACAATTCAGGAGAAAAAAGCAGCTAAAGCATTTAAAATTGATGACACCACTACTAAACCTCTTATTCATGCAAGTACTAAACTAAAGCTAGAAAAATGGTAAAGACTTGGGTTATCTCTCAAGAAGCGCTTGTTTAACGTCACTAAGCTTGACGTACCTGACCTTACCTCATGTGGGCTCATGGAGAAAAAATACTTCCTTGTCATCGCTACTAATCTCTCCACCAAAGTATGGTTTTAGCCGGTGTCCGTTCACCTTAAATGTACCCTTCTCCGGAAGAGTAATTTTAACAGTACCATGGGGTGATATTTTAGTTAGAGTATATGGCCCAAGCCATCTAGACTTAAGCTTCCCCGGAAATAGCCATAGACAAGAATTGAATAATAAAACATGATCACCGACTTTAAACTCTAATAAGTGCTTGTGTGTTAGTAATATGAAGTATTCTTTTCTTATAATGAGCATTACTTTTCTTAGATTTTATTGCTTATGGAAGAAAAAAGCCAAAGTAGATTTTGAATGCACTTTCTTGATGAAATCTTAGAGTGAAGAAACGTGAAGACACAAGTTGTGCTCAAAGAAATATGAGTGTGTGCCAACCTCCGTTGTGCTCTAGTGAACATTCAAATTGCAGGGGCACAAAGGCAGTCACACTCATGTGTTTCGACTTGTGTAATGCTAGCAAGATTGTAATAAAATGTGATTTTATTGAAGATGCAACGTGATCTACCACATGGATGTGTGCCCATTCATGTAGCCACGATGAAAGTGTGGATTCGGGAGGATTTTGAAAGAGCACTGTAACATGTTACTATAGCAAATCAATGTAGCAAATACTATAGCAGTTACTGTTTACAGACCGCTGAAAAATCGATTCCAGTAGATTCACACGAGCTTTTGGAAATTTCACACGCCCGTGTGGATGCCCGATTCCAGCTTATTTATGTCGCGACTTCAGCTCGTTTTGAGAATCTTTTTTTTCCATCTTTTGCCCATCTCTTTACCATCTTTGGAGGCACTCGCGGCTAGGGTTTAGAGAGGCGTTGGCTAGGTTTTCGGAGTGGTTCTACGGCCTTCAATGCCGCGTTCCTGCGGAAGATAGTTATTGGGGGAGTTTTCGTCGGCATCGATTTGGCAAGGTGTGCCCTAGGCTTGATGAGGGAACCTTTGGAGAAGACGCGTCTACTCCATAAGACCATCGACATGGACACCAAGTGGGTTTTATTCATGGATTACATATCTTTACTTTCAATTTCATTATTGATTGTATTTTGCTCTATGGAGAGCTAAACCCCTAGTAGGTACTTGGACTTGTAAACCCTAGGATGATATTGTTTCATTGACCTTTTATTATGCTTTCTTTAATTGATATTTTAATTGAGTTCCAATCTTGAATGCTTTTTGAGTTGATTTTCCTTTAGAGTGACACTAGGGTTGAGAATCCATCTTGGTAATCTTTGTGGATGAGTGACACACCATGAGGGTTAGACAATGCTAGATTGGAGACTATTGAGAGGGTGAGTCGAGAGGTAGCTAAACATCCCCTGTCCCCTCTGGTGTGATTTATCTTACCTCCACATTCTAAGAGTTCGTTGCGGTTACAATAGAGTGAAATGCTAAGAGACAAACTCTGTTGGGGCTTAGTTGCGCAAGCAACAAAGTGAACCATTGAAGTAATCCTTAGTATCTAGGGCTTAGTTGTGACTAGGGTCTTTTGCTTGTACCAAAGGGTGAGATCTATATTAGGGAATAGGGTTTATCACTTGGAGTCCCTAGAGCTTTAGGCAACCTTACACAGTGTGAGGTATCAAGATTGAGCTATTTCTCCACCGGGGCATAGTGTAAGGTTAGTCACGGTTGACCTTAGGTTTAAGACCGTGTGTTTTAGGATTTTTATGATTTATTAAGCATCAGTTGAGAAACATAATAGTTGGTCTTGCACTTGAAATAATAGTCCTAGGGTGAGAAATGTCCGGGTGCCCCAATTTTTGTCGATTGCCTCTCCCATCTTTTATTTGCTTCTCCTTCTTCTTTTCTTATTTCTATTTTCATTGATTTTGTTCACAACACTATCGATTCATCTTCATTCTAGTTGAATAGCAATCTTTGTGTTTTTTATCACTATTCCTTATTGATACGACTACCCACTCACCAGGGTATTATTACTTCAACAAACCTGTGCACTTGCGGTTGACACGCAAAAGGGCATTATCAAACCCCTTCGGATTCTTGATATACTTGTCATGCCACTTCCAAAGTCTTTCCTTATAAATCTGAGCATTCTCATATACTTCCAATCTCCATTTATCCAACTCGTTCAGATGAAGCATTCTTTGTTCCCCCCTTTAGTTAAGTCAAAGTTCATTGCATTGATGGCTGATAAGTGCTTGTGTGATAAGAATATGAAGTGTTCTTTCCTTATGATGAGCATTACTTTTAACGGGTTTTAAAGCTAATATGTGTGTATTTATGTTACTTTCATGCATATAGGGTTGTGAAGCCGAATCTTAGAGAAAGAAGCCAATGTAGATCGTGAGTGCACCATTTGGAGGAAATCTTAAAAAGGTTCAAACTTGAAGACATAAGTCGGGTTCAAGATGCAAGAATGTGTGTCAACCTCCTTGTATTCAAGCTAGCACAATGATTTGGAAGGGCACAGAGGTAGTCACATTCCATGTATTCTGGCTTGTGTATGTGTAACAAGATCTCCACCAACGCGGCCGTTCATTGAAGAAACAAAGTGATATACGATGTAAACGTGTGCTCGTTTATGTTACCTCAATAAAAGCATGGTTTCGGGAGTGTTCCCGACCGGTGCTATAGCAACACTGTAGCAGGTACTATTCATGACCGGCCGAAGAAGGAGTTATCCAGAGAAGCCACACGGGTGTGTGGAAATTCCACACGCCCGTGCGTTAATACCACACGGGCCGTAACAAGGTCCCCTTGCGTATATCTCGTAAGTGCACGGGTTTGTCGAAGTAATAATCCCGGATGAGCGGTTATCGAATCCACAGGGAATAGGGAATAAAAATACTTAATTCGATTCTTAGCTATGTGAAAGATCAATGATGATAAGTCTAACAATGATTCAATTCTCAACAATAAAAACAACAAGTAAGAGAGCAAAAGTAAAGAAGGGGGGTAAGGCAATCGATAAAGATGGGGTACCCGGATAATGCTCCACCTAGGGTAATTGTCTCTAGTACAAGAACCCTCTATTATGCTTCCTAATCAATGCAATGGGGAGTCGTGGAAATCCTTAATTACATAGTCCCAAATCTAAGGTCAACTATGCCTAACTCTATATATGTCCCGGAGGAGAGATTGGATAACCTCTCAACCTCGCACTCGCATAGAGTTGCAATGAGCTCTAGGGATTTCAAGTGATAAATCTCTTCCTAATTATAGACCTAACCCTTTGGTCCAGGTGGAAGGTCCCTAACCACGATTAAACCCTAGATACTAAGATCATCTCAACGCTTCACTCCGTTGCACGCGCAACTAAGCCCCAACGGAAGTTCATCTCTTAGACCATTCACTCTATTATGGCCGCAAAGAACTCGAGGAACGGAGGTAGAATCTATCACGTCGGAGGGGAAATGGGACGCTCCTGTACCTCTCGATTCACCCTCTCAACCCTCTCGAACCTAGCTTTGTCTAACGCTCGTGGTGTGTCACTCACTCACAAGGTTACCAACGAGAACTCTCAACCCTAGTGTCACTCTAGGGGAAATGTTCATACAATCAAGCATTCAAGGTTGGAACTCACAATAAACATCAATTAATTGAAAGCATAATAAAGAGATTCAATGAAACGAATACATCCTAGGGTTCACAAATATCCAAGTACCCACTAGGGGTTTAGCTCTCCATGGAGCTAAGTACAATCAAAGAAATAGAATGTAAAAGCAATGAATCCATAAAGAAACCCCCATCATCCGTCGGAACTTTGTCATTTGGATACGCCTCGACGGAAGCTCCCCTATCAACCTTCTTCCTAAGGAATGACGATGTCGGAGCCGTAGAACCTCTCCAAAACCTTGGCCAATACCCCTTAAAACCCTAGCCGAAGCCCTCCCTCAAGTTGGGGAAAAGATGGAGAAAAGAATAGTAAAATTGGGGCTGATTCGGCTGTAAATAGGGCTGGAATCGGGCGACTACACCGGCGTGGATGCTTCACGCGCCCGTGCGGAATTTTCACACGGCCGTGGATAATTTCCACACGCTCGTGTGGATTCTTTGAACTCCTGTTTTCTCGGCCGGCTGTGAACAATGCTGCTACAGTACTTGCTACCTTGTTGCTATAGTGCTCTGCTACAGTATCCGGCATGAATAGCTTCCCGAATCCATACTTTCATCGGAGTAACGCGAATGGGCACACGTTCACGTCATGGATCACTTGCTTCTTCAATGATAGGCAAGTTGGTGAAGCTCTTGTTCTATGTGTATAAGTCGGAATGCTCGAGTGTGACTGCTTTTGTGCCCCTCCAAATGGATGTGCCAAACTCGAATACGAGGAGGTTGGCACACACTCTAGCATCTCACATCCGACCTATGTCTTCGCGTTTGAACCTTAGCAAGATTTCCTCCAAAATCGGTGCATTGTGATCCGCATTGGCTTCTTTCCTTCATACTCGGCGTCACAACCCTACCTTCACGAAAGTAACATAAAAACACACATATTAGTGTAAAAACCTGAGAAAAGTAATGCTCAACATAAGGAATTAACACTTCGCATTCATATCGCACAAGCACTTATCAGGCCGTGTGAAATATTCACATGGGCGTGTGGATTCCCGATTCCAGCTCTATTTAAGGCCGATTTCAGCCCCGATTTGAGCATTCTTTTCTGCATCTTTTCCCCAACTTGAGAGAGGGCTGCGGCTAGGGGTTTGATATGTATTGGCTAGGGATTGGGAGAGGTTCTATGGCTCTGACATCACACTCAGTTTGGAAGAATGTTAGTGGGAGAGCTTTCGTCAGCACCGATCCGGCGAGGTGTATCCTAGACCTGACGAGGGGACCTTTGGAAGATTCGAGGCTTCTCCACAAGACCATAGTCACGACTATCGAGGGGGTTTCTTATGCATTACTTGCTTTTACATTTGATTTCATTGTTGATTGTAACTAGCTCCATGGAGAGCTAAACCCCTTTTTTGAACCGTAGGATGTATTCGTTTCATTGAACTTTGTTATTATGCTTTCATTAATTGATGTTTTTATTGAGTTCCAATCTTGAATGCATTGATTGTATGAATACTCCCTTAGAGTGACACTTGGGTTGAGAGTTCTTGTTGGTAACCCTTGTGAGTGAGTGACACACCATGGGAGTTAGACAAAGCTAGATTGGAGAGGGTTGAGAGGGTGAGTCGAGAGGTAGCGGAGCGTCCCCTTTCCCCTCTGGTGTGATTTATTCTACCTCCAATTTCTTGAGTTCTTTGTGGTCATAATAGAGTGAATGGGCGAAGGGACGACTTTCTGCTGGGGCTTAGTTGCGAGTGCAATGGAGTGAAGCGTTGAAATGATTTTAGCATCTAGGGCTTAATTATGGCTAGGGACCTTCCGCCTGAACCAAAGGGTTCGGTCTACATATAGAAAGAGGATTTATCACTTGGAATCTCAGAACTCATTGCAATTCTATACGAGTGCGAGGTTGAGAGATTATTCAATTTCTCCTCCGGGATATGTATAGGGTTAGGCATGGTTGACCTTAGATTTGGGACCATGTATTAAATTATCTCCACGACTCATTAATGCATTAGTTAGGAAGCATAATAAAGGGTTTTTGCACTTGAAACGATTGTCCTAGGCGGATCAATATCCGAGTACTCCATTTATATCGATTGCCTTACCTCTCCTTTACTTGTGCTCTCTCTCTTGTCTCTTTTACTTTTGTTTGCATTACATCTTACCACACAAATCACTATTCATATTTCGCTTAGTTAAGAAACAATTTAAGTATTTTTACTCTCTTTTCCCTGTGGATATGATACCCACTCACCTGGGATTTTATTACTTTGACAAACCCGTGCACTTGCGGGATATATGCAAGGGGCGTTGTGAATGGCCCAATATGCTTTATGCTCAAGTTCTACGGGCAAATGACACGATTTACCATAAACCAAATTGTAGGGAGTGGTACCTATTGGAGTCTTATATGCTGTTCTATGAGCCCATAGTGTGTCATCTAAGCATTCTGACCAATCTTACTTTCCTTGTTTCACTGACTTTGTTAATATTCTCTTAAGCTCTCTATTCGTGACTTCCACTTGACCACTCATCTCCGAGTGGTAGGGGGAACAAAGGCAATGATGTACTCCATAATGCTTCAACACCTTTTCAAGTTGAGTGTTGGAAAAATAAGTTCCTCAATCACTGATGATAATTCTTGGGGTTCCAAATCGAGTGAACCTCTTCAAAAATTTAACCATGGTCCGAGTATCATTAGTAGGCAGAGCTTGAGCCTCCATCCATTTTTAACATAATCAACAGCCACCAAAATATATTGATTACAGTTGGATTTCGGAAATGGTCCCATGAAATCAATACCCCACACATCAAACACCTCACAAAATTACATCAGATTCTGAGGCAATTATTCCCGTCACGAAAGATTTGCTGCTCTTTAGCAATTATCACATCGAAGAACAAACTGATGTGTATCCTGAAACAAAGTTGGCCAATAAAACCCAGCAGCCAAGGCTTTTTCAGCAGTTCTCATTAAGTGACAATACCTCAACCATTCTTGAGTGACAATGTGCAAGTATGTCCCAAAATTCTTCTCTTGATACACATCTTCGGACCACATGATTTGCACAAATGCGAAACAAGAATGGATCGCCCCAAAAATATTTCTTTAAATCATTGAAAAACTTATTCTTTTGTTGGAATGTGAGTCCTTGCTTAAGAACTTTGCCTGATAAGTAATTTGTAAATTCTGTGAACCATAGAGTGTCACCTGATGCCAAACTTTGGACTGAATACAAATGGTCATCGAGAAAGAAATTGTTAATTTCCTTGTTTGATGGCTCTTGCCTTTCACAACCTTCTAATTGAGACAAATGGTCTACAAATACATTTTCGGCCCCTCTCTTATCTTTTATCTCCATATCAAACTCTTGCAACAGTAAAATCCATTGGATCAACTTCAGTTTATCATCAGCCTTGTTCATGAAATAATGAAGTGCCGGGTGATCTGTAAGTACCGTGACCCTAGATAAGATGAGGTATGGTCTAAACTTGTCAAAGGCAAATACCACTGCTAACAACTCTTTTTTCTATAGTAGTGTAGTTCTCTTGAGCACTCGTGAGATTCTTGCTAGTATAATAGATTGGTTGGAACTATTTAAACTTCCTTTGCCCCAAAACTGCTCCAATAGCATAATCACTCGCATCACACATGAACTCAAATGGTTCGTTCCAATCCGGTGTAATTAGAATTGGTGCTTGCATTAATTTCTCTTTCAGCAAATTGAAAGCAACCAAGCAATCATCTCCAAAATTGAAGGGCACATCTTTTTCTAGGAGTTTGTCAATGGTTGAGCGATTTTTGAAAAATCCTTGATGAACCTTCTGTAGAAGCCTGCATGGCCCAAGAAACTACAAACTCCTTTCATTTTATTGGTGGAGGAAGTTTGTCTATGACTTTGATCTTTGCCTTATCCATTTCCATCCCCAATAGGGAGATGTTGTGATCAAGGATAATGCCCTCTTGGACAATAACGTGACACTTTTCCTAATTAAGAACAAGGTTTGCTTCCTCACATCTCACCAATACTCTCTCTAAGTTTCTTAATCAAATATCAATGAAGTCTCCAAATACCGAAAAATCATACATGAATACCTCCATGATGTCTTCTAAAAGATCATGAAAAATAACAGTTATGCAGCGTTGAAATGTCGCCGGCGCATTGCACAATCCGAAAGGCATTCTTCTATAAGCAAAGGTCCCTCAGGGGCAAGTAACTGTTAATGATTCAATGATGATGAGTGTGATAATGAGTGTGATAATGATTCAATTCTCAACAGTAAAAACAACAAGTAAGAGAGCAAAATTAAAGAAGGGGGGTAAAGCAATCGATAAAGATGGAGTACCCGGATAATGCTCCGCCTAAGATAATTGTTTCAAGTGAAAGAATCCTCTATTATGCTTCCTAATCAATGCAATGGTGAGTCGTGGAAATCCTTAATTACATAGTCCCAAATCTAAGGTCAACTACGCCTAACTCTATACATGTCCCGGAAGAGAAATCGAACAATCTCAACACCTCGCTGATAAGTGCTTGTGCGATATGAATGCGAAGCGTTCATTCCTTATGTTGAGCATTACTTTTCTTAGGTTTTTACATTAATATGTGTGTTTTTATGTTACTTTTATGCAGGTAGGGTTGTGAGGCCGAGTATGAAGGAAATAGGCCAATGTGGATCATAATGCACCTATTTTGGAGGAGATCTTGCTAAGGTTCAAACGCGAAGACATAGGATAGGTGTGAGATGCTAGAGTGTGTGCCAACCTCCTCGCATTCGAGTGAGCACATCCATTTGGAGGGGCACAAAGGCAGTCACACTGGAGCACTCTGTCCTAAGAATATAAGAACAAGAGCTCCACCAACATGTATATCATTGAAGAAGCAAGTGATTCACGACGTGAACGTGTGCCCGTTTGCGTTACCCTGATGAAAGTATGGAATTGGAAGTTATTCAGGTCAAAGTTGTAGGAGGGCACTATAGAAGCACTGTAGCAGCAATGTTCATAGCCGGCCGAGAAACCAGAGAAACAGAGAATCCACACGGGCGTGTGGAAATTATCCAAGCCCGTGTAGAAATTCCGCACGGGCGCGTGTAGTGTCCACGCCCGTGGAGTTGCCCGATTGCAGCCCTATTTAAAGCCGTTTCAGCCCCGATTTTGGTATTCTTTTCTCCATCTTTTCCCCAACTTGAGAGAGGGCTTCGGCTAGGGTTTTGAGGGGTATTGGCTAGGGTTTTGGAGGGGTTCTATGGCTCCAACATCGCGCGTCGTTTGGAAAATCGCGCGTCATTTGGAAGAAGGTTATTGGGAGAGCTTTCGTCGGCATCGATCCGGCGAGGTATATCCTAGGCTGGACAAAGGATCCCTTGCGACGAGTAGAGGACTCTCCACAAGACCATTGACACGACCATCGAGGGGGTTTCTTTATGGATTCATTGCTTTTACATTCGATTTTTTTGATTGTACTTAGCTCCATGGAGAGCTAAACCCCTAGTGGGTACTTGGGTGATTGTGAACCCTAGGATGTATTCGTTTCATTGAACTTCTTTTATTATGCTTTCAATAAATTGATGTTTATTGTGAGTTCCAACCTTGAATGCTTGATTGTATGAACATTTCCCCTAGAGTGACACTAGGGTTGAGAGTTCTTGTTGGTAACCTTGTGAGTGAGTGACACACCACGAGCGTTAGACAAAGCTAGGTTGGAGAGGGTTGAGAGGGTGAGTCGAGAGGTACAGGAGCGTCCCCTTTCCCCTCCGACGTGATAGATTCTACCTCTATTCCTTGAGTTCTTTGCGGCCATAATAGAGTGAATGGTCTAAGGGATGAACCTCCGATAGGGCCTAGTTGCGCGTGCAATGGAGTGAAGCGTTGAGGTGATCTTAGTATCTAGGGCTTAATTGTGGCTAGGGACCTTCCGCCTGGAGCAAAGGGTTAGGTCTATAATTAGGAAGCGATTTATCACTTGGAATCTTTAGAGCTCATTGCAACTTTATTCGAGTGCGAGGTTGAGAGGTTATTTAATCTCTCCTCCGGGATATGAATAGAGTTAGGCATAGTTGACCTTAGATTTGGGACTATGTATGAAAGGATTTTCACGACTCACCATTGCATTGATTAGGAAGCATAATAGAGAGTTTTTGCACTTGAAGCGATTATCCTAGGTGAAGCATCATCCGAGTACCCCATCTTTATCGATTGCCTTACCTCCTCCTTACTTTTGCTCTCTTACTTGTTGCTTTAGTTGTTGAGAATCGAAACATTATCATAGTTATCATTGTTGATACTCCACATAGCTAAGAATCGAATTAAGTTTCTTTACTCCCTACTCCCTGTGGATTCGACCCCGCTCACCCGGGATTATTACTTCGACAAACCCGTGCACTTGCGGGATATACACAAGGGGACCTTGTCAAGTTTTTGGCGCCGTTGCCGGGGAGCTAGGCATTTAGAGATACTTTGCACTTTGTTTTCTTAGCTATTTCACCACACATTCTAATTCATATCTTGTTATTCTATCATCGTTTTGATTGTATTTTTCTTTCTTTTTGGTGCATCTCCAGGTTATGACCCGAGGGAATCCATCAATATTGATTAAAGGAGACCCTGAGCTTGAACGTACACTTAGAAGAAAATGGAAAGAACCTGTGCAAGAACAGCATAATCCAGCTGATTTGGAAGTAGAAGGATCTGAAAATATGGCAGAACAAAATGAGCAACAACGAACACTATCCGATTATGCCAGACCTTCAGTGTTGGGGACACAATCGAGTATTATGCGTCCCCCAATTAGAGCTCAGAACTTCGAGCTAAAGCCGACATTCATCCATATGCTGCAGTAGTCCGCACAATTCAACGGTTTGGCCGATGAGGATCCAAACAGTCACATAGAGAACTTCCTCGAGGAATGCGACATGCTGAAGATAAATGGTGTGACGGATGATGCCATCAAATTGAGAGCCTTCCCATTTTCCTTAAAGGGGAGAGCAAAGCAGTGGCTACACTCATTACCTAGAGCATCAATCACTACATGGGAGGAGATGGTAGAAGCTTTTCTAGCCCATTATTTCCCTCCCGAAAATTAGCAAAGCTTAGGAATGAGATCTCATCCTTTATGTAGTTGGAATTGGAGTCTCTATTTGAGACATGGGAAAGGTTCAAGGAACTCCTACGAAAGTGTCCGCAACACGGATTCCCGGAGTGGATGATTGTTCAAACCTTCTACAATGGTTTGAACCCGAGTACAAAGGCAACTCTTGGATGCAGCGGCAGGAGGTACCTTAGGTAGCAAGACCCCCGATGAGGCTCGGCAATTGATTGAGGAAATGGGGTTAAATAGCTACCAGTGGAACGCTAGGGAGAAGAAAAAGGTGGCCGGTCTCCATGAAATTGATGCGGTAACTTCATTGGCGGCCCAAGTGAAGAGTTTGAGTAAGAAGCTAGATCTTATAGCTTCAAATAGAGTTGCGGCCGTGACCAATTGCACCGGTTGTGGTGGAGGACATGCTCCCTACAATTGCCCAATCATCATTGGTGATGTGTCTTCAGTTGAGAACGTTGACTTTGTAGGTAATAGAATGAGACCTCAAGAGAATCCATACAGCAACACCTACAATTCAGGTTGGAAGAATCATCCCAACTTTTCATGGAGTAATCAAGGACCACAGAAGACCATGGAAAACAGACCTTGTCACTCGCACTCGCATAGAGTTGCAATGAGCTCTAGGTATTCCAAGTGATAAATCTCTTCCTAATTATAGACCTAACCCTTTGGTCCAGGTGGAGGGTCCCTAACCGAAATTGAGCGCTAGATACTAAGATCACCTCAACGCTTCACTCTGTTGGACGCGCAACTAAGCCCCAGCGGAAGTTCATCCCTTAGACCATTCACTCTATTATGGCCGCAAAGAACTCGAGGAACGGAGGTAGAATCTTTCACGCCAGAGGAGAAAGGGGACGCTCCTGTACCTCTCAACTTACCCTCTCAACCCTCTCCAACCTAGCTTTGTCTAACGCTCGTGGTGTGTCACTCACTCACAAGTTTACCAATAAGAACTCTCAACCCTAGTGTCACTCTAGCGGAAATGTTCATACAATCAAGCATTCAAGGTTGGAACTCACAATAAACATCAATTTATTGAAAGCATAATAAAGAGGTTCAAAGAAACAAATACATCCTAGGGTTCACAATACCCGAGTACCCACTAGGGGTTAAGCTCTCCATAGAGCTAAGTACAATCAAAGAAATAGAATGTAAAAGCAATGAATCCATAAAGAAACCCCCTCGATAATCGTGTCGATGGTCTTGTGGAAAGTCCTCTACTCGTCGTCCAAGGATTCCCTCGTCCGGTATAGGATACGCGTCGACGGAAGCTCCCCTACCAACCTTCTTCCTAAGGAATGACGATTTCGGAGCCGTAGAACCTCTACAAAACCTTGGCCAATACCCCTCAAAACCCTAACCGAAGCCCTCTCTCAAGTTGGGGAAAAGATGGAGAAAAGAATACCAAAATTGGGGCTAAATCGGCTTTAAATAGGGCTGGAATCGGGCAACTACACGGCGTGTATGCTCCACGCGCCTGTGCGGAATTTCCACATAGCTGTGGATAATTTCCACACGCCCGTGTGGATTCTCTGTTTCTTTGGTTTCTCGGCCGGCTGTGAGCAGTGCTGCTATAATATATGCTAAAGTGTTGCTACAGTGCTCTGCGACAGTATTCACCCTGAATAGCTTCCCAATTCCATACTTTCATCGGGGTAACGCAACGGGCACACGTTCACGTAGTGGATCACTTGCTTCTTCAATGGTGTACACGTTGGTGGAGCTCTTGTTCTATGTGCATAAGTCGGAATGCTCGAATGTGACTGCCTTTGTGCCCCACCAAATGGATGTGCCCACTCGAATATGAGGACGTTGGCACACACTCTAGCATCTCACACCTGACCTATGTCTTCGCGTTTGAACCTTAGCAAGATTTCCTCCAAAATTGGTGCATTATGATCCACATTGGCCTATTTCCTTCATACTCGGCCTCACAACCCTACCTGCATAAAAGTAACATAAAAACACACATATTAGTGTAAAACCCGAGAAAAATAATGCTCAACATAAGGAATGAACGCTTCGCATTCGTATCGCACAAGCACTTATCAATGGGGTATATAATTCCTATATCCAACAGTTGGACTCACCCAATCTTCTCTGGGGTTGAATCACAGACCTATAATTGTCCTCTATTAAGATTTTATGAGTGCAAAATGAAGGATTGATGACTTTTATATTAGAAATCTTCCAAGCAATAATAGATTTATATCTTTTCAGCATGCTTGCGAGTTTGTCCTTCTGATCTGCTGAGATGTTTAAAGAAACAATGATTAGGAGCTTTAATTCTTCCATAAATTAGACGTATTCCAAATGTGGCAACAAAGTTTTAAGCTCCAGCTAGGGTGGTTCCTCAATGGATTGTCGCAATCTGTTCTCCTTAAATCTATCAATTTCGTCGAACTATGTTGAATCTTGTTTGAGTGCGTTCTCTAAACCATCCACTTGTTTATGTGATTATGAATGATCTTCAACAACAATCACATTCTCTATCTTACAATTTTCTTGGACTACCTTTGAAACACCCCATGAGAAAATTTCATGCCTTTGTTATGGATTGAAAGAATCAAACTGAGCAAGAACCCTTTCCAAACATCCTTCTAACTTGTAGCTCATAGATGATAGCGCTGACTTTTATAACTGGTATAACACACTCTAGCTCGCAATTTGTATCTTGGATCTCATTAATGTGATCAACAACTGATTCTTCTACAAGGTAGTTACTTGTGGGTTGATCTTGCACGGAATAACATCAAGTTGACTGTACATCAATGTACTCAATTTGCCCAACTTCTTCAATTGTGCTCATGGCCTCATCATGTCCCGGAGACATTTGCCTTGCTTGTTCAAATTCTACTTTTTCCTTAGCAAGCATGTCCAAGATCTCTCCTAATTGATGCTCAATGTTTTTGATGGAGACATCGTGACAACTTAATGTGGCCTCAATATTTTGGAAACGGGCATCGGTTGCTTCCATAAATCTTGGTAACACTCTTTCCAACCGAAGTACATCTTCTTCAACTTTCTCATCCCATTGAAGTTCTTGTTGAGGTGCTTCCCATTGTTGTCCATCAATATCCCATAAGAGGTTTGGGTAGCTCCTTTGATTTGGATGATAGTTGATGCGATATGGATTGTGTTGTTGATGAACATTGATAAATTGATCAATTTTTTTCTAGTGAGAACATCAACCTCGAAAAATATAATTCTACAACTGGATTAATCATCATTCAAGTTCCATGCAAGGAAAAAGTAAATAAGACAAAAATAAAAACAAAAATAGAACGGTGGAAGAAGATAGAGTGAAATAGATAAAAAAACAAAAATAAAAAAATCGATGAGAATGATGGAAGAAAAAGAAAGTGTGGAATAGACAAAAATAAAGAAAAAGATAAGTGGCTAGAGCAACAAAGTCCCTAGCGTTCCTAATATCCTCGCTCCCCGCAACGGCGCCAAAAAAACTTGACACGTCCGAATATGCGGTGTACCGCAAGTGCACGGGTGTCAAGTAATAAATACCCGTGAGTCGGGTAGTCGAATCCACAGGAACAGTGGCTACTAGTACTAACTTCTTCTCTCGCTATCTAGCCTAATGATAAATGGGATAGTGTGGTGATCTAATGTGCGAAGAGATGAACACCGGAGACGAATATGCAAGGGTAAAATGGAAGGAGAATCTCAATCAAGTAAAAAGTGGGGTATTCGGGCAATGCTCCCCTAGGATTCTGTATTAGGTACCGGATAAGCAAAGTGTTTCTATGATGAGTAAGTTAAGTCGTGGAAATCCAAAACATAATCGGGTCTATCTCTAGATCACCGATACTAGTCCCCTCACGAGGTCCCGTGGAGAAATCGCTCAATCTCAACACCTCACACCACATATGACCGCAAAGCACTCTAGGGATTCCAAACGTGTATCCAATTCCTAAAGATTGATCCAACCCCTAATTCCCGGCGAAGGATCCTAACCCCCTACAAGGTCCCGGTGGAGAAATCGAGCAATCTCACGCCTCCCACCAAATATGGTTGCATAGAGCTTAGGGAATGGAGATAGAATACACCAATCGGAGGGGAAAGGGGACACTTCACTATCTCATGACTCACCCTCTCAACCCTCTTCAGTCTTTAGGTTCTAACCCTAATGGAGATCTCTCTCCCACCAAGGCAACAAATCATGCAAACCAAATAACCATAAGATCAATAAGGCAAGCAAGCATTAAACAATCAAGAATGAAACTTAATCAAACTCGGATTAAATAGAAACACAAAGCAAATCCACAAAAAGATGAGAATCCTAGGGTTCACAAGCCCAAATACCCTCTAAGGTTTTAGCCCTCCATGGAGCAACATACAAAAACACACCATCAATGAATGAAAGTACATTAAAACCATAGAAATAAACCCCTTATATATGAACCGATGGCCTTGATGGAGAGCTTCGACGCCTTGAAGGACCCACTCAAGCTAGGTTCACCGGTGGCTTCCTTTGATGCTATGACGGAGGAGGAATCGATCAAAGTTGGTGACGAAGCGCCTCAAAGCCGCAAAAGACCTCCTCTCCAAAACCCCTAGCCGCCTCACCCCTCAAGAGCCGCACAAAAGATGAGAAAGAATAGGGCAAAACGGGCTATTTATAGGCCTTAGATCGCGCTCGTCACGTGCCCTCACGCCGCCTGCTGGATTTTTCCACGCCGCCGCGTGAATGCGATGAATTTTGCTACAATCATCGCTCACGACGCTGAAATTGCTACATGACTTTTTCACAAAAACGCGATCCGAACACTCTTCTCTTTAGGCCACATGTCCGGGCACACGTCCCATGTGGTAGGCTATAAAACTTTTCTTCATCGACGTATCTTTGAGAGGTCTTGCAATCTTCACAAAGAGAAGGAATATGAAGATGTGGCTGCCTTTTGTGCCCTTCCAAATAGTGAATTGACTTGAATCTTCTTGGAAGTTGGCACACATCTCCACGCTTTATGAAACTCGCTCTCGTGTCTTGGTCCTTGAATTGAACAAGAACTCCCAACATTGTGTCTTTATAGCCCATCTTTTGCTTCCTTTTTACTCTTCAAGGCATTCACAACCTATATGCATAAAAAGAACACCAAATACACAATATGAGACATAAACCACAGTAAAAATGATGCTCAATGCATGTAAAACATATATAAAAATATGTCTACTCAAGCACTTATCAGTTATGTTGATCATCTTCTCTCAAATTTAAGAAAGAAAAACAAAACAAAATGATGGAAGAATAGGAAAGTGTAAAATGGAACAAGTGATTAGTAGCTAAAATAGCAAAGTGCAAAATGCTTCCAAAATGCCTATTCCGCAACAAAGGTGCCAAAAACGTGATGCACCTCTTGCCTGTGTGTACTGTAAGTGTACAGGTTGTGGAAATAATAAAGTACCCTGGTGAGTGGCTAGTCGTATCCACTTGGAATAGTGCTTGAAAACACAAGTAGAAATGGCTATGAATAGTTATCAGTGGAACACAAGGGACAGAAAGAAGATAGCCGGATTTCATGTGATTGATGTGATTACCTCATTGAGCAAGAAGTTAGAGACTCTAAATTCTCCTAGAGTGGCGGCTATAACTAGTTGTACCAGGTGTATGGGAGGATATTCTCCATCCATTTGCTCGATCTCTATTGGTGGTACATCCTTAGTGGAATAAGTAGATTTTGTAGGGAATGTAATGAGAGGCCAAGGGAATCCATATAACAACACCTACAATCTGGGTTGGGGGAGCCACCCAAACCTTTCTTGGAGTAATCAAGGGCAATAGAAGACGATGGCACCACCCGGTTTCCAACAACAACAACAACAAGCCCCGAATATGGAGAATCGTATGAGCAACCTAGAGAAGGCTTTGACTAAGTTCATTGCATCATCAGATACAAGATTTCAATCAGTTGAAGCCACACATCGCAACCACACCACATCATTGCACAACATAGAGAATCGAGTGGGGCATATTGTGAAGTTATTATCAGAAAGATCTTAAGGGAGCTTGCTTAGTAACACTGAAACCAACAGAAGAGAACATGTGAAGGTGATCACTTTGAGAAGTGGTCGTGAAGTTGAGGGTAGGCTCCCAAGCTAGAAGACCAATGTTGAAGCACCCAAGATCATGGAGGTTGAGGAAATATTGAAAAAGAAGAGGGTGGCACCACCACTCTACAAGACAAGAATCTCTTATCCTTCAAGATTGAAGAACGACCAAAATGATGAGCAATACAAAAAGTTCTTGGGTCTATTCAAGCAGTTGCATATCAACATCCCATTTAAAGAGGCATTGTCTCAAATGCCTCATCATGCAAAGCTTTTAAAGAACCTCTTGATGAATAAGAGGAAGTTGGAAGAGAGTGTATCTGTGATTTTAGATGCATCATGTTCTGTGGTGTTGCAAAAGAATATGCTAAACAAGAAGAAGGACGCTGGAAGCATTATCATTCCATGCAATATTGGTAATTTGGGTGAAGAGAATCCATTGGCGGACTCAGGGGCTTGCATCAACGTCATGCCTTACACAATCTTCCAAAAGCTAGGCTTTGGAGAGCCTAGGACCACTCGGATGACACTTCAATTGGCGGACTAAACGGTTAGACATCGGAGGGGCATCATCGAAGACACACTTGTGAATATTGACAAGTACACATTTCCTATGGACTTTGTAGTATCGGATGTTGATGAGGATGTTGATGTTCCTTTAATACTTGGGAGGCCGTTCTTGTGCACTTCCAAGGCTCTTATTGATATGAACGGTGGAGAGTTTGACATTTAGA
The DNA here is from genome assembly GCF_009730915.1 of Dioscorea cayenensis subsp. rotundata. Lineage (NCBI taxonomy): Eukaryota > Viridiplantae > Streptophyta > Magnoliopsida > Dioscoreales > Dioscoreaceae > Dioscorea > Dioscorea cayenensis. The sequence goes on along the minus strand of NC_052472.1, from coordinate 12,857,962 downwards.
GTTCGTGATGACAAGTTGTCATATCACCTCACCGAAGCCATAAGATATTCTCTTGACTATAAGGATACTCTTTACTTCATTGACACTACTGATGAGCTAATCGATGAATATGTGTAGGAAATGATGTGTCTGGACCCGTACGAGGGCTTATATCCCGCAAGTGCACAGGCTTGTCGAAGTAATAATCCCGGGTGAGCGGGGTCGAATCCACAGGGAGTAGGGAGTGAAAATACTTAATTTGATTCTTAGCTATGTGGAAGATCAATTGTGATAGGTGTGAAATTGATTCAATTCTCATCAATAAAATCAACAAGTGATAGAGCAAAAGTAAGAAGAGGGTAAGGCAATCGATAAAGATGGGGTACTCGGATAATGCTTCACCTAGGATAATCGCTTCAAGTGCAAGAACTCTCTATTATGCTTCCTAATCAATGCAATGGTGAGTCGTGGAAATCCTTACATACATAGTCCCAAATCTAAGGTCAACTATGCCTAACTCTATACATGTCCCGGAGGAGAAATCGAACAATCTCAACACCTTGCACTCACATAGAGTTGCAATGAGCTCTAGGGATTACAAGTGATAAATCTCTTCCTAGATTTAGACCTAACCCTTTGGTCCAGGTGGAAGGTCCCTAGCCACAATTAAGCCCTAGATACTAAGATCACCTCAACGCTTCACTCCATTCAACGCGCAACTAGGCCCCAGTGGAGGTTCATCCCTTAGACCATTCACTCTATTATGGCCGTAAAGAACTCGAGGAACGGAGGTAGAATCTATCACGTCAGAGGGGAAAGGGGACGCTCCTGTACCTCTCGACTCACCCTCTCAATCCTCTCCAACCTAGCTTTGTCTAACACTCGTGGTGTGTCACTCACTCACAAGGTTACCAATAAGAATTCTCAACCCTAGTGTCACTCTTGGGGAAATGTTCATACAATCAAGCATTCAAGGTTGGAACTCACAATAAACATCAATTTATTGAAAGCATAATAAAGAAGTTCAATGAAACGAATACATCCTAAGGTTCACAAACATCCAAGTACCCACTAGGGGTTTAGCTCTCCATGGAGCTTAATACAATCAAAGAAATCGAATGTAAAAGCAATGAATCCATAAAAAAACCCCCTCGATGGTCGTGGTCGACGGTCTTGTGGAGAGTCCTATACTGTCAGTCCAAAGATTCCTTCGTCCTCAGATAGGATACGCCCGATTGAAGCTCCCCCTACCAACCTTCTTCCTAATGGAATCACGATGTCGAGCCGTAGAACTTCTCCAAAAACCTTGGCCAATACCCCTCGAAACCCCAGCCGAAAGCCCTCTCGCAAGTTGGGGAAAAAGATGGAGAAAAACAATACCAAAAATCGGGCTGAATCGGCTTTAAATAGGGTCGAATCGGGCGACTCCACCCGGGCATGTACTGAACATGCGCCCTGCAGCGAAATTTCCACACCGTGTGGATTCTCTGCTTCGTGATTTTCGCCGGTTGTGAACGAAAGACTGCCATGTTGATTTGCTCGCAGCATTATGTCAAAAAAATACTCCCGAATCCACTTTTCATCGAGGTAACATAAACGGGCACACGCTTTATGCCATGGATCGCTTTGCTTCTTCAATAACGGATAAGATGATGGAGATCTTGTTCTATGTGCATAAGTCGGAATGCTTGAGTGTGACCGCCTTGTGCCCCTCCAAATGGTTGTGTAAACTCAAATACGGGAGGTTGGCACACACTCTAGCATCTCGCACCCCGACTTATATCTTCGCTTGAACTTTTTAGCAAGATTTCGTCCAAAAATCGGTGCATTGTGATCCACATTGGCTTTTTTCCTTCGTAATTGGTTTCACAACCCTACATGCACGAAAGTAACATAAAAACACACATATTAGTGTAAAAACCCGAGGAAAGTAATGCTCAACATAAGGAAATAATGCTTCGCATTCATATCGCACAAGCACTTATCAGTGATGTCCAACAAGCGCTTCTTAGGGGGCAACCCAAATCTTTACTATTTTCTTGATTTTATTTTAGTGCTTGCATGAATAAGAGCTTGAGTGTTGGTGTCTTATTCTTTTACATGCTTTTCTTGTGATTTTCTTATGGATTATTTTTATTTTCGTGTGCTTAATTGTGTGTGGCGAAGTTTCTTAGTCATTTGAGCGTATTTTTTATGATTCTCTGGTTAGTTTGCATAATGTAGGTCAGTTCTGAGTATGTGTACATGTGCAAAAATTTTCTATAGAGCCTGAAATTTGTTCTAACTTCTAGAGAAGACACACAACCATATGGAATTTTCACACGAGCGTGTGTTTTCATTCAGAGCTCGTTCCGAGAGGACACAGGGGTGTGTATCATTCTCTATGAACGACCTTGTGACGGTCACACGCCAATGCGTAATTTCCACACGGGTGTGTGTGTTCCCTGCAGAGTTTAGAGCTCTATCCTGAGAAGGCACAGAGGTGTATGTCTGCCCCTGTGGATGATCCTTTGAAATACACACGGGCTTGGGTAATTTCCATACGTTTGTGTAAATCTCTGTAGAGAGTTCTCTGCCATCCCGGGAAGACACATGGGCGTGTGAGTGCCCCTGTGAGTCTCCCTGTGAAGATCCACATGCCCGTGTGGAATTTCCACTGGGGCGTGTGAAACACTTAAAAGAATTTCTCGAGTAGACAGAGAAGCCACGAGGGTGTATGGATGCCCTTGTGGGTCGGGCACAAGGGCGTGGGAAATTTCCACACGCTCGTGTGGATGTGTTCAGAGGCAAGTTATACTATCCCAACAGCACACAGGGGCATATGAGTGCCCCTGTGAAACTCCCTTGTAGAGTCACACGGGCGTGGGTAATTTCCACACGCCCGTGTGGATGTACAGAATGCCAAGAGGCATGGTTTTTATTTAAAACGTAGTTGTCTTTCTTTGTCTTCTCACTTCTAAATACTTAGAGTATACACCCTTGCACTCTTCGTACTTCTCACCGTCGATTTAGAGGAGTTTCATTTTAGTTTTCTGGCCGTTCTCGAGTTTTTCATCTTCATCATGTAGGTAAACCATCATTCCTTCTTTTGTTCGCCAATCTTGAATTAATTCAATTAAACTGGTGAATGTGCTTCGTTCTCATGATTAAATAGTTGGTGCATGCTTTAGAATGAGTGTAAAAATGAATTTGTGATGTATTTTGGGATTTTTAGCATAAGGACCTTGCGGTTTTCATACCCCGTGAATCCACACAGGTGTGCGGAATTTCCACACGGCCGTGTGGATTTCTGCAGTATTGATTTTTTGAGTAAACTTGATAAATTTCTTTTCAATTCTTGCAGATATGGCTCCCAGAACAAAGAAATCGGCCAGTAAGTATCCCCGCGAGCCTTCACTTGAGCCAGAGCACATGGAGTTCGCTATTCCCGAGCATCAGGCTCGGTTTGAGCATCTGGCAAAGCTTAAGTTCGGTCAGACAAGATTCTTGAACTTGAGTGCGATCAGAGAGATTCAGTTGGTCAATGACATGGCAGATGATGTTGAGCAGTTTCTTGCCATGGCGAGTTGGCACCGTCTATTACTGATTCGTGAGCCGACCATTCGTATTTTGACACTGGAGGTACTTGCATCATTAATCATACTCCAATTTCAACAGCATAGTTGCAATTCAGTTCAGAGTATTTTGCCAGTACCATAGCATGAGTGTTACACTGTTCTCTATCTGGCTTGGGCTCTATGATGAGGCATTCACCAATAATGAGGAGTGCGATTATTTACCTACTGACTATCCTGGTTGTTTGACTCTGCAGAGAGCATATAGGATACTGTGCGGCCAGGGTCATTATGAGCCGGGAGTGTAAAGGCTACATGCCTCTCCCGACTGAGTTATAGATATATTCATGCCATCTTGAGCTGATCAGTGAATGGCCGCGGTGATAACACTAGAATTTTGAGTAGAGAGGAGCTGTTATATTTGTACTCTATGGTGCAGAGCGAGACGATTCACTTAGGACATATCATGGCAGAGTATTTGAGGCATCAAGGACAATATACGAGAGTGGGGATGATCTTCTCAGGCCCATACATTACTCAACTTATCATGGTGATTTATCTTCTATACGCCATTCAAGGAGTTGAGAAGATTGTAGTACTGGCACCCCTCGGCTTAGAGACTATGCGTCTGATGGGGATACTCAAGAGATATCGAGATGGAGTGTATGTGATGAACATGCCACTACCAGACCCAGTAGAGGCCGAGGGATATGCAGCAGAGGGGTCATAGTTAGTTCTCGAGCCATAAACAGAACGGGAGCAGATCGAGGCATCTTCCACAACACGTAATCCACCTCCAAGACGCGATCTTCTCTCCACCTCTAGCCCATGATCGTTATGAGAGGCTCGAGAGTGCTGTAGGGGTGCTATAGAGTGACTTGGCTGAGGTTCGCACTACAAGCAGTGAACCACACTGAGGTGATGGCGCGTCTTGATGTCCTACAACAGTTACTCGAGTGAGATGCGACATCTCCTTTGTGATGAGAACCCAGACTCCTTAGGCATCACCACCACCATCATCACCACCAGTAGCACCAGTTGATCTAGCACCAATAGCAGTAGCAGCGTTGATAGAGCTAGACACTGACGCTTGAGGCATCTTTACTTTTCCTTGGTCTTATTTTTCATATTTCATTTCAGTATTATGTTTTGGACTTGTATCACTCAGAAAGGATCTTCCTTCTGAGTTTATCTTTTATTTTCAGTTTTCTCGAGTTCTATTTCATTTTCATATCTTTATATACTCGAGTTTTATTTTGTTTTTGTTGAGCTTTACTGAACCTCCTTATGTATACGTGCAGATGGTTTTGTGAGTATGGAAATTGAGGACTAGTCATGGACGCGGTAAATGTGCTTTTCACATGGCCATGTGTGCTCCACAACCCATTAGAACCCAACTCTAAATGAATATAGTTCTATCAAATATACCTCTAGGAGTTTAGGGGAGTATTGTTTCAATTGTCCAACTCTACATATGTTTTTGATTGCTTTATATTTTATTGTGCTTGCGTTCGTACATTGAGGACAATGTACATCTTAAGTGAGTGTGTATGTGGGGAGGAGGGGGGAGTTCACATTACATATGTCTATACTTATGCTTTAATTGATCATGCTCATGTAGGCTATGGCGGTTCACCTTAGTTGCAATGGTTGTATTCTTAAGTTTAAGAGAATTTTTAACATTGAATGTTCTCATGCTCTAGTTTCTACTTGAATTCTTAGAAATTTTTACCCGATTGACACTTGTTGCACTACTCAGTCATTAAACCTTGTGGAAACTCAAGTTCGATGATTAAGGGACTAGTTGATAAGTGCTTGTGTATTAGTAATACGAAGTTGACAAACGCCTCTTGCGTATGTCCCGCAAGTGCACGACTTTGTCGAAGTAATAAATGCCAGATGAGTGGGTATCATATCCACAGGGAGCATGGAATAAAAACACTTAAATTGTTTCTTAACTAAGCATAAAGTGAATAATAGGTAAAGTGAATAATAGTTGTGTGACAAGATATAATGTAACAAAAGTAAAAGAGACAACGAAGAGAGCACACGTAAAGTGGAGATAAGACAATCGATAAAAAAGGGGTACCTGGATTTTGTTCCGCCTAGGATAATCGTTTCAAGTGCAAAACCCTCTATTATGCTTTCTAACTAATGCATTAACGAGTCGTGGAGATCTTTCAATACATGGTCCCAAATCTCAGGTCAACCATGCCTAACTCTATACATGTCCCGGAGGAGAAATTGAATAATCTCTCAACCACGCACTCGCATAGAATCGCAATGAGTTCTAGGGATTCCAAGAGATAAATCCTCTTCTTAAATGTAGACCTAACCCTTTGGTCTAGGTGGAAGGTCCCTAGTCACAATGAAGCCCTAGGTGCTAAAATCACTTCAACGCTTCACTTCGTTGCCTCTGCAACTAAGCCTAGCGGAAGGTCATCCCTTAGCCCATTCACTCTACTATAACCACAAAGAACTCGAGGAAATGGAGGTAGGATAAATCACATTGGAGGGGAAAGGGGATGCTCTGCTACCTCTCGACTCACCCTCTCAACCCTCTCCAATCTAGCTTTGTCTAACTCTCGTGGTGTGTTACTCACTCACAAGGGTTACCAATAAGAATCCTAACCCTAGTGTCACTCTAAGGGAGAAATCATTCAACAAGCATTCAAGATTGGAACTCAATTAAAACATCAATTAAGGAAAGCATAATAAAAGGTTTAAAGAAATAATAGCATCCTAGGGTTCACAGATCCAACTACCCACTAGGGGGTTTAGCTCTCCATGGAGCTAGTTACAATCAATAATGAAATCGGATGTAGAAATAAGTAATCCATAGAAAAACCCCCTCGGTGTTCGTGTCAATGGTCTTGTGGAGTGGCCTCGTCCTATCCAAAGGTCTCCTTGTCAAGCCTAGGGCACCTCGCCGAATCGGTGCCGACGAAAGTTTCCCCAATAACTTTCTTCCAAGTGGAGCACAGTGTTAAAGCCGAAAAACCACTCCAAAAGCCTTGCCAAAACCCCTCTAAACCCTAGCCACCGTCCTCTCTCAAGTTGGGGAAAAGAGGGAGAAAAGAATGCTGAAATTGGGGCTGAAATTGACTTTAAATAGGGCTGAAATCGGGCATCCACATGTGCATGTGGATGTTCCACACGCCCCTGTGGAATTTTCACACGCCTGTGTGAATTCTGTGAAATTTTGATTTCCAGCCGGCTTTGAACAGTAAATTGCTACGGTGGTTTACTACAGTGACCTGCTAAAGTACCCCCCACCGTAAATACTCCCGAATCCACTTTTCATCGAGGCAACATAAACGGGCACACGTTTATGCCATAGATCGTGTCGCTTCTTCAATAAACGGGTTTATTGGTGAAGATCTTGCTATCATTGCACAAGTTGGGATACGCAAATGTAACTGCCTTCTTGCCCCTCCAACTCATTGTAATGGTTTGAATACATAGAGGTTGGCACACATTCATGTATCTTAGAGCCCCACTTGTGTCTTAATGTTTGTTGCTTCCAAGATTCTACCAAATAGTGCGTTCATGATCTACTTTTGGTTCTTTTCTTAATACTTTGCTTCACAACCCTACATGTGCAAAAGAACACAAATACACATGTATTAGTGCTTAAACCTGATAAAAGTCATGCTCATCGTAAGGAAAGAATACTTCGCATTCTTAACACACAAGCACTTATCAAATTCCCCCATACTTAAGCTTTTGCTTGTCCTCAAGCAAAAAGTAAAACATTGAAGTATAGAAGAAGGAAACATTAAAAGTGCTTGGCCTTAGGTTCACTAAAGCATGCAAGGAGAGCATTCTACAAGTAAGGGAAATTTCAACACTATATATGAAAAATCAATGCTCTAGCTAAAAACTCGAATAAAAAAGGACAACAAACCTGAGATCATGTAAGTGTGTGTAAACTTACTCAAGTAAACCCAAAGTATACTCCTCAATGTTCCAAGTATAAGGGACTTATTTAACTACAAAACGTAAAAAAAACAAAAAACAAAAAGATGGCAGTAGCTACACACATCCTCTAAGGTAGCCCTTTCCGAAGTGACCGCTAAGGTGGCTTTCACACTTTCGAGGTGGTAGGTAGCTCTTTCTACCCGGGTGGTAGCTTTCACTCATCCCATGAGATAGCTCTTTCTCTCATTAGAGCATAACTATTATCCGATTTATGAGAGTAGCTTCATACTTCATAGGTGGTAGCTCTTTCCACTCCCAATACCCAACTATACAATCTATTCTTTATCTTTTTTTTCTTCTTTCTTTTAGTTTTCCATTTTTTTAAGCAAAATGGAACAAGAAACAAAACTAATTAGTCCCTTGATAAGTGCTTGTGCGATATGAATGCGAAGCGTTCATTCCTTATGTTTAGCATTACTTTTCTCAGTTGTTTACATTAATATGTGTGTTTTTATGTTACTTTTATGCAGGTAGGGTTGTGATGCCGAGTATGAAGGAAATGGGCCAATGTGGATCACAATGCACCTATTTTGGAGGATATCTTGCTAAGGTTCAAACGCGAAGACATAGGACAGGTGTGAGATGCTAGAGTGTGTGCCAACCTCCTCGCATTCGAGTGAGTACATCCATTTGGAGGGGCACAAAGGCAGGCACACTCGAGCATTCCGTCTTATGCATACAAGAACAAGAACCCCACCAACATATATATCATTGAAGAAGCAAGTGATTCACGACGTGAACGTGTGCCCGTTTGCGTTACCCCGATGAAAGTATGGAATTGGGAAGTTATTCAGGTCGAAGACTATAGCAGAGCACTATAGCAGTATTGTTCACAGCTGGCCGAGAAATCAGAGAAATAGAGAATCCACATGGGCGTGTGGAAATTATCCACGCCTGTGTGGAAATTCCACACGGGCGTGTATATCCTCCACGCCCGTGGAGTTGCCCGATTCCAGCCCTATTTAAAGCGGATTCAGCCCCGATTTTGGTATTCTTTTCTCCATTTTTTCCCCAACTTGCGAGAGGGCTTTGGCTAGGGTTTTGAGGGGTATTGGCCAAGGTTTTGTAGAGGTTCTACGGCTCTGACATCGTGATTCCATTAGGAAGAAGGTTGGTAGGGAAGCTTCGATCGAGGCGTATCCTATACTGGACGAAGGAATCCTTGGACGACGAGTAGGGGACTTTCCACAAGACCATCGACACGACCATCGAGGGGGTTTCTTTATGGATTCATTGCTTTTACATTCGATTTCTTTGATTGTACTTAGCTCCATGGAGAGCTAAACCCTTAGTGGGTACTTGGGTGATTGTGAACCCTAGGATGTATTCGTTTCATTGAACTTCTTTATTATGCTTTCAATAAATTGATGCTTATTGTGAGTTCCAACCTTGAATGCTTGATTGTATGAACATTTCCCCTAGAGTGACACTAGGGTTGAGAGTTCTTGTTGGTAACCTTGTGAGTGAGTGACACACCACGAGCGTTAGACAAAGGTAGGTTGGAGAGGGTTAAGAGGGTGAGTCGAGAGGTATAGGAGCGTCCCCTTTCCCCTCCGACGTGATAGATTCTACCTTCATTCCTCGAGTTCTTTGCGGCTATAATAGAGCGAATGGTCTAAGGGATGAACCTCCACTGGGGCCTAGTTACGCGTGCAATGGAGTGAAGCGTTGAGGTGATCTTAGTATCTAGGGCTTAATTGTGGCTAGGGACCTTCCACCTGGACCAAAGTGTTAGGTTTAAATCTAGGAAGAGATTTATCACTTGGAATCCCTAGAGTTCATTGCAACTCTATGCGAGTGCGAGGTGTTGAGATTGTTCGATTTCTCCTCCGGGACATGTATAGAGTTAGGCATAGTTGACCTTAAATTTGGGACTATGTATGTAAGGATTTCCACGACTCACCATTGCATTGATTAGGAATTATAATAGAGAGTTCTTGCACTTGAAGCGATTATCCTAGGTGAAGCATCATCCGAGTACCTCATCTTTATCGATTGCCTTGCCTCCTCCTTACTTTTGCTCTCTTACTTGTTGCTTTTAATTTCTGAGAATTGAATCATTACCACACTTATCATTGTTGATACTTCACATAGTTAAGAATCGAATTAAGTGTCTTTACTCCCTACTCCCTGTGGAATTGACCCCGCTCACCCGGGATTATTACTTCGAACTTGAGTTTCCAAAAGAGTTTCATGAGATAGTGGTGCACAAATATTCATCGTGCAAAAATTCCTAGAAATTCAAGTAAAAACTAGAGCATGAGAACATTCAAATATAAAATTTCTCCAAAACTCAAGAATACAAGCATTGCAACTAAGGTGAACTACCATTGGCTACGTGAGCATGTATGTCAATCAAAATTTATATAAAGGACATGTGCAATGTGAACTCCCCCCCACACACACACACACTTTTAAGATGTACATTGCCCTCAATGTACGCATGCAAGCACAATAAAAGTAAAACAATTTAAAACACATGTGAGAGTGGGCAATTGAAACAATACTCCCCTAACTCCTAGTGGTGCGTTTGATGGAGCTAAATCCTTTGGAGTGAAGTTCCAATGGGAGGCGTGCAATTTTGAGGAAATTGACATATTGAAAGGAAGCAGATTGCGCCCATCAATTGAGGGGCCACCCGAACTAGAGCTTAAAACCTTTCCGGCACATTTGGAGTATGCTTTTTTAATTGAAGAATTAAACTCCTTGTAATTGTGGCTTCAAATTTGTCTATAGATCGGAGGAGAAGCTTGTTAGCATCTTGAAAAACATAAATCGGGCTATTGCTTGGAAGATCTCAGATATCAAGGGCATCAATCCATCATTTTGCACTCATAAAAATCTTGATGGAGGATAATTATAAATCGTGATCCAACCCCAAAGAAGATTGAACCCAAACATGAAGGAAGTTGTCAAAGCAGAAGTGGTAAAATTACTAGATGCGGGAATTATTTATCGCATTTTTGATAGTGCATGGGTAAGCCCAACTCAAGTAGTCCTGAAGATGGGAGGAATGACGGTTGTGAGGAATGAAAAGAATGAACTGATTCTAACCGGGAGATACCAAGGGTCGGGCGTGTTTGCATCGACTACTGAAGGTATGAATGATGCCACTCGGAAAGGACCATTTTTCCATTGCCGCTTATTAATCAAATATTGGAGCGATTGGCGTGGCATCGCTTTTATTGCTTTCGTGATGGTTGACAAGGTCCCCTGCATGATATCCCGCAAGTGCACGGGTTTGTCAAGTAATAATCTAGGATGAGCGGGTATCGAATCCACAGGGAGTAGGGAATAAAAACACTTAAGCCCTAGATACTAAGATCACCTCAACGCTTCACTCTGTTGCACGCGCAACTAAGCCTCAGCGGAGGGTCATCCCTTAGACCATTCACTCTATTATGGCCGCAAAGAACTCGAGGAACGAAGGTAGAATCTATCACGTCTAAGGGGAAAGGGGACGCTCCTGCACCTCTCGACTCACCCTCTCAACCCTCTCCAACCTAGCTTTTTATAATGCTCGTGGTGTGTCACTCACTCACAAGGTTACCAACAAGAACTCTCAACCCTAGTGTCACTCTAGGGGAAATGTTCATACAATCAAGCATTCAAGGTTGGAACTCACAACAAACATCAATTAATTGAAAGCATAATAAAGAGATTCAATGAAATAAATACATCCTAGGGTTCACAAATACCCAAGTACCCACTAGGGGTTTAGCTCTCCATGGAGCTATGTACAACCAAAGAAATAGAATGTAAAAGCAATGAATCCATAGAGAAACCCCCTCGATAGTCGTGTCAATGGTCTTGTGGAAAGTCGTCTACTCGTCGTTCAAGGATTCCCTTGTCTGGTATAGGATACACCTCGACGGAAGCTCCCCTACCAACCTTCTTCCAAAGAAATAACGATATCGGAGCCATAGAACCTCTCCAAAACCCTAGCCAATACCTCTCAAAACCCTAGCCGAAACCCTCTCTCAAGTTGGGGAAAAGATGGAGAAAAGAATCCTGAAATCGGGGCTGAATCGGCTTTAAATAGCGCTGGAATCGGGAATCCACACGCCACTGTGGGCACCCCTGTGGATTTCTGCACGGGCGTGGGTAATTTCCACACGCCCTGCGCGGATTCTCCAAACTGCTCATTTTTCGGGCTGGTTGTTAAGAGTAACTGCTATAGTGTTTGCTACAGTACTCTGCCAGAAATACTCTCGAATCCACTTTTCATGGAGGTAACATAAATGGGTACAAGTTTATGCCGTTGATCGCTTTGCTTCTTCAATGACGGATAAGTTGATGGAGATCTTGTTCTATGTGCATAAGTCAGAATGCTTGAATGTGACTGCCCTTGTGCCCCTCCAAATGGTTGTGCTAACTCAAATACGGGGAGGTTGTCACACACTGTAGCATCTCGCATCCGACTCATATCTTCGCGTTTGAACTTTAGCAAGATTTCCTCCAAAATTGGTGCATTGTGATCCATATTGGCTTCTTTCCTTTATAATTGGTTTCACAACCCAAACTGCATAAAAGAAACATGAAAACACGCATATTAGTGTAAAAACCTGAGAAAAGTAATGCTGAACATAAGGAAAGAACGCTTCGCATTCATATCGCACATGCACTTATCAAACTCTCCCACACTTAAGCTTTTGCTTGTCATCAAGCAAAAATTAAACATTCTGTGCATCAATGAAGAAAATATTGAAAGTGCTTGGCCTTAGGTTCACCAAAATATACAAAGAGATCATTCTACAAGTAAGGGAAATATCAACACTAAATATGAAAAATCGAAGCTCTAGTTAAAAACATGAATAAAAAAAAGACAACAAACCCGAAATCGTGAAAGTGTGTGGACTCACTCAAGTCAACCCAAGGTATACTCCTCAAAGCTCTAAGTATAAGGGACTTATTTATCTACAACAAGAAAGTAACAAAAATTTTAAATATGGTAGTAGCTTCACACATTTTCTAAGGTAGCCCTTTCCCAAGCGGCCGCTAAGGTGGCTTTCACACTTTCAAGGTGGTAGCTCTTTCTACCGGAGTGGTAGCTTTCACTCATCCTATGAGATAGCTCTTTCTCTCATTAGGGCATAACTAGTATCCGACTTATGAGAGTAGCTTCATGCTACATAGGTGGTAGCTCTTTCCACCCAAAATGTAAAACAAACAAGAAAACTATTTTGTTCCTTCTTTCATCATTTTTTTTAGAATTTAACACAAGAAACAACTATAACTAGTCCCTTTAACATCAGACATGAGTTTCGAATAGAGTTTTAAAGAGTGAGCAATGTACTGAGTGTAAATCGGGCTAAAATTCCTAAAAATTCAAATAAAACTAGAGCATGAAGATATTCAATGTTAAAAATTCTCCTAAACTCAAGAATACAATCAATTCAACTAAGGTGAACCACCATTAGCTATGTGAGCATGTATATCAATCAAGAATGAGAAAAAGGATGTGTGCACTATGAAACTCTCCCCCACACACACACACTTAAGTTGTACATTGTCCCCAATGTACACATGCAAGCTCACTCATAATGGATAACAGTCAAAAGCAAATGTGGGAGAAGCACTTAAAACAATACTTCCCTGATTCCCAGTGTTGCGTTTGATGAAGCTAAATCCTTGGGAGTAGTGTTCCAACGGGTTGTGAAGCTCACATGGTCAAGTGCCAAAGCACTTTGGCCGTGCCCATGACAAAGTCTCAATTCCCAAATGACAAGACCATCTGCACGCATATACGAGGGGATTCAGTGAAGCTCAATAAAAATAAAATAACTCGAGTATATATGAAAGATAGACAATAAATACAACTCGAATCAGAAAATGAAAAATAAACTCGTAAGGAGAATCCTTTTTGAGTGAACAAGTCTAAAAATAAAATGCGAATAAAGAAAAATGTAGAAAAAAATAAAGTCAAATGCTCGGTGTCACGCCTGCCGGCCCCTCTCATCATCGCTGGTGGTGGGAAAACATAAGGTGGATCCACCGGTGCTGGTATAGAGGATGGGGGTGCAGGAGATGCCGAGGGGGGCTGAGGAGTCCTTGATCGCAAGACATATAAGGAGGCAACGCCTCGCTCTAAGATCTGCTGTAATACGTTGAAACGTGCCATGAACTCTGTGTACTGAGTGGCCTGCGTAGCCCTAATCTCTACAATCTATGCTCGAGCCTCAGCCACCTCGGTCCGTATCACTCCCACCACACTCTCGAGCCTCTCGAAGCGATCATGGGCTCGAGATGGTGAAAACATACGTACGGGGGGAGCGTCCTCTGGCGCTGAAGGTGCCTCGGTCTCCATTAGTGCTTACTGAGGCTGGGGAGCAGGCTGGGAATTCTTGGCATGATCACCCTCACCCTCAGCTATCTCTGGAGCTGGTAGCACCAAATCATAAACCCCTGTCCAAACTCTACGGACCATGCCCATCAATCTCAGTGTCTCTAAACTCAAAGGGGGTAGGTATACTCGTCTTCTCAGCCCCACGAATCGCATCCAAGAGACCCATGCCCAGCACTAATCTCGTAATGTAAGGGCCCGAGAAGATCACTCCCAATCTAGCATAATGCCCCTGATGTCTGATGTATTCTGCCATGAAGTTTCCTAAGTGAATCGGTACACACTGTACCATTGAGTACAAGTACAGAAGTTCCTGTCGGCTCAGAACACCAGTGCTATCACCACGGCCATTCACCAACCTACTCATGATGGCATGTAAATATCTGTATGCAGGTCTAGAAAGGCACGTGGCCTTGGACACCGCCGACTCATCACGACCCCCGACCACATAGCACTCAGTAAGCTCTCTCAGGGGTCAAGGCTCCGGGATAATCGCTCAGAATCGAGAGTACTCCTGAGTGTCTGTGAATGCCTCCTCATACAAGCCAAGTAGAACTGAAAACTGAGTAACGCTCAAGCTATGGTGGTGTCCAAATACTCTGAACTGAGTGGCATCAATACTGTCAAAGCTCGAATAGGATCTGTCGAAATCAAATGATGACAAGACCTCAAGTGCGAGCTCTCGTATGGCTGGCTCTCTAATAGTTAATAACTGCCTCCAACCATCTACTGATACGATATCCTCGACCTCGTCTGCCAACTCGTCTCCCTGTTGCAAATCTCTCAGTATACTCATATCAAGGAATCGAGTCTGTCCAAAATGAACTCTCGACAGCCGCTCAAAACGAACCCTGTGCTCCGGAATGGTGAAACTCATGTCCTTAGACTCAGAAGATAACTCACGTGGCCACTTATTAGCTTGCTTCTTCGACCGGGGTGCCATAATCTGTAAAATTTGAGAAGAAATCAGTCAAACAAGATGATAAAGCATTACTGCAGAATTTCACACGGTGGTACAGAATTTCCGCACGCCCATGTGGATCCACGGGGCGTGAAAAACCTGCACGGCGGCACCTTAAAAATCTAAAAATAAATCTGAAAACTACTTCTAACTTTGTTCTAAATATGACTAATCCCCCTAAATCATGAATTGACGAAGAAATCAAGAAAACAGAAAAAGAGGGCTCACCGACGAGTTTAGATGAGAAACTTAAGATTCCGCCGGAAAACCTCGCAATAACTCCACCAAATTGACACAAGGAAGTCAGGGAATGATGTGAGGGCGTTCTCAGAGGAATAGAGGATGTGAACAAGGAAAGAAACGACTCCTCTTTAAAAAGAAGTCGCACCCCTTGGCGTTCTACGCATCCACACGGGCGTGCGGAAATTACCCACGCCCGTGTGCCACATCAAGAGAGCTCCACAGGGGCAGATGCACGCCCATGTGCACTCTCGGGAGAAACTCGCACAGTCTCTGAACGAACCTCCACGGGCGTGCGGAAATTACGTACGCACGTGCGCCCGACCAACAGGGGCAGATGCACGCCCCTGTGACTGCTCTGGACATCCTCGAAAATCTCATAAGTGTTTTGCACGCGCGTGCGGCAATTACGCACGGGCGTGGACATTCACAATCTCAACTCACAGGGGGAACCACACGCCCCTGTGTCTTCTCAGGATGGTGAGAGCTCCTCTGCAAAGATTCGCACGGGCGTGTGGAAATTACCCACGCGCATGCGGTTTTCATAAGGTCACCCACAGGTGCGAGTTCACGCCCCTGTGCGCTCTCGAGATAATTTGATAAACTCTGCAAGAAATCACACGCCTGTACGGAAATTACCCACGGGCGTGCGATATTCGCATGGTTATTCACAGGGGCAGCCGCATGCCCCTGCGCCTTCTCTGGATGAGCTAGCAATATAAATCCATGGGCGTGAGGAAATTTCACACTCCAGTGCGTTTTCACTGGATGCCTTAGAAAAACCTGCAGGCTCTGCAGAAAGTTTCTGAATATGTATACACACTCAGAGCCTGCCGTAGTATGCAAGTTTTGCCAGCGAAAAACATGAAATAAAGCTCAAATGACATAACTTTGCCAATTCCACATGAAAGCACACGATGAATACTCAAAGCCCACAAGAAAATCTCAGCACAAGCATCTAAAAAAATCAAGATACCAACACTTAACAAATTATTCATGCAAACAAACTAAACTAGAAGATAAGAAAACAGTAAACACTTGGGTTACCTCCCAAGAAGCGCTTGTTTGACGTCACTAAGCTTGACGTACCTTGTCTTACCTCACAAGGGTTCATAGATGATGGTTGCCCTCTTACCCATGACTTGAAAGCATGATGTGCAAAGTCTCTTGAGGATAGAGGGTGAATTATCGGGCTTCGGACCACCTAGCGATGCTTCATCCAACTCCTTCGGTTTACGGATGTCTCCAATATCCTTGGGCTATTTCCGGTGGAGTCTCCTAGCCCTCTTCATTTTCCGGAGCACCTTCTTCAAGATCCCAGGGGTAGATGGTACTTCTTCCGTCGAACCAAGCATCATTACTTCTTCATAATCCTCCTCTTGGTCGAACAAAACCTCGTATGGGTTCGGATTGAACATTTCCTGCATGTATTCATCAATAATCTTATCAGTAGTGTCTAGAAAGGATAAAGTATCATCGAAATCAAGAGAATGCTGTATGACTTCAGTAAGGCGGTATGTGAGCTTGTCATCTCCAACCCTCAAAGTTAGCTCTCCGCCGTCCATGTCAATCAATGCCTTGGAAGTCCACAAAAATGGTCTCCCAAGTATCAAAGGTACATCCGCATCATCATCGACGCCTAGTACTACAAAGTCAACCAGAAAAATTTACTTGTCCACCTTAACAAGAACGTCTTCAATGATGCCTCTCGGATGTCGTACTGTTCGGTCCGCTAGTTACAAAGTCATCCGAGTAGGCCTAGGCTCGCCCAAGCCTAGCTTTTGAAAGAAGGTGTATGGCATAACGTTGATACTGGCCCCTGAGTCTGCCAATGCCATTTCCTCACCTAGATTTCCATTAGGCGCATGGGCATGGGTAATTTTCACACGCCCGTACGGTTGGTTTCAGAGAAATTGTATGTTTTCCCGAGAGCGCAGAGGGGCATAAATCTGCCCCTGTGGCTCTCTGATAAGTGCTTGAGTAGGCATATTTTTATATATGTTTTACATGTATTGAGAATCATTTTTACCATGGTTTATATCTCATATTGTGTATTTGGTGTTCTTTTATGCATATAGATTGTGAATGCCTTGAAGAGTAAAAAGGAAGCAAAGATAGGTGATAAGTGCTTGTGCGATACGAATGCGAAGCGTTCATTCCTTATGGTAAGCATTACTTTTCTCGGGTTTTTACACTAATATGTGTGTTTTTATGTTACTCTTATACAGGTTGGGTTGTGAGGCCGAGTATGAAGGAAATAGGCCAATGTGGATCACAATGCACCGATTTTGGAGGAAATCTTGCTAAGGTTCAAACGCGAAGACATAGGTCGATGTGAGATGCTAGAGTGTGTACCAACCTCCTCATATTCGAGTTGGCACATCCATTTGGAGGGGCACAAAGGCAGTCACACTCGAGCACACCGACTTGTGCATATAGAACAAGAGTTCCACCAATGTGTACACCATTGAAGAAGCAAGTGATCCACGATGTGAACGTGTGCCCGTTTGCGTTACCCCGATGAAAGTATGGAATTGGGAAGCTATTCAGGTTAAATATTGTAGCAGAGCGCTGTAGCAACATTGTAGTATGTATTGTAGCAGCAATGCTCACAGCCAGCCTAGAAACCAGAGAACCAGAGAATCCACACGGGCATGTGGACATTATCCACGCTCGTGTGGAAATTCCGCACGGGCGCATGTAGCATCCACGCCCGTGGAGTCGCCAGATTCCAGCCTTACTTAAAGCCAATTCAGCCCCGATTTTGGTATTCTTTTCTCCATCTTTTCCCCAACTTGCGAGAGGGCTTCGGCTAGGATTTTGAGGGGTATCAGCTAGGTTTTTGGAGAGGTTCTATGGCTCCGACATCGCGCGTCGTTTGGAAGAAGGTTATTGGGAGAGCTTTCGTCAGCACCGATCCGGCGAGGTGTATCCTAGGCTGGACAAAGGATCCCTTGCGACGAGTAGAGGACTTTCCACAAGACCATCGGCACGACCATCGAGGGGGTATTTTTATGGATTCATTGCTTTTACATTCTATTTCTTTGATTGTACTTAGCTCCATGGAGAGCTAAACCCCTAGTGGGTACTCGGTTATTGTGAACCCTAGGATGTATTTGTTTCCTTGAACCTGTTTATTATGTTTTCAATAAATTGATGTTTATTGTGAGTTCCAACCTTGAATGCTTGATTGTATGAACATTTCCTCTAGAGTGACACTAGGGTTGAGAGTTCTTGTTGGTAACCTTGTGAGTGAGTGACACACCACGAGTGTTAGACAAAGCTAGGTTGGAGAGGATTGAGAGGGTGAGTCGAGAGGTACAGCTGTGTCCCTTTCCCCTCCGGTGTGATAGATTCTACCTCCGTTCCTCGAGTTCTTTGCGGCTATAATAGAGTGAATGGTCTAAGGGATGAACTTCCGCTGGGGCTTAGTTGCGCGTGCAACGGAATGAAGCGTTGAGGTGATCTTAGTATCTAGGGCTTAATTATGGTTAGGGACCTTCCACCTGGACCAAAGGGTTAGGTCTATAATTAGGAAGAGATTTATCACTTCGAATCCCTAGAGCTCATTGCAACTCTATACGAGTGCGAGATGTTGAGATTGTTCGATTTCTCCTCCGGGACATGTATAGAGTTAGGCATAGTTGACCTTAGATTTGGGACTATATAATTAAGGATCTCATGACTCACCATTGCATTGATTAGGAAGCATAATAGAGGGTTCTTGCACTTGAAACAATTATCCTAGGTGGAGCATTATCCGGGAACCCCATCTTTATCGATTGCCTTACCCCATTCTTTACTTTTGCTCTCTTTCTTGTTGCTTTTATTGTTGAGAATTGAATCATTATCACACTCCTTATCATTGATCTTTTCACATAGCTAAGAATAAAATTAAGTGTTTTTACTCCCTACTCCCTGTGGATTCGACCCCGCTCACCCGGGATTATTACTTCTACAAACCCATGCACTTGCGGGATATACTCAAGGGGACCTTGTCAATAGGCTATAAAGACACAATGTTGGGAGATGTGTGCCAACTTCCAAGAAGATTCAAGTAAATTCACTAGTTGGAAGGGCACAAATGCAGCCACATTGACACATTCGTATATGTGTGTAAACCGCAAGTGCACCGGTGTCAAAGTAATAATCCCAGATGAGTGGGTATCATATCCACAGAGAATACGGAATAAAGACACTTAAGTTGTTTCTTAACTAATGTGAAAGATAAATAGTGATAAGTGTGATAAAATATGAAATAAGGAAAATAAAAACAACAAGATAGAGGGCACAAGTAAAGGAGAAGGTATGCAAATCGATAAAGATGGGGTACCGAGATATTGATCCGCCTAGGACAATCATTTCAAGTGCAAGAACCCTCTATTATACTTTCTAATTGATGCAATAACGAGTCGTGGAAATACTTAATTACATGATCCCAAATCTAAGGTCAACCATGCCTAACTTTATACATGTCCAAGAGGAGAGATTGAATAACCTCTCAACCTCGCACTCGCATAGAATTGCAATGAGCTCTAGGGATTCCAAGTGATAAACCCTATTCCTATGTATAAACTTAACCCTTTGGTCTAGGTGGAAGATCCCTAGTGACAATTAAGACCTAGGTGCTAAAATCACTTCAACGCTTCACTCCGTTGCACTCGCAACTAAGCCCTAGCGGAAAGTCATCACTTAGCCCATTCACTCTACTATGCCCGCAAAGAACTCTTGGAACGTGGAGGTAGGATAGATCACATCAGAGGGGAAAGGGGATGCTCCACTAATTCTCAACTCATCCTCTCAATCCTCTCCAATCTAGCTTTGTCTAACTCTCATGGTGTGTCACTCACTCACAAGAGTTACCAAGAAGAACTCTCAACCCTAGTGTCACTCTAGGGGAGTATTCATACAATCATATCTCCCAGATTGGAACTCACAATAAACATCAATTAATTAAAAGCATAATAAGGAGGTTCAATGAAACAAATACATCCTAGGGTTCACAAATACCCAAATACCCACTAGGGGTTTGGCTCTCCATGGAGTTAGATACAATCAATGAAATCGAATGTAAAAACAAAGCATCCATAGAAAGACCCCCTGGTTAGTCGTGGCGATGTGACAAGGTCCCCTTGTGTATATTCCGCAAGTGCACGGGTTTGTCGAAGTAATAATCCCGGGTGAGCGGGGTCGAATCCACAGGGAGTAGGGAGTAAAGACACTTAATTCGATTCTTAGCTATGTGGAGTATCAACAATGATAAGTGTGGTAATGATTCAATTCTTAGAAATTAAAAGCAACAAGTAAGAGAGCAAAAGTAAGAATGAGGCAAGGCAATCGATAAAGATGGGGTACTCGGATGATGCTTCACCTAGGATAATCGCTTCAAGTGCAAGAACTCTCTATTATGCTTCCTAATCAATGAAATGGTGAGTCGTGGAAATCCTTACATACATAGTCCCAAATCTAAGGTCAACTATGCCTAACTCTATACATGTCCCGGAGGAGAAATCGAACAATCTCAACACCTCGCACTCGCATAGAGTTGCAATGAGCTCTAAGGATTCCAAGTGATAAATCTCTTCCTAGATTTAGACCTAACCCTTTGGTCCAGGTGGAAGGTCCCTAGACATAATTAAGCCCTAGATACTAAGATCACCTCAACGCTTCACTCCATTGCACGTGCAACTAGGCCCAAGTGGAGGTTCATCCCTTAGACCATTCACTCTATTATGGACACAAAGAACTCGAGAAACGGAGATAGAATCTATCACGTCAGAGGGGAAAGGGGACGCTCCTGTACCTCTTGACTCACCCTCTCAACCCTCTCCAACCTAGCTTTGTCTAACGCTCGTGGTGTGTCACTCACTCACAAGGTTACCAACAAGAACTCTCAACCCTAGTCTCACTCTAGAGGAAATGTTCATACAATCAAGCATTCAAGGTTGGAACTCACAATAAACATCAATTTATTGAAAGCATAATAAAGGAGTTCAATGAAGCGAATACATCCTAGGGTTCACAATCACCCAAGTACCCACTAGGGGTTTAGCTCTCCATGGAGCTAAGTACAATAAAAGAAATTGAATGTAAAAGCAATGAATCCATAAAGAAACCTCCTCGATGGTCGTGTCGATGGTCTTGTGGAAAGTCCTCTACTCGTCGTCCAAGGATTCCTTCGTCCGGTATAGGATACGCCTCGATTCGGAGCTCCCCTACCAACCTTCTTCCTAATGAAATCACGATGTCAGAGCCGTAGAACCTCTCCAAAACCTTGGCCAATACCCCTCGAAACCCTAGCTGAAGCCCTCTCGCAAGTTGGGGAAAAGATGGAGAAAAGAATGCTCAAATCAGATTTAAATAGGGCTTGAATCGGGCGACTACACGGGCATGTATGATGTCACATGCCCCTATGGAATTTCCACACGGGCGTGGATAATTTCCACACGCCCGTGTGGATTCTCTGAAACTATCATTTTCATCGAGGTAACATAAACGGGCACACGTTTATGCCGTGGATCGGTTTACTTCTTTAATGACGGATAAGTTGATGGAGATCTTGTTCTATGTGCATAAGTCGGAAAGCTTGAGTTTGACTGCCCTTGTGCCCCAACAAATGGTTGTGCAAACTCAAATACGGGGAGATTGGCACACACTCTAGCATTTCGCACCCGACTTATATCTTCGCGTTTGAACCTTAGCAAGATTTCCTCCAAAATCGGTGCATTGTGATCCACATTGGCCTCTTTCCTTCATAATTGGTTTTACAACCCTACCTACATAAAAGTAACAGAAAAACGCACATATTAATGTAAAAACCTGAGAAAAGTAATGCTCAACATAAGGAAAGAATGCTTCGCATTCATATCACACAAGCACTTATCACGATGCCTTGTGGAGAGTCCTCTACTCGTCGTAGGGGTCCCTTTGTCCGGCCTAGGATACACCTCGCCGGATCGGTGCCGACAAAAGCTCTCCCACTAACCTTCTTCCAAATGGCGTGCGATGTCAGAGACGTAGAACCTCTATAAAGCCCTAGCCATTACCTCTCAAAACCCTAGCCGCCACCCTCTCTCAAGTTGGGGAAAAGATAGAGAAAAGAATGCTAAAATCGGGGCTAAAATCGGGAAACCACATGCCCGTGTGGGCGCCCCTGTGGATTTTTCACACGGGCGTGTGGAATTTCCACAAGCCCGTGTGGATTCTCTGTTTTCCTGTTTTCTTGGCCTACTGTAAACAGTGCTACTGCAGTATTTTTGCTACCGTGTTTTCTACAATACCCTGCTATAGAAATACTCCCGAATCCATACTTTGATTAAGGTAATGCAAACGGGTACGCATTTACGTCGTGGATCGCCTTGCTTCTTTAATAACAGACATGTTGGTTGAGATCTTGTTCTATATGCACAAGTCGGAATGCTTGAATGTGACTGCCCTTGTGCCCCTCCAAATAGTTGTTCTAACTCAAGTACAAGGAGGTTGGCACACATTCCTGCATCTGGAACCCGACGTATGTCTTCGCGTTTGAACCTTAACAAGATTTCCTCCAAATTAGTGCATTACAACACACATACCTGCATGAAAGTAACAAAAATACACCTATATTAGCGTTAAAACCCAAGAAAAATAATGCTCAACACAAGGAGAGAATGATTCATATTCTTATCGCACATCTTCATGTTCCTTCTCTTTGTTAAGATTGCAAGACCTTTCAAAGATGCGTCGATGAAGAAAAGTCTTATAGCCTACCACATGGATGTGTGCCCGGACATGTGATCTTTCAATGTAGCAGTAATGTAGCAAAATTACTGTTCATGTGCTCACGTAGAAATTCCACGTACCCGCGTGGAAATTCCTGTAGCCCACACTGGCGCGTGGAAAATCCACATAGGTGCGTGGGGGCATGTGACAGGCGCTGTTTTGGGCTATAAATAGGCCGTTTGGCCTATTCTTTGACATCTTTTGTGCGGCTCTTGAGGGGTGAGACGGATAGGGTTTGGAGAGGAGGTGTTTGCCGATTTGGAGGGTGTTCTTCACCAACTTTGATATTTTCCTTCACCGTCATAGCACTTGGGAAGCCACTGGCTACCTAGCTTCGGGGAGGAATCCTTCAAGACGTTGAACTACCCACCAAGGCCAATCATCACAAATTCAAGGGGGTTTTCTTTATGGTTTTTGTTGCTTTTCATTGTATTAATCATTATCTTGTAACTTGCCCATAGAGGGCTAAACCCTAGTAGGTACTTGGGTATGTGAACCCTAGGATCTAGTCTTTTGTATTGATTTGCTTTATGTTTCTAGTTAATCCGAGTTGATTTGAGTTTTAATCTTGTGTTCCCATTGCTTGCATGTTTTATTGGTCCTTGTGGTTGATTGTATATGCATGATTTGTTACTTTGATGAGAGAGAGGTCTCAAGTAGAGTTAGAACTTCAAGGTTAAAGAGGGTTGAGAGGGTGAGTCATGAGATAGTGGAGTGTTCCCTTTCCCTTCCCATTGAGTGTTTCCTATCTCCGTATTCCCTAGACTCTATGTTACCATATTTGGTGTGAGGCATGAGATTGAGAGATTTCTCCGCTGGGACCTTGTAGGGGGTTAGGGATCCTTTGCAGGGAATTATGGTTGGATCTATCTTTAGGAATCAGTTTCACTATTAGGTGTCCCTAGAGCGTATTGCGGTCATATGGGGTGTGAGGTGTTGAGATTGAGCGATTTCTCCATCAGGACCTTGTAGGGGACTAGTGCCGGTGGCTTGGAGGTAAGGGCCAGTTGTTCTTGGATTATCTCGACTTATTAAACTCAGCTTAAAAGCATTTAGCGAATCTTAAACTTCATGTAAGATCCTAGTGGGAGCATTGCCTGGGTACCTCGTCTTTCTTGATTGAGATTCTCCCTCCATTTCATCCTTGCATATTCGTCTCCGGTATTAATTTCTTCGAACATTAGATCACCACACCTTTCCATTTATCATTAGGCTAGAAGACAAAGAAGAAGTTAGTACTAGTAGCCCTGTTCCCTGTGGATTCGACTACCCGACTCACCGGGTATTTTATTACTTCGACACTCGTGCACTTGCAGTTTACACGCATATTCAAATGTGTCACTCTCTCCTGTGGAGGGGCACGAGCGTGGGTAATTTCCGCACTCCCATGCGGAAGAACAAAATGTCAAGAGGCGGGAGTTTTCATTTAAAGTCTCATCATTACTCTTCATTTTCACATCCCTAATTTGTCTAAGAGAACACTCACACTCTTTCCCAACCTCGTACTGACATTTTGTGGGATTTTCACAGGGTTTTCAGGTTCAACTCGTCGGTAAGCCCTATTTCTTGCTTTTCTTCATCAATTCTAGATTTTAATCAATGAAACCAGTTAATGTTGCCTACTTTCTATAATTAGAGGGGTTATGCATTCTTAAAACAAAGTTTAGAAACAATTAAATGGTGTATTCTCGGATTTTTGAGTCGTAGCCATGCGGTTTTCACGCCCCTTGGATCCACAAAGGCGTGTGGAAACTCCACACGAGCGTGCGGATTTCTGCAGTACTACCTAATGAACTTGTTTGATTATTTTGCTTTCAAATCTTGCATATTATGGCACCCTCGGTCAAAGAAGCAAGCTGATAAATGGCCACGTGAGTCATCCCCTGAGCCCGACGAGCATGATATTTGTTATTCCCTAGCATCAGGCTAGTTTACAGTGTTTGTCTAGACTTCGGTTTGGATAGACATGATTCCAAGACTTGAGCATTCTCAGGAAGGTGCAATCAGCAGGAGACATGATAGAGGAGATCGAAGGAATGTTATCTGTGGGTAGCTGGAGGAGTCTCTTGTCTATTCGAGAACCAGCTATCCGTTCGCTTACCTTGGAGGTACTTTCATCATTTGAGTTTGATCGATCCTACTCGAGATTTGACAATAATGATGTTATACAATTAAGAGTAGTAGGTCATCATCACAGTATGAGTGTTACACATTTCTTTATGAATCTGGGTTTGTATGATGAGGTTTACACAGATACAGAGGAGTATGATCGATTATCCACATATTATCCTGGTAGTCTGACTCCTTAGAAAGCGTATATGACACTTTGTGGAGAGGGGCAATATGAGCCAGGGGTATCCAAGGCTACTTGCCTTTCTCGGCCAGTGTACAGATATATCCACGCCGTTGTTAATCGATCGGTGAATGGGCGTGGTGATAGCATAGGGGTACTGAGCAGACAGGAGCTACTATACTTATACTCCATGGTGTAGAGAGAGCCGATTCATCTGGGGCACATTCTAGCCAAGTACATGCAACACCAGAGCTAGTATATCTGAGCAGGGGTCATTTTCTCAGGACCGTATATCACGAGACTCGTCATAGGCATGGGTCTCCTAGATGCCATTCGAGAGTCTGAGAAAGCGAGTACACCTTGCTCCCTTAGGCATAGAGACAGCTGTAACTGATGGGGATGGTTCACAGAGTCCAGTCTGGAGTTTATGCTTTGATTATGCCAGCTTCAGAGATAGCTGAGGATGAGGGTGATGATGTCGAGGCTTCCCACGCTTACCCCGAGTCCCAGCTGACACCGATGGCGACTGAGGCATCTCCTGTGGCAGAGGAGCAACCCCCAGTACGTATGTTTTCACCATCTCGAAACTATGTTGGATTTAAGAGGCTTGAGAGTGCGGTGGGGGTGTTACGGATAGAGGTTGCTAAGGTGGGATGCGTAATACACAGAGTTTATGGCGCATTTTGACACATTATAGTAGATTCTTGAGCGAGACGTTGTCTTGTCATTTGTTCTGAGGCTATGGATCCCCCCACCTCCTCTAGTATCACCACCTCCTAATCCTCCTGCACCCTTTGATCTAGCACCAACATCAGCGGTGGAGCAAAGACCTGATGACACCGACACTTGATTCTGCTTTTCATTTCTTTACTTCTGCATTTCATTTTGGACTTGTATACTCAGAAAGGACTTTCCTTTTGAGTTTATTTTCGCTTTGATGTCTCGAGTTGTATTCATTGCCTTATCTTTTATTTACTCGAGTTGTTTTTGTTTTATTGAGCTTCACTGAACCCCCTCGTGTATGCGTGCAGATGGTCTTGTTAGTATGGGAACTGAGAACTAGTCATGGACACGGCCAAGGTGCTTTGGCACTTGGCCGTGTGTGGTTCACAACCCAATTGGATCAACACTCCCAAGGATTTATCTCCATCAAATGCAACACTAGGAGTCAGAGGAAGTATTGTTTTGATTGCTTCTCCCACATATATTCTTGTTTCATATATTATGAATGAGCTTGCATGTGTACAGTGGGGACAATGTACAACTTAAGTGTGTGGGGGGGAGTTTCATAATGGACATTTCCTTTATATTAGTTTTGATTGATATACATGCTCACATAGGCAATGACGGTTCACCTTAGTTGCAATGATTATATTTTTGAGTTTTGGAGAATTTTAACATTAAATGTTCTCATGCTCTAGTTCTCATTTGGATTTTTAGGAATTTTTGCCCGATTGACACTTGTTGCACTACTCACTCTTTAAAAACTCTTTTGGAAACTCAAGTTTGATGTTAAAGGGACTAGTTATAGTTGTTTCTTTTATAATCATTAAAAAAAAAAGAGAACAAAATAGTTTTATTATTTAGTTGTGCTTGTTGGGTGGAAAGAGCTACCACCTATGAAGTACGAACCTACTCTCATTTCCACAGGATTAGGGGTGAATCGTGATTAGTGATGAGTGTATTTTTTAATGGGTAAAGTACATACCCGTGTACTTGCCTATGTAATGTCCAAATTCCAAGGGATATAACTACAAAGTTGAAAAAGTTATTTAGCCATCCAATTTTGGCAAGGTGACTGAGGACTAATGGCTAGGGTTTGGAGTTGGATCTAAGGGAGAACTACTTTGAGTTGAAGGACTTTGAGTTGAAGCCTAACTGTAGTGGCGAATAACTTTGAGTTAAAGCCTAACTTCATTTAGATGGTGCAACAGATGTGCCAGTTTGATGGTTTTCCGGATGAGTACCCATAGTTTGTGACACCTTTAAGGCAAATGAATGTGTCCAAGGATGCAGTTCACCTTTGATTATTTTTGTTTTCAGTGCGAGGAATGGGCCAAGTAATGGCTAAGATCCTTTTCACAAGGGTCAATTACCACATTGGCATAATTGGCCGAGAAGTTCCTTACTCGATATTTTCCTTCGGCGAAAAATTACAAAGCTCAGAAATGACATATCTTCATTTTGACAAATTGATAAGTGCTTGTGTGCTAAGAATACGAAGTGTTCTAATAAGTGTCTAAATGTACGTATTTGAGTATATGTATTTGTTACCTCTAGCATGCATTTTCATGAGAATTGATGGCCGTTTTGTGCCTAATCGTCTGTTATTTGCTTTTCAGGGCAGGGGAGCGCCATGGAAGACACGAAGATATGATTCGGGCGAAAAAGAGAAAGAAAACCAGGTCGCAAAATCAGTGTAGCCCGACACTGTAGCAAAATCACTGTAACTGCCATTGTAGCACATAGGAAGTTTTCGAGTCAGGAATGTAATCATGGCATACGGCCTCAATGGTGCCCGGTATGGAGCCCGGGATGGTCATTGTAGCTATAATAGAAGATATTTACTTGATGGAGTTTGCCTACCCCAAATAGTGTCAATGTTGAGCTCCATAGCGAGTGGCATGGCACTCGGGATGGAGGCAATTTGGAGGGTATATTAGAGATATTGGAAGACTTTTAGAGAGACTTCTTCTTGGCTTCTTGGGCCGCCGCCACCACACAATCTTGAGGTCTTCCGGCCATCCTCCGGCGACGATCCTTGGGGGAAATGAGCACACATCATCACCAAGAGGGAGAGGAGCATAGGAGAAGGAGTTGGAGTGAAGATCTAAGCCACCATTGCATCACCATTCAAGGCTTCATCGATTCAAGTGGATCAAGACCGTAGAGGGGGTTTTCTTGCTTCTTTATTGTCTTTCTTTTCCTTGTATGTTGTTTATGTGTCCCTTGTCATGAGAGATTAACTTATTGTTGTGTTTGGATTTGGATGAACCCTATGGTTAATCTTGTGTATGAACTTGGAATGTTGTTCTTAATTGATTTTAATGGTTGTTTGAGATTCAATCTTTCATGCTTTCATGTCTAGAATTACATGTATGGAGAGATCCGTAATTCTACTATGAGTTGTATGCGTAGATGTGACCTACTCACGTATACTAGATCTAGGAGAGATTGAAAGGGGATACTTGTACCTACACGCCGAGAAATTGGTTGTTGGTAGCCCTCCATTGCTTGGTTTAAGCCAAAGGATAGTAGGTTTACTCCTATTAGAGATTTCCTAGAACTTAATGCGATCATAGGTTTGTTAATCCAGATGAAATTCTGATTGACATTCGTATGGGATCAATAGTTAGTTATAGAGAGATTGGGGCTAATCTACTTACGAGATCTCTAGGTCTCAATTATCATCAATGCATCTTTAACTCATCCTAGTTTGGGACTTAATGGCAACCCTAGGCAGATTCCTTGTCCAAACACTACCTTCTCATGCTTGATACTCCCTTGTTTATTTACATCTGTGTGCTAGTTACCCGGCCATAGATTAGTTAGTTTATTTTATTTTATTTCATTTGTTCTTCATACCAAGAATTGTAGGCTAGATAATAGATGAAGGGTGAGTAATAATACTTCCTTGGCCCCGTGGAATACTACGACCCCTGTGTCACTCACAGGGTATTACTTGGCGATCCCGTACACTTGCGGGCGATCAATCAAGTTTTTGGCGCCGTTGCCGGGGACATTCAAGGAATATTAGGAAAGCTTGTAATCTATTGCTCTAGCCATTTTTCTTTTATTTGTACATATTACTCTTTGTATATACTTTTCCTATTTTGTTTAACTTTGTTCTTTTTATACTCTTTTGTGCAAGGTACAATTTTCTTGGCAAATGCAAGGGGCTCGCAATTTGAATGATTCTAACTCAATTTCAGCCACTAATGTTGATGCCCATGCTGATTATATTGAAAACCAAAGACCACAAGGAAACCCTTACAGCTCAACTTACAATCCGGGGTGGAAATACCACCCAAATTTTTCATTGAATCAAGGGAAAAATCAAGAGGTTGCACCTCCTCAAGGTTCCCAAATGCCACAACCACTGCCAATAAAAAAGATTTACTACAGAGGATGTGTTGGCAAAGTTCATGATAAATACTGAATCGAGATTTCGAGACGTCAACACCAAATTTGATGCCCTCACCACCGAACTTCATGCACTTGACGCCAAATGTAATGCCCGATTTGAGGCCATCGATGCCACACTTTTGTTGGTGCAAGCTTCTCTTCACAAATTAGAGAATCGGGTTGAACAATTATTCCAAGAGCGAGCAATTGAACTTCCAACCACAAGCAACAATGAAATTGAAGAGAAATATGATGGAAGGGAAGTGGTTGAGAACTTTGGTGCATTGAAGGTGAAAAAGGTAGAAGAAGTGGCACAAATATCACTTGAGCTAGCCCTTAGCATGGAAGTGACTCAAATCACCAAGCACAAAAGAAAATTATTTGGGACAATTGAAGATATGGGTAGGAGGTTGAAGCCATCCAATGACCCACCGATGCTAATGTTGGACACGTCCCAACCAAAACTTTTTCCTTGGAGGCCCAAACGATATTTGTGGGTAATTAATGGAAGATTGACATTGGTTGAAGAAGGAGATATGGGTAGGAGGTTTACACCGTCCAAGGACCCACCGATGCCAAGTTTGAAAAGTTTTCAACCATACCTATTTCCATGGAGACCGAAACAATTTTTGAGGAAGCTCCAAGGAAATTCAGCCGGGAATAGAATGGGAGCGGGGAGGATGCTCAAACCATCTAAGGATCCGCCCAAGTTTAAGTTGCACAACTCTCGGCCTAAACTTATTCCATGGAGGCCTAAAGGTACCAAGTTCTTGGTCTCCGCAAGCTCACCATCCCGGAAGGTAATTCTTTTCTTTCATGGAAGTAGCTATGCTACATGTTTCCGGGAGGACCACACCCTCTTCAAGCCTCCTTAAGGTAAGAAAGAGGTACGTCGAGCTAATGACGTTAAACAAGCGCTTCTTGGGAGGCAACCCAAGCATTCGGGGGTTTATTTTCATGTTTTTGTGTTCTTTGTATTCATGTTCTTGTTATTTTTTGTATTTTCTTAGAGTTGCTAATTTGAATAAGTCCATGCTCTCATTGTTTTGTTTATCATGATCATTGTCCATGTGGTTGTTTACTTGATTTTATTGTGGAGTCGCACTTGTTTGGGCTATCATTTTATGTGTTAGATCGAAATTTTGAACCATTAGTTCATGGTGGAGATGATTTAAGAACACTTTGTAGCGCTGCCCATGTGTTTGGAGAAGCAAATAAGACTTTATAACATGTTTTGAGAGCCTTACAGCCTCTATGAGGAGTGCATAGAGGTCCTAAAAAAAATCCAGAAACTTTGAACTACTCTTCATGGGCTCTATGAGGAGTGCATAGAGCCCATCAAAGACAAATTCAGAAACTTTTTTTCACTACTCCTCGCGGGCTCTATGAGAGTGCATAGAGACCATCAAGAAAAATTCAGAAACTTTTTCACTACTCCTCGCGGGCTCTATGAGCACCTCATAGAGACCGTGAAGACTCCCTATTTCTTCATGAGAACCTTGTCAACTTGTCTCTCTCCTCATTCTTCTTCTTCTCCAACCGAGACTTAGCTTCCATGATTTACCTCTCCATGGCCGGATCTCACTAAATGCCGCTCTAAATCATCTCCACATCTCCTTGGGAATTAGATCTAGTGTTCTCCTTCAAGCTCCACTAAAGTGCTCTACATCTTTGTTGGTATGAAGCTTGTTGTGAATGAAAAAAATTTCTTTTCTTTTCTTCTTGCTTTCTTGAGTTTTTGTGTGGATTGTTTCAAGCTTTTTGCTTGTATTTTGTGGTATGATCATCATGTCTTTGATTTATCTCGAATTTATGTACAAATTTTTTCGAATTCATGATGAGGGGAAACTCTTGCAAATTGAATAGTACCCATACGGACTCCTTATGCCCGTATGGATCCTATACACCCCATTTTCTTCATGTTTTATCCATTTTCATGCCACATTATGCACTCTATTGGATTCCTCTATGCTTGATTGGGTTTTTCATGATTTGTAGGAATGATGAGGATGAAGAAATTGGCAACAACCATGGAAATATATTTACACCACATGAGTGACCACATTTTTGGACAAGAATACCATAGTACAAGATGTCATTTTGTGATAAAGAAACCTAATTCTAAAGACAAGGGCTAGCATGGACACTTTGTTTTATTGTTTAGCTTTTATTTTTTTTTCTAGTTTTTGTCTTAGTGTTTGCATGATTACTCCCCATCTCATTTTTGTAAATTTTTGCGGAATGATGGTGTCCCTTTTATGCCTTGCAGGGCATTAAGGGAGCTTGGTGAGCCCTCCTTCCATTTGGTGGAAGCCCGACCCAACATGTATAGCTCGCCATACTTTGTGTTCGGGTCACATCTCGCCGTATGCACAAGAATAACCGGGGAAGTTCGTTCCACCCTCCTCATTTGTTTTCATTGCATATATCATTATGTTTTTCATGATTAGTGTACATTGGGGACAATGTACAACACTAGGTGTGGGGATGGGTGTATTATATGTATTAGGGTGATTGTTTACATGCTAGTGTACCCATGATGGCTTGTTCATTATTGTAAGACTCTTCTAGCATGGTTTAATGATCGATTTGAGTTACATACTTGTTGTTGTACTCTATTGAATCTTGTTTCACCTCTAGTATTGTCTTGTGCACTGAATCTTGTGTTGATGCCCTGGGAATAGCCAACATGACTACTCTATCTCTCTTGATTGCTTAACACACAACTTTGAGTACTTGGCCTTAGAATTCTAAGTTCTTTCTTTCAATGAACTCTTAAGAACTTCCAAGTCTTGTTGAGCTAGCCCTAGTTTTGTGGCTTGTAGTGTAGTCTGAAGGCGTGATCTAGGGTGATTGTGAAAAAAAAAAATTTAAAATGAAAGAGAAATGAAAAAGTGAAAAGAGTAAAAAGAAAAATGAGTCTATGTCAGTATTCCTCTGCTAATGAAGCATGAATGCGTCTATGTAGACTGTAATCGAGTAGTTGGGTGGCTCTTGTGCCTAACCAACATGTGCACCCTCTAGAAAGATTTTCGGTGCAGTCTATGTTAGTCGGACTCGAAAAAGAAAGAAAAATGAAATGAAATGAAATGAAAATAAAAACCCTAGTGATCTTTTTGGCTACCTACTAGAGGTTTTGAGAAGAATAGGGAGTTAGTTCAAGTTTTTAAGCTTAGAAGGATCTTACTTGTTCATTGGAGTGGCACTTAGCATTTTAAGACCTAGTACTCTTGCCTGTGGAGTGATTAGCATCTAGAGCTGTACTGATTGAAGTCAGTAGGCTAGACCAGATCAGGGCAGATGAAATACAAGGTTCGCACACATGGCACAGACATATAGAGGTGAGACAAGATCTTTCTGTGTGCTTACTGTTTGTAACTCATCATCTAGTTATCATTTTCCATTGCTTGTGGAGTCTTGTATTTATTTGAGCCGGAGGTAATACATTTAGCCACTTATCATTATCTTTGTTTTCATGATGTGTTTGCTTGGGGACAAGCAAATGGTTAGGTGTGGGGATATTTGATAAGTGTCTAAATGTATGTATTTTAGTATATGTATTTGTTATCTCTAGCATGTATTTTCATTAGAATTAATGCCCTTTTTGTGCTTAATCGTGTGTTATTTGCTTTTCAGGGCACGGGAACGCCATGGAAGACACGAAGATATGATTCGGGCGAAAAAGAGAAGAAAAACCATGTCGCAGTACTGTAGCGTATTCCCTGCAGTAAAAGACTGTAGTTGGAGTACTGTAGTCCGACTGTAGCAAAATCACTGTAGTTACCACTGTAGCATCTGGGGAATTTTCGAGTCAGGAATCTAATCATGGCATACGGCCTCAATGGTGCCCGGGATGGTCACTGTAGCTATAATAGAAGATATTTACTTGATGGAATTTGCCTACCCCAAATAGTGTCAATGTTGAGCTCCATAGCGAGTGGCATGGCACTCGGGATGGAGGCCATTTGGTGGGTATATTAGGCATCTTGGAAGACTTTTAGAGAGACTTCTTCTTGGCCTCTTGGGCCGCCGCCACCTCACAATCTTGAGGTCTTCCGGCCATCCTCCGGCGACAATCCTTGGGGGAAACGAGCACACATCATCACCAAGAGGGAGGGGAGCATAGGAGAAGGAGTTGGAGTGAAGATCTAAGCCACCATTGCATCACCATTCAAGGCTTCATCGATTCAAGGGGATCAAGACCGTAGAGGGGGTTTTCTTGCTTCTTTATTGTCTTTCTTTTCCTTGTATGTTGTTTAAGTGTCCCTTGTCATGAGGTATTAACTTATTGTTGTGTTTGGATTTGGATGAACCCTAGGGTTAATCTTGTGTATGAACTTGGAATGTTGTTCTTCATTGATTTTGATGGTTGTTTGAGATTCAATCTTTCATGCTTTCATGTCTAGAATTACATGTATGGAGAGATCCGTAATTCTACTATGAGTTGTATGCGTAGATGTGACCTACTCACTTATACTAGATCTAGGAAAGATTGAAAGGGGATAATTGTACCTACACGCCGAGAAATCGGGTGTTGGTAGCCCTCCATTGCTAGGTTTAAGCCGAAGGATAGTAGGTTTACTCCTATTAGAGATTTCCTAGAACTTAATGCGATCATAGGTTTGTTAATGCGGATGAAATTCTGATTGACATTCGTATGGGATCAGGGGTTAGTCACCGAGAGATTGGGGCTAATCTACTTACGAGATCTCTAGGTCTCAATTATCATCAATGCATCTTTAACTCATCCTAGTTTGGGACTTAATGACAACCCTAGGTAGATTCCTTGTCCAAACACTACCTTCTCATGTTTGATACTCCCTTGTTTATTTACATCTGTGTGCTAGTTACCCGGCCATAGATTAGTTAGTTTATTTTATTTTATTTCATTTGTTCTTCATACCAAGAATTGTAGGCTGGATAATAGATTAAGAGTGAGTAATAATACTTCCTTGGCCCCGTGGAATACTACGACCCCTGTGTCACTCACAGGGTATTACTTGGCGATCCCGTACACTTGCGGGCAATGAATCATGTTCTTTCCTTATGTTGAGCATTACTTTTCTCGGGTTTTAATGCTAATATGGGCGTATTTATTTTACTTTCATGCAGGTAGGGTTGTGAGGGCGATTATGAGAGAAAGAAGCCAATGTGGGTCGTAATGCACTAATTTGGAGGAAATCTTGCTAAGGTTCCAGATGCGGGAATGTGTGCCAACCTCCTCGTACTCAAGTTAGCATAACTATTTGGAGGGGCACAAGGGCAGTCACATTCAAGTATTCCGACTTGTGCATATAGAACAAGATCTACACCAACATGTCCGTTATTAAAGAAGCAAGGCGATCCACGACGTAAATGTGTGTCCGTTTGGGTTACCTCGATAAAAGTATGGATTTAGGAGTATTTCAGGCCGGTACTATAGCAGGGTATTGTAGAAAACACTATAGCAAAAAATACCGCAGCAGTACTATTTACAGGCGGCCGAGAAAACAGGAAAACAGAGAATCCACATGGGTGTGTGAAAAATCCACATGCCCGTGTGAAAAACCCACAGGGGCGACCACATGGGCGTGTGGATTCCCGGTGTCAGTCCTTTAAAAGTCGATTTCAGCCCCGATTTCAGTATTTTTTTTCTCCATCTTTTTCGTAACTTGAGAGAGGGAGCGGCTAGGATTTTGAGAGGTATTGGCTATGGCTTTGTAGAGGTTCTATGGCTCTAACATCACATGCCGTTTGGAAGAAGGTTAGTGGGAGAGCTTTCATCGGCACCGATCCGGCAAGGTGTATCCTAGGCAGGACAAAGGGACCTTTGCGACGAGTAGAGGACTCTTCACAAGACCATCGCCACGACTAACGAGGGGATTTTCTATGGATGCTTTGTTTTTACATTCGATTTCATTGATTGAATCTAGCTACATGGATAGCTAAACCGCTAGGGGGTACTTGGGTATTTGTGAACCCTAGGATGTATTCGTTTCATTGAATCTCTTTATTATGCTTTCAATTAATTGATGTTTATTGTGAGTTCCAGTCTTATAGACTTGATTGTATGAATACTGCCCTAGAGTGAGACTAGGGTTGAGGGTTCTTATTGGTAACTCTTGTGAGTGAGTGACACACCATGAGAGTTAGACAAAGCTAGATTAGATACGGTTAAGAGGATGAGTCGAGAGATAGCGGAGCGTCTCCTTTCCCCTCTGGTGTGATCTATCTTACCTCCATTTTCCAAAGAGTTCTTTGCGGCCATAGTAGAGTGAATTTGGTAAGGGATGACCTTCCACTTGGGCTTAGTTGTGAGTGCAACGGAGTGAGGCGCTGAAGTGATTTTAACCCCTAGGGCATAATTGTGGCTAGGGATCTTCCACCTGGACCAAAGGGTTAGGTGTATACATAGTAATGGGTTTTATCACTTGGAATCCCTATAGCTCATTGCAATTCTATGTGAGTGCGAGGTTGAGAGGTTATTTAATCTCTCCTCTAGGACATGTATAGAGTTAGGCATGGTTGATCTTAGATCTGGGATCATGTAATTAAGGATTTCCACGACTCATTGTTGCATCAATTCGGAAGTATAATAGAGGGTTCTTGCACTTGAAACGATTGTCCTAGGCGGATCAATATCCGGGTACCCCATCTTTATCGACTGCCTTACCTTCTCCTTTACATGTGCTCTCTATCTTGTTGCTTTTATTTTCGTTATTTCATATTTTGTCACACTTATCACTATTTATCTTCCATATTAGTTAAGAAACAACTTAAGTGTCTTTATTCACTACTCTCTGTAGATACAATACCCACTCATCTGGGATTATTACTTTGACACCCGTGCACTTGCGGTTTACACTCATATACAAACGTGTCAAGTTTTTGGCGCCGTTGCCGGGGAGTAGGCATTTAGAAATACTTTGCACTTTATTTTCTTAGCTATTCATTCATTCTATTTCAAATCTTCTTTTCTATCATCATTCTGATTTTGTTTTCTTCTTTTGGTGCAGCTCCAGGTTATGACCGGAGGGAACCCTTCGATATTGATTGAAGGAGATCCCGAGCTCGAACGTACACTTAGAAAAAATGGGAAAGAACCTGTGCAAGAACAGTCTAATCTAGCTAATTTGGAAGTAGAAGAATCTGAAAACATGACAGAACAGAATGAGCAGTAGTGGACATTATCTGATTATGCAAGCCCTTCAGTATTGGGGACACAATCGAGTATTGTGCGTCCCCTGATTACAGCTCAAAACTTCGAGCTGAAGTCGGTACTCATCCACATGTTGCAGTAATCAGCACAGTTTAATGGTTTGGCCGATGAGGATCCAAACAGTCATATAGAGAACTTCCTCGAGGTGTGCGACATTCTTAAGATAAACGGGGTAACGGATGATGCCATCAAGTTGTGAGCCTTCACATTTTCCTTGAAAGGGAGAGTGAAGCAGTGGCTACACTCATTACCTAGAGCATCAATTACCACATGGGAAGAGATGGTAGAAGCTTTTCTTGCTCGTTATTTCCCTCCCAAAAAATCTGCAAAGCTTAGGAATGAGATCTCATCCTTTGTACAATCAGAATTTTAGTCTCTATTTGAGACGTGGGAAAGGTTCAAGGAGCTCCTGAGAAAGTGCCCGCAACATGGATTCCCAGAGTGGATGATTGTTTAGACCTTTTAAAATGGTTTAAATCTGAGTACAAGGCAACTCTTGGATGTGGCAGCAGGAGGTACCTTAGGTAGCAAGACCCCCGGTATGGCCCATCAACTAATTGAAGAAATGGGGTTAAATAGCTACCAATGGAATGCTAGGGAGAAGAAAAAATGGCCAGCCTCCATGAGATAGATGAAGTAACCTCATTGGCGGCTTAAGTGGAATCATTGAGTACGAAGTTAGATCTCCTAACTTCGAATAGAGTGGCGGCCGTGACTACTTGCACCGGGTGTGGTGGAGGACATGCTCCCTCTGATTGCTAGATCTCTATGGGTGATGCATCTTCGGTAGAGAATGTCGATTTTGTAGGTAATTCTATGAGGAATCAAGGAAAGCCATACAACAACACCTACAATCCGGGTTGGAAGAGTCATCCCAATTTCTCATGGAGCAACCAAGGTCTACAAAAGGCCATGGGGCCACCTGGTTTCCAACAACAACAGCAAACCACAAACATTGAAAACAGAGTTTCAGGTTTGGAGACCCGAATGAACTATTTGGAGAAGGCCTTACCTAGGTTTGTGCAATCATCTGATACAAGGTTCCAATCAGTTGAGGCTATACTTCGTAACCACACCGCCTCTTTATATAATCTTGAAAATCAAGTAGGGCAGATTGCGAAGTCCTTATCAGAAAGGCCACAAGGAAACTTGCCGAGTAACACCGAGACCAACCCTAGAGAGCATGTGAAGGCGATCATTTTAAGAAGTAGTCGTGAGGTTGAGGGTAAGCTTCTGAGTGAGAAGCCCAATAAACACGCACCCAAGGATATAGAGGTTGAGAAGGGAGCAAGCAAAGAGAAGGAGGTGGCACCCCCACCTTTCAAGCTAAGAATCCGTTATCCCTCTAGATTGAAGAATGACTAAGGGGATGAATAGTACAAGAAAGTCCTGAGTTTGTTCAAACAACTGCACATCAATATTCCTTTTGTTGAGACATTGGCTCAAATGCCTAAGTATACAAAATTATTAAAGGATTTGTTGACTAACAAGAGGAAGTTGGAGGACAGTGTTTCAGTGATCTTAAATGCTTCTTGCTCGGTAGTGTTGCAAAAGAATATGTCGAACAAGAAGAAAGACCCGGGAAGCTTCATCATTTCGTGTAACATTGGCAATTCGGGTGAGGAAATGACATTGGCGGACTCAGGGGCCAGTATCAACGTCATGCCATACACCTTCTTTTAGAAGCTAGGCTTGGGAGAGCCTAGGCCCACTCGGATGACTTTGAAATTGGCGGATCGAACAGTGAGACATCCGAGGGGTATCATTGAAGACGTGCTTGTCAAGGTGGACAAGTACATATTTCCTGCAGACTTTGTGGTGCTAGACGTTGATGAGGATGCGGATGTACCCTTGATACTTGGGAGGCCATTCTTGCGGACTTCTAAAGCATTGATTGACATGACGGCGGAGAGTTAACATTGAGAGTTGAAGATGACAAGCTCACATACCGCCTTGCTGAAGCCATTCGTCATTCTCTTGATTTCGATGATACTTTGTATTTTCTAAACACTACTAATGAGAGATGAATATATGTAGGAAATGTTTAATCCGGACCCATACGAGGGTTTGTTTGACCAAGAGATGGACAATGATGGAATATGAAGAAGGTGCTCCGGATGATGAAGAGGGCTAGGAGAAACCACCGGAAATTCTCCAAGGCTGTTAGTGATGTGCGCGAACCGAACAAATTGGATGAATCATTGCTAGGTGGTCCCAAGCCTGATAATTCACCGTCTACTTTCAAAAGACTTTGCTCATCATGTTTCCAAGCCATGGGTAAGAGGGCAACCTTGATCTATGAGCCCCCGTAAGGTAAGACAAGGTACGTCAAGCTAAGTGACGGTAAACAAGCGCTTCTTGGGAGGCAACCCAAGTGTTTACTATTTTCTTAATTTGGTAGTTTAGTGTTTGCTTTAATAAATTGTTGAGTATTGGTGTCATGATTTGTAGATGCTTTTGCTGTGATTTTCTTGTGGACTGGTAATTTCACCGTGTGTTTTCATGTGAATTTGACGAAGTTTTGGTCGTTTGAGATATCTATCATGTTTCTCACTGATATAGTTTGCATATTAGGGTAAACTCTGAGTGTGTAAACATGTTCAGAAATTTTCTGCAGAGCCTGCAAAGTTTTCTAAGGCATCCAGAGAAAACACACAGGCTTGTGGAATTAACACACGCCCGTGGTTTTATATTGCGAGCTCATCCAGAGAAGGCATAGGGGCGTGGACCACCCCTGTGAATGACCTTGTGATTATCACACGCCCGTGGGTAATTTCCACACGGCGTGTGATTTCCTGTATAGACTTGGCAAACTATACCGAGAGCACACAAGGGTTGGAC
Source organism: Dioscorea cayenensis subsp. rotundata (assembly GCF_009730915.1). Lineage (NCBI taxonomy): Eukaryota > Viridiplantae > Streptophyta > Magnoliopsida > Dioscoreales > Dioscoreaceae > Dioscorea > Dioscorea cayenensis. The sequence goes on along the minus strand of NC_052472.1, from coordinate 12,818,686 downwards.
TCGCACCTGTGGGTGAACTTGTGAAATACGCACGGGCGTGGGAAATTTCCACATGCCCGTGTGGATCTCTCCAGATGAGCTCTCTCCATCCCGAGAAGACACAGGGGCGTGCGGCTGCCCCTGTGAGTTGGGCTTGTGAATGCCCACACCCGTGCGGAAGTTCCACACGGGTGTGTGAAACACTTAGCGATTATTCTCGGGTGGACAGAGAAGCCACAAGGGCGTGCGGCAGCCCCTGCGGGTCGGGCGCACGGGCGTGGGTATTTCCCACACGCCCATGTATTTTCATTCAAAGACAGTGAGTGTTTTCTTGGGAGTGCACAGGGGCGTGCACCTGCCCCTGTGAAGCTTTCCTGTGGAGACGCACGGGCGTGGGTAATTTCCGCACGCCCGTGCAGTTGTACATAACGCCAAGAGGCACGAGTTTTTTTTAAAAGGATTATTGTTTCTCTTTACTCTCATAACCTCCATTCATCTGAGAGCACTCTTATATTGTTTCAAGTCCTTGTATTGCCGATTTGGAAGAATTTTGTTTGGGTTTCCGGCCGATTATAAGTTCTCTCATCTCAACTCATCGGTAAGCCCTATCTTTTAGTTCCTTCGCAAATTCATGACTTACATCAATGAAATCAGTTAATAATGCTTCATTTCTATAATTAGAATGATTGTATAAGTTTAGCGCAAAGTTAGCAACAATGTAATGGTGCATTTGTGGATTTTTGAGGCGTGGCCGTGCGTTGTTCACACCGCGAGGATCCACACGGGCGTGTGGAAATTCCGCATGACTGTGTGGATTTCTGCAGCATTCCTTAATTAAATTGTTTGATCAATTTTTTTATTTTTAATTTTGGAGATTATGGCATCCAGGTCAAAGAAGCAAGATGATAAGCGACCGCGAGAGTCGTCTCTTGAGCCCGAGAGCATGAGATTCACCATCCCCGAGCAGCAGGCTTGCTTTGAGTGTCTGTCGAGACTTTGGTTCGGGCAGACTTGATTCTTGGACACGAGTATACTGAGAGACTTGTAGTAAGGAGATGAGTTGGCAGATGAGGTCGAGGATCTCGTTTTGGTGGATGGTTGGAGGCAGTTATTGTTGACTAGAGAGCCAGCCATCTGTGAGCTTACATTGGAGGTCTTGTCATCATTTGAGTTCGACAGATCCTATGTGAGATTTGACAGCCTCGACGTCATTCAGTTCAGAGCACTTGGACATCACTATAGTCTGAGTATCACTCAGTTCTAAGTCTAGCATGGTTGGCAAGGTTCAGACGAGGGTTTATTCTCTGGTGTTACTGGTTCCGGAGATAGCCGAGGAGGAGGGTGATGATGCCGAGGCTTTCGAGCTTACTCCCGAGCCTCAGGCAGCATCGATGGAGACCGAGGCACCTCATATGGCAGAGGATCCACCCCTAGTACATATGTTTTCACCATCTCGAGCAAATGATCATTTTGAGAGGCCCGAGAGTGCTGTGGGGGTGATACGGACAGGGGTCGCTTAGGCCCAAGCAGAGATTGTTGAGATTCGGGCTATGCAGGCCACACAGCATATAGAGTTCATGGCATGTTTCGACATGTTACAGAGGATTTTAGAGCGAGACGTCACCTCGTCATTTGTCATGCGGTCGAGAACTCCCTCGGCATGTCCAGCACCTCCATCCCCTATTCCAGCATCGGTTGACACACCATGTACTTCATCACCCAAAGCTACCAAAAGCGAGTGGAGCAGAGCATGACACCGACACTTGATTTGTTTTTTTTCATTTCTTTTACTTTTGCACTTATATTTTGGACTTATATTCTCAGAAAAGACTCCCCTTCTGAGTTTATCTTTTATTTTACTGTCTCGAGTTGTATTCATTGTGATAACTGCTTGTGCGATGTGAATGCAAAGCGTTCTTTTCTTATGTTGAGCATTACCTTTATTGGGGTTTTACACTAATATGTGTGTTTTTATGATACTTTTATGCAGGTTGGGTTGTGAAACCAATTATGAAGGAAAGAAGCCAATGTGGATCACAATGCACCGATTTTGGAGGAAATCTTGCTTAAGTTCAAACGCGAAGATATGAGTCAGGTGCGAGATGCTAGAGTGTGTGCCAACCTCCCTGTATTTGAGTTAGCACAACCATTTGGAGGGGCACAAGGGCAGTCACACTCAAGCATTCCGACTTATGCACATAGAACAAGATCTACATCAACTTATCCGTCATTGAAGAATCAAAGCGATCCACGGCATAAACGTGTGCCCGTTTATGTTACCTCGATGAAAAAGTGGATTCGGGAGTATTTTTTTGGCGAGATCGTAGCGAAAGTTCTTACGTTCACGACCGGCGAAAAATGATTCGCAGAGAATCCACTGCACTGTGTGGAAATTACCCAAGCCCATGTGGAAATTCCACAGGGGCGTGTGGATTCCCGATTCCAGCCCTATTTAAAGCCGATTCAGCCTCGATTTCAATATTCTTTTCTCCATTTTTTCCCCAACTTGAGAAAGGGTTTCATCTAGGGTTTTGAAAGGTATTGGCTAGGGTTTTGGAGAAGTTCTACGGCTCAGACATCGTCATTCCTTTGGAAGAAGGTTGGTAGGGGAGCTTCCGTCGAGGCGTATCTTATACCGGACAAGGGAATCCTTGGACAATGAGTAGAGGACTTTCCACAAGACCATCGACATGACTATCGAGAGGGTTTCTCTATGGATTCATTGCTTTTACATTCTATTTCTTTGATTGTAATTAGCTCCATGGAGTGCTAAACCCCTAGTGGGTACTTGGGTATTTGTGAACCCTAGGATGTATTTGTTTCATTGAATCTCTTTATTATGCTTTCAATTAATTGATGTTTGTTGTGAGTTCCAACCTTGAATGCTTGATTGTATGAACATTTCCCCTAGAGTGATACTAGGGTTGAGAGTTCTTATTGGTAACCTTGTGAGTGAGTGATACACCACGAGTGTTAGAAAAACCTAGGTTGGGGAGGGTTGAGAGAATGAGTCGAGAGGTACAGGAGCGTCCCCTTTCCCCTTCGAGTTCTTTGTGGCCATAATAGATTGAATGGTCTAAGGGATGACCCTCCGCTGGGGCTTAGTTGCGTGTGCAACAGAGTGAAGCGTTGAGGTGATCTTAGTATCTAGGGCTTAATCGTGGTTAGGGACCTTCCACCTGGACTAAAGGGTTAGGTCTATAATTAGGAAGAGATTTATCACTTGAAATCCCTAGATCTCATTGTAACTCTATTCCAGTGCGAGGTTAAGAGGTTATCTAATCTCTCCTCCGGGACATGTATAGAGTTAGCTATAGTTGACCTTAGATTTGGGACTATGTAATTAAGGATTTCCATGACTCACCATTGCATTGATTAGGAAGCATACTAGAGGGTTTTTGCTCTCGAAACGATTGTCCTAGGCGGAGCATTATCCGAGTACCCCATCTTTATTGATTGCCTTACCTCCTCCTTTACTCCTGCTCTCTTACTTGTTGTTTTTACTTTTGAGAATTGAATCATTGTCACCCTTATCACTACTGATCTTTCACATAGCTAAGAAGCGGATTAAGTGTTTTTATTCCCTACTCCCTGTGGATTCGATACCTGCTCATCCGGGATTATTACTTCGACAAACCTGTGCACTTGCGGGATATACGCAAGGGGCTTGTCAAGTTTTTGGCACCGTTGCCGGGGAGTAGGCATTTAGAGATAGGTCTTCAATGATGCCTCTCGGATGTCGTACCGTTCGGTCCGCCAATTGTAAAGTCATCCGAGTAGGCCTTGGCTCACCCAAGCCTAGATTTTGGAAGAAAGTATATGGCATGACGTTGATACTTGCCCCTGGATCCGCCAATGCCATTTCCTCACCTAAGTTGCCGATGTTACACGGAATAATGAAGCTTTCCGGATCCTTCTTCTTGTTCGGCATGTTCTTTTGCAACACCGCCGAGCCTGAAGCATCAATCACCACTGAAGCACTCTCCTCCAATTTCCTCTTATTGGTCAATAGGTCTTTCAGGAACTTCGCATACTTAGGCATTTGAGCCAAAGCCTCAACAAAAGGAATGTTGATGTGGTGTTGCTTGAACAAACTCAGGAACTTCTTATACTGTTCATCCCCTTGGTCATTCTTCAATCTAGAGGGATAAGGGATTCTTGGCTTGAAAGGTGGGGGTTCCACCTCTTTCTCTTTGTTTGCTCCCTTCTCAACCTCTAGGACCTCAGGTGCGTGTTCTTTCGGCTTCTTACTCGGAAGCCTCCCTTCAACCTCACGACCGCTTCTCAAAGCAATCGCCTTCACATGTTCTCTCGGGTTGGTTTCCGTGTTACTTGGTAAACTTCCATGTGGCCTTTCGGAAAGAGATTTCAATATTTGCCCCACTTGATTTTCAAGATTGTGCAAGGAGGCGGTGTGATTATGAAGTGTAGCCTCAACTGATTCAAACCTTGTATTTGCCGATTGAACAAATCTAGCCAAGTGCTTCTCCAAATCCGTCATTCGGGTTTCCAAGCCTGAAATTCTATTTTCCACTTGAGGGGCTTGTTGTTGTTGGAACCCCCGATGGCCCCATGGTCTTCTGTGGTCCTTGATTACTCCATGAAAAGTTGGGATGATTCTTCCAACCTGAATTGTAGGTGTTGCTGCATGGATTTCCTTGAGGTCTCATTCCATTACCTACAAAGTCGACATTCTCAACTGAAGAAACATCACCAATGACGATTGGGCAATCGGAGGGAGCATGTCCTCCACCACAACCGGTGCAATTGGTAACGGCCGCAACTCTATTCGAACCTATAAGATCTAGCTTCTTACTCAAACTCTCCACTTGGGCCGCCAATGAAGTTACCGCATCAATTTCATGGAGACCGGCCACTTTTTTCTTTTCCCTAGCATTCCACTGGTAACTATTTAACCCCATTCTCTCAATTAATTGACGAGCCTCGTCGGGGGTTTTGCTACCTAAGGTACCTCCTGCCGCCGCATCCAAGAGTTACCTTGAACTCGGGTTCAAACCATTGTAGAAGGTTTGAACAATCATCCACTCCGGGAATCCGTGTTTTGGACACTTGCGCAGGAGTTCCTTGAACCTTTCCCATGTCTCGAATAGAGACTCCAATTCCAACTGCATAAAGGATGAGATCTCATTCCTAAGCTTTGCTGATTTTCCGGGAGGGAAATAACGGGCTAGAAAAGCTTCTACCATATCCTCCCATGTAGTGATTGATGCTCTAGGTAATGAGTGTAGCCACTGCTTTGCTTTCCCCTTTAAGGAAAATGGGAAGGCTCTCAACTTGATGGCATCATCCATCACACCATTTATCTTCAGCATGTCACACACCTCGAGGAAGCTCTCTATGTGACTGTTTGGATCCTCATCGGCCAAACCGTTGAATTGTGCGGACTGCTGCAGCATATGGATGAATGCCGGCTTTAGCTCAAAATTCTGAGCTGTAATTGGGAGACGCACAATACTCGATTGTGTCCCCAACACTGAAGGTCTAGCATAATCGGATAGTGTTCGTTGTTGCTTATTTTGTTCTTCCATGTTGCCAGATCCTTCTACTTCCAAATCAGCTGGATTAGGCTGTTCTTGTACAGGTTCTTTCCCTTTCCTTCGAAGTGTATATTCAAGCTCAGGGTCTCCTTCAATCAATATTGATGGATTCCCTCGGGACATAACTTGGAGCTGCACCAAATGTAAAGAAAAAGAAAATCAGAACGATGATAGAATAAGAAGATATGAAATAGAATGTGTAGTGAAATAGCTAAGAAAACAAAGTGCAAAGTATCTCTAAACGCCTAACTTCCCAGCAACGGCGCCAATAACTTGACAAGTTCCCCTTGCTTATATCCCGCAAGTGCACGGGTTTGTCGAAGTAATAATCCCGGATGAGCGGGGTCGAATCCACAGGGAGTAGGGAGTAAAGACACTTAATTCGATTCTTAGCTATGTGGAGTATCAACAATGATAAGTGTGGTAATGATTCAATTCTCAGAAATTAAAAGCAACTAGTAAGAGAGCAAAAGTAAGGAGGAGGCAAGGCAATCGATAAAGATGGGATACTCGGATGATGTTTTACGTAGGATAATCGCTTCAAGTGCAAGAACTCTCTATTATGCTTCCTAATCCATGCAACGGTGAGTCGTGGAAATCCTTACATACATAGTCCGAAATCTAAGGTCAACTATGCCTAACTCTATACATGTCCCGGAGGAGAAATCGAACAATCTCAACACCTCGTACTCGCATAGAGTTGCAATGAGCTCTAGGGATTCCAAGTGATAAATCTCTTCCTAGATTTAGACCTAACCCTTTGGTCCAGGTGGAATGTCCCTAGCCACAATTAAGCCCTAGATACTAAGATCACCTCAACGCTTCACTGCATTGCACGTGCAACTAGGCCCCAGCGGAGGTTCATCCCTTAGACCATTCACTCTATTATGGCCGCAAAGAACTCGAGGAAGGGAGGTAGAATGTATCACGTCGGAGGGGAAAGGTGACGCTCTTGTACCTCTCGACTCACCCTCTCAACCCTCTCCAACCTAGCTTTATCTAACGCTCGTGGTGTGTCACTCACTCACAAGGTTACCAACAAGAACTCTCAACCCTAGTGTCACTCTAGGGGAAATGTTCATACAATCAAGCATTCAAGGTTGGAACTCATAATAAACATCAATTTATTGAAAGCATAATAAAGAAGTTCAATGAAACGAATACATCCTAGTGTTCACAATCACCCAAGTACCCACTAGGGGTTTAGCTCTCCATGGAGCTAAGTACAATCAAAGAAATCGAATGTAAAAGCAATAAATCCATAAAGAAACCCCCTCGATGGTTGTGTCGATGGTCTTGTGGAAAGTATTCTACTCATCGTCCAAGGATTCCTTCGTCCGGTATAGGATACGCCTCGATCGAAACTCCCCTACCAACCTTCTTCCTAATGGAATCACGATGTCAGAGCCGTAGAACCACTCCATAACCTTGGTCAATACCCCTCGAAACCCAAGCCGAAGCCCTCTCGCAAGTTGGGGAAAAGATGGAGAAAAGAATACCAAAATCGGGGCTGAATCGGCTTTAAATAGGGCTGGAATCGGGCAACTCCACGGGCGTGGATGGTACACGCGCCTGTGCGGAATTTCCACACGGGCGTGGATAATTTCCACACGCCCGTGTGGATTCTCTGTCTCTCTGATTTCTCGGCCGGCTGTGAACAGTATTGCTACAGTATTGCTACAGTGCTCTGCTACAATCTTCGACCTGAATAACTTCCCAATTCCATACTTTCATCGGGGTAACGCAAATGTGTACATGTTCATGTCGTGAATCACTTGCTTCTTCAATGATATATATGTTGGTGGGGTTCTTGTTCTTGTATGGATAAGACGGAATGCTCGAGTGTGCATGCCTTTGTGCCCCTCCAAATGGATGTACTTACTCGAATACGAGGAGGTTGGCACACACTCTAGCATATCACACCTGTCTTATGTCTTCGCGTTTGAACCTTAGCAAGATCTCCTCCAAAATAGGTGCATTATGATCCACATTAGCCCATTTCCTTCATACTTGGCCTCATAACTCTAGCTGCATAAAAGTAACATAAAAACACACATAAAAGGAATGAATGCTTCGCATTCATATCGCACAAGCACTTATCAACATACACTTTGAAGAAAAGGTAAAGACCCTGTGCAAGAACAGTCTAATTTAGCTGATTTGGAAGTGGAAGAATCTGAAAACATGGCAGAACAGAATGAGCAACAGCGAACATTATCCGATTATTCTAGACCTTCAGTGTTGGGGACACAGTCGAGTATTGTGCGTCCCCCGATTACACCTCGGAACTTCGAACTGAAGCCAACATTCATCCACATGTTGCAGCAATCTGCACAATTCAATGGTTTGGCCGATGAAGATCCAAATAGTCATATAGAGAGCTTTCTTGAGGTGTGTGATATGCTAAAGATAAACGGGGTAACGGATGATGCAATCAAGTTGCGAGCCTTCCCATTTTCCCTAAAGGGTAGAGCGAAGCAGTGGCTACACGCATTACCTAGAGTGTCAATTACCACGTGGGAGGAGATGGTAGAAGCTTTTCTGGCCCGTTATTTCCCTCCCCGAAAAAAATCGAGCAAAGCTTAGGAACAAGATCTCATCCTTTGTTCAGTTGGAATTAGAGTCTCTATTCGAGACATGGGAAAGGTTCAAGGAGCTCCCGAGAAAGTACCCGCAACACGGATTCCCGGAGTGGATGATTGTTCAGACCTTTTATAATGGTTTGAACCCGAGTACAAGGCAAATCTTGGATGCGGCAGCAGGAGGTACCTTAGGTAGCAAGACCGCCAATGAGGCCCATCAGTTAATTGAAGAATTGGGGTTAAACAACTACCAATGGAATACTAGGGAGAAGAAAAAAGTGGCCGGTCTCCATGAAATAGATGCGGTAACTTCATTGGCGGCTCAAGTGGAAAATTTGAGTAAGAAGTTAGATCTTCTAACTTCAAATAGAGTGGTGGCCGTGACTCATTGCACCGGGTGTGGTGGAGGACATGCTCCCTCCGATTGCCCGATCTCTATGGGTGATGTTTCTTTGGTGCAGAACGTTTATTTTGTAGGTAATGGCATGAGACCTCAAGGAAACCCATGTAGCAATACCTACAATCCAGGTTGGAAGAATCATCCCAATTTCTCATGGAGTTATCAGGGTCAACAAAATGCCATGGGGCCACCGGGTTTCCAACAACAACAACAAGCCTCTCAGGTGGAAAACAGAGTCTCAAGTTTGGAAACCCGAATGAATTACTTAGAGAAGCACTTGACTAGATTTGTGCAATCTGCAAATACAAGGTTTGAATCAGTCGAGGCTACACTTTGCAACCACACTGCCTCTTTGCATAACCTTGAAAATTAGGTGGGACAAATTGCGAAGTCTCTCTCTGAAAGGCCACATGGAAGCTTGCCGAGCAATACAGAGAGCAATCCTAGAGAGCACGTGAAGGCGATCACTTTTAGAAGTGGTCGTGAGGTTGAAGGTAGGCTTCCGAGTGAGAAGCCAAAAGAACACGCACCCGAGGTTATAGAGGTAGAAGAGGGAACAAGCAAAGAGAAAGAGGTGGCACCCCCACCTTTCAAGCCAAGAATCCCTTATCCCTCTAGATTGAAAAATGACCAAGGGGATGAACAGTACAAGAAGTTCCTAAGTTTGTTCAAGCAACTTCACATCAATATTCCTTTTGTTGAGGCATTGGCCCAAATGCCTAAGTATGCGAAGTTCTTGAAAGACTTGTTGACCAACAAGAGGAAGTTGGAGGAAAATGCTTCAGTGATTTTAGATGCTTCATGCTCGGCGGTATTGCAAAAGAATATGCCGAACAAGAAGAAAGACCCGAGAAGCTTTATCATTCCATGTAATATTGGCAATCTAGGTGAGGAAATGACATTGGCGGACTCAGGGGCCAGTATCAACGTTATGCCATACACCTTCTTTCAAAAGCTAGGCTTGGGCGAGCCTAGGCCAACTCGGATGACTTTGCAACTAGCAGACCGAACAGTACGACATCCGAGAGGCATCATTGAAGACGTGCTTGTCAAGGTGGACAAGTACATTTTTCTGGTTGACTTTGTAGTGCTAGACGTCGATAAGGATGCGGATATAGCTTTGATACATGGGAGACCGTTCTTGTGGACTTCGAAGGCATTGATTGACATGGACGGCGGAGAGCTAACTTTGAGGGTTGGAGATGACAAGCTCACATACCGCCTTGCTGAAGCCATGCGGCATTCTCTTGATTTCGATGATAATTTATACTTTGTAAACACTACTGATGAGATTGTTGATGAATACATGCAGGAAATGTTCAATCCGGACCCATACGAGGGTTTGTTCGACCAAGAGGAGGATTATGAAGAAGTAATGATGCGTGGTTCGACGGAAGAAGTACCATCTACCCCGGGGATCTTAAAGAAGGTGCTCCGGAAAATGAAGAGGGCTAGGAGACGCCACCGGAAACACTCCAAGGCTATTGGGGATGTCCGTAAACTGAAGGAGTTGGATGAACCATCGCTAGGTGGTCCGAAGCCCGATAATTCACCCTCTATCCTCAAGAGACTTTGCACATCATGCTTTCAAGTCATGGGTAAGAGGGCAACCTTCATCTATGAACCCCTGTTTGGTAAGACAAGGTACGTCAAGCTTAGTGATATTAAACAAGCGCTTCTTGGGAGGTAACCTAAGTGTTTACTGTTTTCTTATCTTCTAGTTAAGTTTGTTTGCATGAATAATTTGTTAAGTGTTGGTGTCTTGATTTTTAGATGCTTGTGCTGAGATTTTCTTGTGGGCTTTGAGTACTCATCGTGTATTTTCATGTGGAATTGGCGAAGTTATGTCATTTGAGCTTTATTCCATGTTTTTCGCTGGTAAAACTTGCATACTAGGGCAGGCTCTAAGTGTGTAAACATGTTCAGAAACTTTCTGCAGAGCCTGCAGGTTTTTCCAAGGCATCTAGTGAAAACGCGTGGGTGTGTGGAATTTCCGCACGCCCGTGGATTTGTATTGCGAGCTCATCCAGAGAAGGCACAGGGGCGTGTGGCTACCCCTGTGAATGACCGTGCGAATATCGCACGCCCGTGGGTAATTTCCGCACGGGCGTGTGATTTCTTGTAGAGTTTGTTAAATTATCCCGCGAGCGCACAGGGGCGTGAACTCGCACCTGTGGGCGACCTTGTGAAAACTGCACGGGCGTGGGTAATTTCCGCACGCCCGTGCGAATCTCTGCAGAGGAGCTCTCGCCATCCCGAGAAGACACAGGGGCCTGCACTTACCCCTGTAAGTTGAGATTGTGAATGTCCACGCCCGTGCGTAATTGCTGCACGGGCGTGCGAAACACTTAGGAGATTTTCTCGGATGTCCAGAGAAGTCACAGGAGCGTGCATCTGCCCCTGTTGGTCGGGCGCACGGGCGTGCATAATTTCTGTACGCGCATGGAGGTGCGTTCAGAGACTGTGCGAGTTTCTTCCGAGAGCGCACAGGGGCGTGCATCTGCCACTGTAGAGCTCTCTTAATGAGGCATACGGGCGTGGTTAATTTCCGCACGCCCGTGTGGATGCGCAGAACGCTAAGGGGCGCAACTTCTTTTTAAAGAGGAGTCGTTTCTTTCCTTGTTCACATCCTCTATTGCTCTGAGAACGCCCTCACATCATTCCCTGACTTCCTTGTGTCAATTCGGTGGAGTTATTGCGAGGTTTTGCGGCCGAATCTTAAGTTTCTCATCTCAACTCGTTTGTGAGCCCTCTTTTTCTATTTTCTTGATTTCTTCGTCAATTCATGATTAAATTCGATGAATCCTGTCAGACACTCTTCGCTTCTTCAATTAGGGGGATTAGTCATGTTTAGAACAAAGTTAGAAGTAGTTTTAAGATTTATTTTTGGATTTTTAAGGCGCGGCCGTGCGGGTTTTTAAAGCCCCGTAGATCCACACGGGCGTGCGGAAATTCGACACGACCGTGTGGAATTTTGCAGTAATGCTTTATCATCTTGTTTGACAGATTTCTTCTCAAATTTTACAGATTATGGCACCCCGGTCGAAGAAGCAAGATGATAAGCGGCCGTGTAATTCATCTTCCGAGTCTGAGGACATGAGTTTCACCATTCCAGAGCACGGGGTTCGGTTTGAGCGGCTGTCGAGAGTTCATTTTGGACAGACTCAATTCCTTGATACGAGTATACTGAGAGATCTGCAGCAGGGAGACGAGTTGGTAGACGAGGTTGAGGATCTCGTATCAATAGGTGGTTGGAGACAGTTATTAACTATTAGAGAGCCAGCCATACGAGAGCTCGTACTGGAGGTCTTGTCATCATTTGATTTCGACAGATCCTATTCGAGGTTTGACAGTATTGATGCCATTCAGTTCAGAGTATTTGGACACCACCATAGCTTGAGCGTTACTCAGTTTTCAGTTCTAATTGCCTTGTATGAGGAGGCATTCACAGACACTGAGGAATACTCTCAATTACTGACTGATTATCCTGGAGCCTTGACCCCGCAGAGAGCTTACAGAGTGCTATATGGTCAGGGTCAGTACGAGCCAGCGGTGTCCAAGGCCACGTGCCTTTCCCGACCTGCATACAAATATTTACATGCCATCATGAGTAGGTCGGTGAATGGCCGTGGTGATAGCACTGGTGTTCTGAGCCGACAAGAACTTCTGTACTTGTACTCGATGGTACACGGCGTACCGATTCACTTTGGACACATCATGGCAGAGTACATCAGACATCAGGGGCATTATGCTAGCTTGGGAGCGATCTTCTCGGGCCCCTACATTACGAGATTAGTGCTGGGCATGGGTCTCTTGGATGCGATTCGTGGGGCTGAGAAGACGAGTATACCTACCCCGCTGAGTTTAGAGACAATGAGATTGATGGTCATGGTCCATAGAGTTCGGACAGGGGTTTATACATTGGTGCTACCAGCTCCAGAGATAGCTGAGGGTGAGGGTGATCATGCCGAGGCTTCCCAGCCTGCTCCCTAGTCTCAGTCAGCACCGATGGAGACCGAGGCACCTTCGGTAGCAGAGGACGCTACCCGCGTACGTATGTTTTCGCCATCTCGAGCCCATGATCTCTTCGAGAGGCTCGAGAGTGCAATGGGAGTGATACAGACCGAGGTGGCTGAGGCTCGAGCAGAGATTGCCAAAATTAGGGCTATGCAGGCCACTTAGTACACAGAGTTCATCGCACGTTTTGACATATTACAGCAGATCTTAGAGCGTGACGTCGCCTCCTCATTTGTCTTGCGACTGAGGACTCCTCAGCCCCCTCGGCATCTCCTGCACCCCCATCATCTATACCAGCACCGGTGGATCCACCTTATGTTTCCCCACCACCAGTAGTAACAGAGAAGCCGACAGAGCGCGACACCGATATTTGACTTTATTTTTTCTACATTTTCTTTATTCTGCATTTTATTTTAGACTTGTTCACTCAGAAAGGATTCTCCTTCTAAGTTTATTTTCATTTCGTACTTCGAGTTGTATTCATTGTCTATATTTTATATATACTCGAGTTATTTTGTTTTTATTGAGCTTCACTGAATCCCCTCGTATATGCGTGCAGATGATCTTGTCATTTGGGAATTGAGACTTTGTCATGGGCACGGCCAAAGTGCTTTGGCACTTGACCGTGTGAGCTTCAGAACCCGTTGGAACACTACTCCCAAGGATTTAGCTTCATCAAACGCAACACTAGGAATTAGGGGAGTATTGTTTTAAGTGCTTCTCCCACATTTGCTTTTGATTGATATCCATTATGATTGAGCATGCATGTGTACATTGGGGACAATGTACAACTTAAGTGTGGGGGGGAGTTTCATAGTGCACACATCCTTTTTATCATTCTTAATTGATATACATGCTCACATAGCTAATGGCGGTTCACCTTAGTTACATTGATTGTATTCTTGAGTTTAGGAGAATTTTTAACATTGAATATCTTCATGCTGTAGTTTTATTTGAATTTTTAGGAATTTTTGCATGATTTACACTCAGTGCACTGCTCACTCTTTAAAACTCTATTGGAAACTTGATAAGTGTCTAAATGTACGTATTTGAGTGTATGTATTTGTTACCTCTAGCATGTATTTTCATTAGAATTAATGTATGTTTTGTGCTTAATCATGTGTTATTTGCTTTGCAGTGCACGGGAACACCATGGATGACACGAGGATATGATTCGGGTGATAAAGAGAAGAAACCAGGGCGATCTTGTAGGGGTATTCACTTTAGCATGGCATCGTGTAGCACTCGAGAGTTTCAAGTCAGGATTTGGATCATGGCATACGGCCTCAATGCTGCCCGGTATAGAGCCCGGGATGATCACTGTAGCATCAACATTGTAGCAAGATTAATGCAGTAAATAATGTAGCAGTTACTGTTCACAGCCGGCCGAAAATGACAGTTTCAGAGAATCCGCACAGGCGTGTGGAAATCCCCACGCCCGTGCGGAAATTCTACAGGGGCGTGTGGATTCCTGATTCTAGCCCTAATTAAAGCCGATTCAGCTCCGATTTCAGGATTCTTTTCTCCATCTTTTCCACAACTTGAGAGAGGGTTTCGGCTAGGGTTTTAAGAGGTATTGGCTAGGGTTTTGGAAAGGTTCTACGGCTCCAACATCGTCATTCCTTTGGAAGAAGGTTGGTAGGGGAGCTTCCGTCGAGGCGTATCATATACCGGACAAGGGAATCCTTGAACGACGAGTAGAGGAGTTTCCATAAGACCATCGACACGACTATCGAGGGGGTTTCTCTATGGATTCATTGGTTTTACATTCTATTTCTTTGATTGTACTTAGCTCCATGGAGAGCTAAACCCCTAGTGGGTACTTGGGTTTTTGTGAACCCTAGGATGTATTTGTTTCATTGAATCTCTTTATTATGCTTTCAATTAATTGATGTTTGTTGTGAGTTCCAACCTTGAATGCTTGATTGTATGAACATTTCCCCTAGAGTGACACTAGGGTTGAGAGTTCTTGTTGGTAACCTTGTGAGTGAGTGTCACACCACGAGCGTTAGAAAAATCTAGGTTGGAGATGGTTGAGAGGGTGAGTCGAGAGATACAGGAGCGTCCCCTTTCCACTTCGACGTGATAGATTCTACCTCCATTCCTCGAGTTCTTTGCGGCCATAATAGAATGAATGGTCTAAGGGATGACCTTCCGCTGGGGCTTAGTTGCGCGTGCAACGGAGTGAAGCGTTGAGGTGATCTTAGTATCTAGGGCTTAATCGTGGTTAGGGACATTCCACCTGGACCAAAGGGTTAGGTCTATAATTAGAAAGAGATTTATCACTTGGAATCCCTAGAGCTCATTACAACTCTATTCGAGAGCGAGGTTGAGAGGTTATCTAATCTCTCCTCTGGGACATGTATAGAGTTAGGCATAGTTGACCTTAGATTTGGGACTATGTATTTAAGGATTTCCACGACTCACCATTGCATTGATTAGGAAGCATAATAGAGGGTTCTTGCACTTGAAATGATTATCCTAGGTGGATTATTATCTGAGTACCCCATCTTTATCGATTGCCTTACCTCCTCCTTTACTCGTTCTCTCTTACTTGTTGTTTTTACTTTTGAAAATTGAATCATTGTCACACTTATCACTACTGATCTTTCACATATCTAAGAAGTGGATTAAGTGTTTTTATTCCCTGTGGATTCGATACCCGCTTATCCGGGATTATTACTTCGACAAACCCGTGCACTTGCATGATATACGCAAGGGGACCTTGTCATATTGCTTCATCTTTATATACTCAAGTTGTTTTATTTTTATTGATCTTCACTGAATTCTCTCCTGTATGCGTGCAGATGGTCTTGTTATCATGGGAATTGAGAACTTTATCATGGGCATGGCCAAGGTGTTTCGGCACTTGGTCGTGTGAGCTTCACAACCCGTTCGAACAACACTCCGTTGGACTTAACTCCATCAAATGCAACACTAGGAGTCTAGGGAGTATTGTTTTGATTGCTTATCCCACATTTGAATTTAATTGATATACATTTTGAGTGAGCTTACATGAGTACATTGGGGACAATGTAAAACTTAAGTGTGGGCGGGAGTTTCACAGTGCCCACATCTTTTATATTAGTTTTGATTGATATACATGCTTACATAGCCAATGGCGGTTCACCTTAGTTGCAATGATTGTATTCATGAGTTTAGGAGATTTTTTTAACATTGAATATCCTCATGCTCTAGTTTTTGCTTGAATTTCTAGGAATTTTTGCCCGATTAACACTTGTTGTACTTCTCACTCTTGAAACCCTTTTGGAAACTTAAGTTTGGTGTTAAAGGGAATAAGTATAGTTATTTATTTTGTTAGTTAAAAAAAAAGATCACAATAGTTTTATTTCTTATTTGTGCTTGTTGGGCGGAAAGAGCTACTACCTATGAAGTATGAAGCTAGTCTCATAAGTCAGATACTAGTTATGCCCTAATGAGAGAAAAAGCTATCTCATAGGATGGGTGAAAGCTACCACTCTGGTAGAAAGAGCTACCACCTCAAAAGTGTGAAAGCTACCTTAGCGGCCGGTTTGGAAAGGGCTACCTTAGAGGATGTTTGAAGCTACTACCATCTTTGAAATGTTTTTGTTAATTTGTGTAGATCAATAAGCCTCTTGTGCTTAGAACTTTGAGGAGTATACTGTGGGTTGTTTTGTGTGAGCTCACGCACTTAAAAGATTTCAGGTTTGTCGTCCTTTTTCATTCAAGTTTTTAACTAGAGCATTGATTTTTCGTATTTAGTGTTGAAATTTTCCAACTTTTAGAATGCTCTCTTTGTATGCTTTGGTGAACCTAAGGCCAAGCACTTCCAATGTTTCCTTCATCTATGCATATAATGTTTTAATCTTTGCTTGAGGACAAGCAAAAGCTTAAGTGTGGGGGAGTTTGGTAAGTGCTTGTGCGATAAGAATACGAAGTGTTCTTTCCATGTGTTGATCATTACTTTTCTTGGATTTTAACGCTAATATGGGTGTATTTATGTTACTTTTATGTAGGTAGGGTTGTGAGGCCGATTATGAGAGAAAGAAGCCAATGTGGGTTGTAATGCACTAATTTGGAGAAAATCTTGCTACTGGTCAAACGCAAAGACATAGGTCGGATTCCAGATGCAGGAATGTGTGCCAACCTCCTCGTACTCGATTTTGCACAACTATTTGGAAGGGCACAAGGGCAGTCACATTTAAGCATTCCGACTTGTGCATATAAAATAAGATCTCCACCAACATGTCCGTTATTAAAGAAGCAAGGTGATCCACGACGTAAATGTGTGCCCGTTTGTGTTACCTCGAAGAAAGTATGGATTCGAGAATATTTCAGGCCTATACTATAGCAGGGTATTGTAGAAAACACTGTAGCAAAAATACCGTAGCAGCACTATTTACAGCCGGCCGAAAAAATAGGAAAACAGAGAATCCACATGGGGGTGCGGAAATTCCCCACGCTCGTGTGAAAAATCTACAAGGGCGCCCACATGGGCGTATGGATTCCCGATTCCAACCCTTTAAAAGCCGATTTCAGCCCCGATTTCAGCATTCATTTCTCCATCTTTTCCCCTGCTTGAGAAAGGGCGTTGGCTAGGGTTTTAGAGGTATTGCCTAGGGCTTTGGAGAGGTTCTACGGCTCTGACATTGCGCGCTGTTTGGAAGAAGGTTAGTGGGAGAGCTTTCGTCGGCACCAATCCGGCGAGGTGTATCCTAGGCCAGACAAAGGGACCTTTGCGATGAGTAAAGGACTCTCCACAAGACCATTGCCACGACTAATGAGGGGATTTTCTATGGATGCTTTGTTTTTACATTCGATTTCATTGATTGTATCTAGCTCCATGGAGAGCTAAACCCCTAGTGGGTACTTGGGTATTTGTGAACCCTAGGATGTATTCGTTTTATTGAATCTCTTTATTATGCTTTCAATTAATTGATGTTTATTGTGAGTTCTAATCTTGGAGAATTGATTGTATGAATACTCCTCTAGAGTGACACTAGGGTTGAGAGTTCTTGTTGGTAACTCTTGTGAGTGAGTGACATACCATGAGAGTTAGACAAAGCTAGATTGGAGAGGGTTGAGAGGGTGAGTTGAGAGGTAGCAGAGCGTCCCCTTTCCCCTCCAGTCTGATCTATCCTACCTCCACTTTCCAAGAGTTCTGTGCGGCGCTAGTAGAGTGAATGGGCTAAGGGATGACCTGCCGATGGGCTTAGTTGTGAGTGCAACTGAGTGAAGAGCTGAAGTGATTTTAGCACCTAGGGCTTAATTGTGGCTTGGGATCTTCCACCTTGACCAAAGGGTTAGGTCTATACATAGGAATAGGGTTTATCACTTGGAATCCCTAGAGCTCATTGCAATTCTATGTGAGTGCGAGGTTGAGAGGTTATTCAATCTCTCCTCCAGGACATGAATAGAGTTAGGCATGGTTGCCCTTAGATTTGGGATCATGTAATTAAGGATTTCCACGACTCATTGTTGCATCAATTAGAAAGTATAATACAGGGTTCTTGCACTTGAAACGATTGTCCTAGGCGGATCAATGTCCGGGTACCCCATCTTTATCGATTGCCTTACCTTCTCCTTTACTTGTGCTCTCTATCTTGTTGCTTTTATTTTCGTTATTTCATATTTTGTCACACTTATCACTATTTATCATCCACATTAGTTAAGAAACAACTTAAGTGTCTTTATTCCCTACTCTCTGTGGATACGATACCCACTCATCTGGGATTATTACTTCGACACTCGTATACTTGCAGTTTACACGCATATATGGACGTGTTACAAATGGAGTTCGAGATCTTGTATGAAGCATGGGAAAGATACAATTAATTATTGAGAAAATGCCCCCATTTCCCACAACATGGAATTGTGGAATAGATGCATATTCAAATTTTCTACAATGGTTTGAATTTAGCCACCAAACAGATGTTAGATGTGGCAGCTGGGGTTTCCCTTTGCATTAAACAACCAACTGAAACCTACGCTCTCATTGATGATATGACATCAAATGGCTATCAGTGGAGCTCAGAAAGGAGCAAGCCCGTGAAGGCTGCAGGAATTTAAGAGGTTGATGCACTTACTACCCTAACAGCACAGGTGGAACCCATTGCCAAAAGATTAGATGCAGTGCAAGTTTAACCTCAAGCACCTATGATGAGATGTGAGCCATGGGGTGGACAAATCATCCAAAGTTTTCTTAGAGCCAACCGGGGCAATGGTCACAAGGATAGTTCAAGCCATCACAACCTCAACATGCATCTCCCAGACCACCATATCATGAGGGAAGGGGACCATCACTTGAAACCTTGTTAACAAGGTACATCCAAGCAAATTAGAATGATGATAGAATAAGAAGATATGAAATAGAATGAATGATAAATGGCTAAGATAGCAAAGTGCAAACTATCTCTAAATGCTTACTCTGCAGCAATGGTGCCAAAACCTTGACAATGCCCCTTGCGTGTGACCCGCAAGTGCACGGGTTTGTCAAAGTAATAAATCCCAAGTGAGTGGGTATCATATCCACAGGGAGTAGGGGATAAAAATACCAAGATTGCTATCTAACTAAGCGAAGACAGAATAATGATTTTGTCAATAAAATGTAATGAAAACAAGAATAAAAGAAACAAGAAAGAGAGAAGCACAAATATATGAGAGGTAAGGCAATCGATAGAAGTGGGTTACTCGGATATTGTTCCACCTAGGACAATTGCTTCAAGTGCAAAATCAACTATTATATTTCCTAATTGACGCTTAATGAGTCATGGAAATCCTTAAACACATGATCCCAAATGTAAGTTCAACCATGACTAACTCAACATTATGTCCCGGTGGAGAAATCGATCAATCTCAACACCTCACACTGTGTAAAGTTGCAAGACACTCTAGGGATTCCAAGTGATAAACCCTATTCCAATGTATAGATCTAACCCTTTGGTGTAGGCGAAAGATCCCTAGTCGCAATTAAACCATAGGTGCTAAAGTCACTTCAACGCTTTAATCCGTTGCCTTTGCAACTAAGCCCCAGCGGAGGTCATCCCTTAGCCCATTCACCCTACTATGACCACAAAGAACTCTTGAAATGTGGAGGTAGGATAAATCACATCGGAGGGGAAAGGGGAGGTTCCAAAACTTGCTAAAAGCCCTCAAAACCCTAGCGGACGGCCTCCCAAAAGATAGGGAAAAGTTGGAGAGAAAGATGAAAGATGGATCCCAAAATCATGCCACTGTGGATTCTCCTCACGGGCCTATGGAATTTCCACACGGGCGTAGGGAATTTCCACACGCCCGTGTGGATTCTCTAGAAATCTGATTTTCAGCTAGCTGTGAACAGTAACTACTAGAGTGAATTGCTATAGCAACCTGCTACAGTACTTTGCCAAAACACTCCCAATTCCACACTTCCCATCGAGGCAACATAAACGGGCACACGTTTATGCCATAGATCATGTCGTTTCTTCAATAAACGAGTTCATTGGTGAAGATCTTGATATCATTGCATAAGTTAGAATACGCAAATGTGACTGCCTTAGTGCCCCTCCAACTCATCGTAATAGCTTTAATTCATGGAGGTTGGCACACATTTATGAATCTTAGAGCCCCACTTGTGTCTTCGCGTTTGTTCCTTCCATGATTCCACCAAATAGTGCATTCATGATCTACTTTTGGCTTCTTTTCTTAATACTTAGCTTCATAACCCTACATGCGCAAAAGAACACAAATACACATATATTAGCGTTTAAACCTGATAAAAGTAATGCTCATCGTAAGGAAAGAATACTTCGCATTTGTAACACACAAGCACTTATCAAACTCCCTGACACTTAAGATTTTGCTTGTCCTTAAGCAAAGAAATAAAATATTGAAGCATAGAAGAAGGAGATATTGAAAGTGCTTGGGCTTAGGTTCACCAAAGCATGCAAGGAAAGCATTCTACGAGTAAGGGCAATTTCAACACTAAATACGAAAAATCAATGCTCTAGCTAAAAACACGAATAAAAAAGGACAACAAACCCGAGATCATGTAAGTGTGTGTAAACTCACTCAAGTAAACCCAAAGTATACTCGTCAATGTTCCAAGTATACGGGACTTATTTAACTAGAAAATGTAATCAAACAAAAATATGGTAGTAGCTTCAAACATTCTCTAAGATAGCCCTTTCTGAAGTAGCCGTGCCGCTAAGGTGGCTTTCATACTTTCGAGATGGTAGCTCTCTCTACCGGGGTGGTAGCTTTCACTCATCCCATGAGATAGCTCTTTTTCTCATTAAGGCATAACTAGTATCCAACTTATGAGAGTAGCTTCATACTTCATAGGTAGTAGCTCTTTCCACCCCTAATGCACAATTTAACATTCTATTTGTTTTTTTGCAAAATAGAACAAGAAACAAAACTAATTAGTTCCTTAAACATTGAACTTGAGTTTCCAAAAGAGTTTCATGAGTGAGTAGTGCAACAAGTGTTAATCGGGCAAAAAGTCCTAGAAATTCAAGTAAAAACTAGGGCATGGAAATATTCAATGTTAAAACTTCTCCTAAACTCAAGAATACACTCATTACGACTAAGGTGAACCGCCATTGGCTATGTGAGCATGTATGTCAATCAAAATTTATGTAAAGGACATGTGCAATATGAACTTCCCCCCACACACACACACTTAAGATGTACATTGCCCTTAATGTACACATGCAGGAACATTAAAAGTAATACAATTTAAAACACATGTGGGAGTGGGCAATTGAAATAATACTTCCCTGACTCCTAGTGTTTTGTTTGATGGAGCTAAATCTTCTGGAGTAAAGTTCCAACGGGTTGTGAAGCACACACGGCCGAACATTGGCCGTGTCCATGACTAGTTCTCAATTCCAAAACTAACAAGACCATCTGCACGCATACACTAGGGCAGTTCAGTGAAGCTCAATAAACAAAAATAACTCGAGTATATAAAAGATAAAGCAATGAATACAACTCGAGATAAAACAAAAGATAAACTCAGAAGGAAGATCCTTTTTGAGTGTACAAGTCCAAAATATAAGTAGAAGTAAAGAAAAATAAAAGATGCATCAAGTGTTGATGTCATCACCGGTAGGCTCTACTGTTGCTGTTAGTGGTGAAATAGGTGGATCAATCGGTGCATGTGCCGGTGATGATGGTGCTAGAGGAGCTGGAGGGGTCCGGGGTCTCATGATGAAAGGTGAAGGCACGTCGTGCTCGAATAACTATTGTAGCATATCAAAGCAAGCTATCACCTCTGCGTGCTGTACGACCTGTAGTGCACGAACCTCTGCCAAATCAGTTTGGAGTACTCCCACAACACTCTTGAGCCTCTCAAATTGATCCTGTCCTTGAGGTGGGGAGGAAATACGCACCGGAGGTGGCTCCTATGCTAGGGGAGGTACATCTATATCCATCTGCATAGGCTGAGACTCAGGGACCGGCTGAGATCCTCTGTAGTGTCATCTCCTCCCCTTGCTACCTCTGGAGTATGTGTAACCAATATATACACACCAAGACTGTGTCTGCGCACCAATCCCATTAATCTCACTGTCTCAATACTTAGGGGACAGGTACACTCGCCTTCTCGGTCCCCTGAATCATGTCCAGTAGACCCATCCCCAAGATGAGTCTCGTGATGTATGGGCCTGTGAAAAGTGCTCCTGCCCTAGTGTAATGCCCCTGATGCCTTATGTACTTAGTTACAATGTATCCAAGACGGATCGGTGTGCTCTGAACCATTGAATAAAGGTACAAGAGCTCCTGCCGACTCAGGACACCGGTACGGTCACCACTACCATTCACCGACCTAATCATAATGGCGTGTCAGTATGAATATACAGGTCGAGAAAGGCACGTGGCCTTGGATACCCCTGGCTCATACTGGCCCTGACTGCACAATACTTCATACGCTCTTAGTAGGGTCTACGTACTAGGATAATCTATCGACAACTAAGCAAACTCCTCAGTACCTGTGAATGCCTCCTCATACTCTCCCAACCGGATCAAAAAATGTGTCACGCTCATGCTGTAGATATAGCCCAATGCTCTAAACTGTATAGCGTTGACACTGTCGAGTCGATTATAAGAACGATCAAACTCGAATGATGATAATACCTTAAGTGTAAGTGCACGGATGGCAGGTTCTCTCATCATCAGTAGCTGTCTCCAAACTCCCACCAAGACGAGATCATCAACCTCATCCAACAACTCATCTCCCTACTATATATCTCACAATACACTCGTATCTAAGAAGCAAGTCTGTCCAAACCTAAGTTTCGACAATCGCTCAAATCGAGCCTGGTGCTTGGGATTAGCGAACTCTATGTATTGTGTCTCACGGGGCTACTCTCTGGGATGTTTGCTGGCCGAGATCTTTGTCCTAGGTTCCATATCTACAAGAATTAAAACGAAATCAATCAAATTGGCTCACAGGATTATTGCTGCAAGAATCCACATGGTCATGTGGAAATTCCCCACGCCCGTGTGGATCCATGGGTGTTAAAACCTCACGGCCGCATGCTCAAATTCCACAAATACATCTTAGAATTGTTTCTAAACACTTTCGAAGCATGCAATAACCATCTAATTGTAGAAACGAAGCAACATTCACCATTCTAATTGAATAAAATCAAATATGACGAAGAGAAGAGAAGATTAACGGTTATCGACGAGATGAAGATAAAAACTTTGAATTCGGCCGGAAAATTAAATCAAAACACTCTAAACTAATGGTGTCAGGTCGGGAGAGTGAGTATGAGTGTTTTCTAAGTGGTTGGGAGTGTGACAATGAAGAAGAACGAAAGCATTTTAAAGAAAACCCGCGGCTCTTGCATTTCCGTACAATCACACGAGCGTGTGGAAATTACCCAAGCCCGTGTGCCTCCACAGGAGAGGTCTACAGGGGCAGATGCATGCCCCTGTGCGCTCTCCAGAAAACACCCTATGCTTCTGTACGCCTTCACACGGGCGTTTGCAGGTTACCAACGCCTGTGTGTTCGACCCATAGGGGGCAGATGCACACCCCTGTGGCTTTTCTGTCCAACCGTGAAAATTCTCTAAGTGTTTCACATGCCCGTGTGTAAATTCCACACGAGCGTGGATCCTTACTGGGAAATTTACAGGGGCAAATGCACACCCCTGTGTCTTCTCAGAATAGAGGAGAAATTCTTTGTAGAGAAACACACGGGCGTGCGGAAATTACCCACGGCCGTGCATTTATTGACAAAATCATCCAAATGGGTGAGTCCACGCCACTATGTCTTCTCGGGAAAAATCTCTGAGTCTTTGGAGGGAAACACACGCCCGTGCGGAAATTCCGCACGTGTGTGGACCTTCACAAGGTCGTCCACAGGGGTGAGTCCACGCCCCTGTGCCGTCTCTGGATGAGCTCTGAATAAAAACGCACGCCCGTGTAGAAATTCCACACTTGCGTGTGTTGTCTTTGGACACTTAGAAAACTTTGGAGGCTCTACTAAAAATTCCTGAACACAAATATACACTCAGAGCCTGCCTAACAATGAAATTTTAACCAGAGAAAACATGAAAAACACGCTCAAGCGACCAAGATTCTTCACCACACACGATTAGGCACATGATAACACCATAATGTCCATGAGAAAATCATAGCAAAAGCATCTAAGAATCAAGACACCAACACTTAAAGCCTTATTCATGCAAACACTAGACTAAAACCTAGGAAAACAATAAAGACTTGGGTTGCCTACGAAGAAGCGCTTGCTTAATGTCACTTAGCTTGACGTACCTTTTCTTACCTCACGAGGGCTCATAGATGAAGGTTTCTCTCTTACCCATGACTTGGAAGCATGATGAACATAGTCTTTTGAAGGTAGAGGTAGAGTTGTCATGCTTGGTACCACTTAACTGTGGTTCGTAACCTTGTTCTGTTCTTGCACATTCCTAACAGCCTTGGGGCGTTTCTTGTGGCGTCTCCTTGCCGGCTTCATCTTCCAGGCACCTTCTTCATGATTCCCGGAGTAGATGGTACTTTCTCCTCTAGACCAAGCATCATTACTTCTTCATTATCTACCTCTTAGTCTAGCAACCCCTCGTACTGGTCCAGATTCAACATTTCCTGCATATATTCAACAATTATCTCTTTAGTAGTGTCAAGAAAATACAGAATATCATCAAAGTCAAGAGAATGTCACATTGATTCGGCGAGGCGGTATGTGAGCTTATCATCTCCAACACTCAGTGTCAACTCCCCGCCGTCCATGTCAATTTATGCCTTGGAGGTATGCAATAATGGCCTCCCAAGTATCAAAGGAACATCTACATCCTCATCGACATCCAACACTATGAAGTCTACAGGAAATATGTACTTGTCCACCTTGACAAGTATGTCTTCAATGATGCCCCTCGGATGTCTCACTATTCGGTCCGCCAATTGCAATGCCATCCGAGTGGGCCAAGGCTCTCCCAAGCCTAGAATCTTGAAAAAGGTATATAGCATGACATTGATACTAGCCCCAGAGTCCACCAATGGCATTTCTTTGCCTATATTACCAATGTTGCATGGGATGATGAAGCTTCCAGAGTCTTTCTTCTTGTTTGGGATATTCTTTTGCAACACTACCAAACAAGAGGAATCTAAGATCACCGATGCACTCTCCTCCAACTTCCTCTTGTTAGTCAATAAATCTTTCAAGAACTTAGCATACCGAGGCATTTGAGACAACACCTCCACAAAAGGAATGTTGATGTGTAATTGCTTAAATACACCCAAGAACTTCTTGTACTGCTCATCATTTTGGCCATTCTTCAATCTTGAAGGGTTGGGAATTCTCGGCTTGTAAGGTGAGGGTGCTACGTCCTTCTCCTTGTTTGCTCTCTCTCATCAACCTCCATGACAACATTGGTCTTCTCACTTGTAAACATACCCTCAACCTCACGATCACTTCTCAAAGTGATCACCTTTACATGTTCCCTTGGATTAGTTTCGGTGTTGCTAGGTAGACTTCCTTGAAATTACTTTCATAGAGACTTGGCAATTTGCCCCACATGGTTCTCTAGATTGTGTAATGAAGCGGTGTGGTTGCGAAGTGTAGCTTCGACAGAGTAAAACCGATTGTTCGATGTTTGCACAAATCTGGTCAAAGCTTTCTCTAAATCATTCATCCGGGTCTCCAAACCTGAAACACGATTCTCCATGTTTGGGGCTTGTTGTTGTTATTATTGGAAACCCGGTGGTGCTATGGCCTTTTGCTGCCCTTGGTTACTCCATGAGAAATTAGGGTGGCTTCTCCATCCTTGGTTGTAGGTGTTGTTATACGGATTACCTTGTACCTTTCCTGAATTGACCACAAAGTCTACTTGTTCAGTCGGGGCTAAAGTAGCAATCAAAATAGAACAATCAGACAACATATGTGAACCCCCACAACCATCATAACTTGTGATAGCGGCCACCCTTGATGAAGTTAATGTATCCAATTTCTTGCTCAACACCTCTACTTGGGCTGCTGAGGATGTCACGGCATCAATTTCATGGAGTCTGGCCACTTTCTTCTTTTCCCTTGCATTCCATTGGTAGCTATTCATGGCCATTTCCTCTACCAAGTATTAGGCTTCTTCAGGCGTCTTGTTTCCTATTATACCTCCTACATCGACATCTATAAGTTGTCTTGTGCTTGGATTCAACCTGTTGTAAAAGGTCTGAATAATCATCCATTCAGGAAATCCATGCTATGGGCACTTTGATTGTGTGCTTGCAAGTGTACGGGATTATCAAGTAATACCCTGCGAGTGACACAGGGGTCGTAGTATTCCATGGGGCTAAGGAGCTCCTATTACTCCTCCATCACTTATTTTCTAACCTACAACTCAAACATGTTCTTACTCTAGTACGTCCAATAACGTAATTAAGTATACAAGTATAGCAGCCGCACAACAAGCAAGAAATTCACAAGAGCAATAATGATAAGAACAGGCCTAGGGATGAGGATTCCCAAGAGGGATTCATCATGATGTTCGGATGCATAAGAATAGATGACATGGGTGATTTAGGCCGACAGACCTCAACAATAGTTCAACACCAATTTCTCGGTAGTGAAACCCTAATCCCATACAAATGATGACAAGGATTTCTCCTTAGTCATATTCCTATGATCGCATTAAGTACATTGAGATCGCGAAATAAAGACGCACTTAACCTAAGTTTATCCTCATGGTTTAGAGGGGCAACCTACATCCAATTTCTCAGCATGTTTGTCAAGGATCTCCCTTTTTAGCTCAATGATGATCTAGTACACGTGAGTAGGTCACCTCTACGTATACAACTCAAATAAGAACTAAGGATTTCTACATATTATAGTTCTAGGCATTAAACAACATGAGCTAAACCACAAATCACACCAATGCATTCCAAATAAGAGTGAAGCATCCAAAATACATGATGAACCCCCCTGGGCCCCCCAAAGGTTCACATACATCCGGTGGCCTTGGGGGTCTAGTGTGCCCTCATACAAATAAATGTCTCAAACACAACAAAAGCAAGAAGTAAATGCATAAATGGCACTCCCAAGTCTGAATGATGAAGAGGAGGGAGAATGCCGGCCGAATGACGCTTCTTCTAGCCCTAAAGGTGCCGAATGCTTCTCCTCCCTTGATGATGAAGCTTCCCCTTGAAGTTCAAGCCCTTGATCTTCCCAAGCTTCAAGCCAAATCTCCCAAGAAAATGATGTCTTCGTTTTTCTGCTTCCTCCCAAGTGGTGGCTGCCAAGAACCCCCCAAAGTCTCCCCCAAAAAGTCCCTCTTTTGTTTCCCCAAAAATGCCTTTTATACCCCTCATCATCAACGCCAAGATCCCCCAATCCCGGGTAGAATCCCAAGCTCAATGAGGACCTCATTGAGCTCCTCATTGACACTATTTGGGGCAAGAAAACTCCACAAATGCAGTCCAAATAGTATCCATACTGGCTCAATGAGCACCTCATTGAGACGGTATGCCTTCAATCAATCAACTTCCTTTGTGCTACGGTGATCATCCCGGGCTCTATACCGGGCAGCATTGAGGCCGTATGCCATGATTCGATTTTTGTCTTGGAAACTCTCCAGGTGCTACAGTAATCTTGCTACAGTGTCGGTGCTGCAGTACTACTGCTACAATACTCCAGCTACAGTACTTTGACTACAGCGAATACGCTACAGTACCGCGACCTGGTTTTCTTCTCTTTTTCGCCCATATCATATCTTCATGTCCTCCATGGTGTTTCCGTGCCCTGCAAAACAAATAACACACGATTAAGCATAAAACGGGCATCAATTCTTATACAAATACATACTATATGCAGCAAATACATATACTAAAATATGTACATTTAGACACTTATCAAATATCCCCATATCTAAGCATTTGCTTGTCCCCAAGCAAACACATCATGAAAAACAAAGATAATGATAAGTGGATAAATGTATTACCTCCGGCTCAAATAAATACAAGACTCTACAAGCATTGGAAAATGATAAATAGATAATGAGTTACAAACATTAAGCATAAAAGAAAGATCCTTTCTCACCTCTTATATGTCTATGCCATGTG
Organism: Dioscorea cayenensis subsp. rotundata; assembly: GCF_009730915.1. Classification (NCBI taxonomy): domain Eukaryota; kingdom Viridiplantae; phylum Streptophyta; class Magnoliopsida; order Dioscoreales; family Dioscoreaceae; genus Dioscorea; species Dioscorea cayenensis. The sequence goes on along the minus strand of NC_052472.1, from coordinate 12,790,609 downwards.
TATGAACCTTGTATTTCATCTGCCCTGACCTGGTCCAGCCTACTGACTTCAATCAGTACAGCTCTAGATGCTAATCACTCCACATGCAAAGAGTACTAAGTCCTAAAATGCTAAGTGCTACTTCAATGAGCAAGTAAGATCCTTCTAAGTCTTGAACTCGAACTAACTCCCTATTCTTTCTCATAACATCCAGTAGGTAGCAAAAAAGATCACTAGGGTTTTTATTTTCATTTCATTTCATCATTTTTTTTTCGAGTCCGACTAACATAGACTGTACCAAAAAATTTCTTTCTGGAGGGTGCACATGCTTGTTAGGCACAAGAGCCACCCAACTACTTGATTACAGTCTACATAGACGCATTCATGCTTCATTAGCAGAGGAATACTGACATAGACTCATTTTTCTCTTTTCATTCATTCTTTTTTTTCATCATTTTCTTTTTCACATTCATCCTAGATCATGTCTTCAGACTACTCTACATGCCACAAAACTAGGGCTAGCTCAACAAGACTCAGAAGTTCTTAAGAGTTCATTGAATGAAAGAACTTAGTACTCTAAGACCAAATATTCAAAGTTGTGTGTTAAGCATAGAAGAGAGTTAGAGTAGTCATGTTGCCTATTCCCAGGGCATCAACACAAGATTCAGTGCACAAGACAATACTAGAGGTGAAACAAGATTCAATAGAGTATAACAACAAGTATGTAACTCAAATCGATCATTAAACCATGCTAGAAGAGTCTTACAATAATGAACAAGCCATCATGGGTACACTAGCATGTAAATAATCACCCTAATACATATAATACACCCATCCCCACACCTAGTGTTGTACATTGTTCCCAATGTACACTAATCATGAAAAACATAATAATATGTGCAATGAAAATAATGGAGGAGGGTGGAACGAACTTCCCCGGTTAAATCTTGGGCACACGGCGAGAGGTGCCCTGAATAAAAGGTGTTGCAAGCTTTTCATGTTGGGTCCGGCTTCCATGGGATGTGGACAGGCTCACCAAGCTCCCTTAATGCCCTGCACGGCATAAAGGGGCATCATCATTCCAAACAAAAATTAAGATTGCAAAAATAAATAATAAGGAGTAGTCAAAACACAACAATACTAGATGAAGAGTAGCAAAGTTCTACACAAGGTTGGTAGGGCATCCCCTTCTTAACTTATTACAATCAAACAAACACACTTGCATCAAAAGTAAAGCAAAGAAATAAAGTAAAGAAGTAAAACGAATGTCCATGCTCAAATGTCCAACTAGTCATCACAAGATGTTGAAGATGTGGATGTCTTGGTGTGCTTCCAAATTGCTCAAAACCTCCAAAGTAAGTTGGTGAAAGGTAGGATCATCAATTGAGAATAGATTCACCAAAAACCATGTGAAAGTAATTCCTTGAATTGTTCATGCGTCCCAAATATTTCCAAAATACCCCATTCTATGTGATGAAGTGTGCCACATGGTTTGGTCTTCGAAACTTCACACTTCATCTTATGATAAGCATGCTTAAAGTGTGGTTCATTGGGGTTGGCATTGTGTTTCTTGGATGTTTGGAGGCAAATTTCTTGACTTGTGGCATTCCTACATCAATAAAAATTCAAATAAGAATGAAAGTAATCAAAAAGCATGTATCATATGGCATGAGAAGGGCTAAAACATGAAGAATATGAAGTGAATAGTGTCCATACGGGTCTCAATGAGGAGCTCATTGAGACAGTATGGGTACTATTCATTTTGCAAGAGTTTCCCCCAAATCATGAATTCGAAAAAAATTTATAAAAAAATTCAAGATCATACAAAGACATGATGTTCATACCATAAAATACAAGCTAAAAGCTTGAAACATCCACACACAAGCTCAAGAAAGCAAGAAGAAAAGAAAAGAAAAGATTTCATCAACCAAGCTTCATACCAACTAAGATCTTGAAAACACTTGAGTGGATCTTGAAGAGAAGCACTAGATCTACTTTCCAAAGAGATTTGGAGATGATTTAGAGCACTATCTAGTGAGATCCGGCCATGGAGAGAGAGCTCATGGAGGCTAGGGCTCGGTTGGAGAAGAAGAACAATGAAGAAAGAGAAAAGGGGCCAAGTTCCCATGCAAAACAAGGGGTCATACGGCCTCAATGAGGAGCGCATTGAGGCCATATGCCCTAGTGTAATGTTGCTGGAATTTCTTTAGGAGCTCATTGAGGCCGTGAGAGGTAGAGAAAAGTTGCTGGATGGTCTTGAGGACCTCAATGAGGAGCTCATTGAGGCCGTGAGAGGTAGTGTAAACTTTCTAGAATTTCTTGAGGACCTCAATGAGCAGCTTATTGAGGCCGTATGGCTTCTAAAATCAAGTGTTAAAGTCATCCTAGCTTCTCCAAACACATGGCCATGGCTACAATATGTTCTAAAATCATCTCCGACATAAAATAATGGTTCAAATGCTCGATCTAATGCATGAAATGATGACCAAATCAAGTGTTACTCCACAATAAAAATTAAGTAAACAACTACATGAACAATGATCATGATGAACAAAATAGTTAGGGCATGGACTTATTCAAATTCATAACTCTAAGAAAATACAAAAAATGATAAGAACATGAACATGAACACAAAGAACAAACAAATATGAAAATAAACCCCCGAATGCTTGGATTGCCTCCCAAGAAGCACTTGTTTAACGTCACGAGCCTGACATACCTTCTCACTTACCTTACGGGGGTTTAAACAATTTGAAATTTCCCCCGGTCATCTTTGAATTGTTGGTGCTTCTTCCCGGTAAATTCAAATACATCAATGAATGAATTTCACACTTTTCATGAACAAAGGGAGGTGAAGATTGTACCTTCTTTTCTTGAGGTGTTTGATGAGAATGAGAACTACCTTTCTTCTTCTTTCCCCGAACCTCCCTCCAAATCTTTTTCAACATTGAATTTTCCTTTTCTTTTTCTTTGGCATTGGTGCACATAACCTTCTCCATTGGCCACTTCAAATTGGAACTTGGAAGAGGAGAGTGAGGTTCTTCTTGATCTTCATTTTCTAGCTCTCCCAAGTACTCACCCAATGGGTTTAATGGTAGTACTTCCTACACACAATCAAAAATTAAAAGTTCAGTTTCATCAACAAAATAAAGCATGTCATCATGGTCTAAAGAATGTTTTATGGCCACCGGTAGAGTGTACACTGCTTCTTCCTCACCAACTGTTAATGTTAATTTTCCTCCTTTAATGTCAATTAGGGCATCGGAGGTAGTGAGGAACGGCCGACCAAAAATCAACGGTGTCTCTACATTTTCATCAATATCCATGATGACAAAATCCACAGGGAACACAAATTTGTCCACCCGGACAATCACATCTTCTACAATCCCACGAGGCTTCTTTGTTGATCGATCCGCCAATTGTAAAATCATTCTCGTGGGTCTAAGTTCCTCAAGACCAAGCTTCACGTACATGGTGTAGGGTATAACATTAATGCTTGCCCCCGAGTCCACTAGGTCATTTTCTTGAACCCCACCCTCAAGTACACATGGGATTATGAAGCTTCCCGGATATTTCAATTTTTGTGGGAGCTTCCTCTCCAAAATGGCCGAGCAATTTCCTATGAGTGCAACTGTGCCCTCTTCTTCCAATTTTCTCTTGTTTGTTAGCAATTCCTTCAAAAACTTGGCATACTTAGGCGTTTGAGTTAAAGCTTCCACAATCGGGATGTTTATGTGGAGTTGCTTGAAGATGTTAACAAACTTTCTGAATTGAGCATCCTTCTTATCTTGCTTCAATCTAGCCAGCTAGGGAATTAGAGGTTTGTATTCAGACGGCTTTGATGAACACTTTTGTGGATTTTCCTTATCTTCACTCTGCTTGCGTTTCTCGATAACTTTCTCCACTATGTTAGGGTCTTCCACTTCGGCTACCCTAGTCTCCTTTACACTTGGGTCAACTCCGACCCTTGTCTCAACCTGTTTCCCGCTTCTAAGGGCAATGGCCTTCAAATGCTCTCTTGGGTTCTCCTCAGTGTTTCTAGGAAGACTGCCTGAAGGTCGCTCAGAATTTGCTTTAGCAAGCTGCCCCACTTGGTGTTCAAGTGATTGTACAAAAGCTTGAAGATTTCTCAAAATGGAGCCTATCTCATTAAACTGCCCGGCATGTTGAGAAAGCTGAGCAATCACCTTACTGAACTGAGAATCCATACTGCTATTTAGTGTTGATCATGAACTTGTCAAGCACATCATCAGTAGTGAACCTCTTCTCTAGCACTGGTTGTTGCATTTGGGGTCCTTGTGGAAGTGGTGCAGCTTTTTACTGTTGCCCCTGATTCCATGAAAAGTTTGGGTGGTATTTCCATCCCGGATTATAAGTCAAGCTGTAAGGATTCCCTTGTGGCCTTTGTCCCCCAATATAATCAACATTCTCTATTAGGGCGACGGAGGAACTAGCAATAGGGCAATGGGCGACTCCATGTCCTCCACCACAAGTGCTACAACTCATCACCGACTCTGACTTCGAGCTACTACCCATGAGCATGTATAGCTTCCGAGACAATACATCCACCTTCGCGGTAAGAGCATCATTAGCACTTACTTCATAAATTCTGGCCCATTTTTGTGGTGCACCTCTTGAGGCCCAATGAGACTCATTGCTTGCCATTGATTCAAGGAGTTGCTCGGCCTCATCGGGGTACTTGTTACTAAGAGATCCACCCGCTACGGCATCGATTAATTGACAAGTTGCATAATTCAGCCAGTTGTAGATGATCTGCACCCGCATCCAAGAAGCAAAGCCGTGATGGGGGAATCTTCAAAGGAGATATTTAAATCTTTCATAAGCTTCAAATAGAGTCTCCGATTCTCCTTGTTTGAAGGCTGAAATTTCTTGCCTTAGCTTTGCCGCTTTACTTGGAGGAAAATACCTTCCCATATGGTAAGGATGTGAGCTACCGATATGCCCCATCTCTCAAACTGAAAGGGAATAATCATAGCCGGATCGCATCATCAGTCACGCCCGTTTATCTTGAAGGTAGAACAGATTTGAAGGAAATGGGAAGGATGATCATGGGCATCTTTATTTGCAAGACCATTAGATTTGACTGAATTTTGGACCATGCCGATGGTGCTTGCCTTGATCTCAAAATTATTTGTCGCAATGGATGGCGCTTGCACACTAAATTTCGATGTTTATAGATTCTGTGTCCTCACTTTCGATGTTTCTTTCACTAGTGCTTTCACCCACTTTTCTAAGTCTTCGACGCAAGGTCCTCTTGTTTTCACTATCTTGTGCAACTAGATTTGATGGATTCACTCGTGTCATGCACAATACCTTGCAAAATCAATAAAGATAGAGAAAGTTAAGCTCAAAAAGAAATAAAACAAATGAAAAGAAGAAATGAAAGAAAACAAAAATGGTTAGAGAATAAGCTAGAAGTTTCCTAGAATCCCTTAAGTTCCCCAGCAACGGTGCAAAAAATTTGATTGTGTGCCCGCAAGTGTACGGGATCGTCAAGTAATACTCTGTGAGTGACACAGAGGTCGTAGTATTCCATGGGGCTAAGGAGCTCCTATTACTCCTCCATCACTTATTTTCTAACCTTAAAACTCCAACATGTTCTACTCTAGTACGTGCAATAACGTAATTAAGAATACAAGTATAGCAGTCTCACAACAAGCAAGGAAATCACAAGAGCAATAATGAAAAGAACATGCCTAGGGATGAGGATTCCCAAGAGGGATTCATTATGATGTATGGATGCATAAGAATAGATGACATGGGTGATTTAGGCCGACGGACCTCAATGATAGTTCAACCCCGATTTCTTGGTAGTCAAACCCTAATCCCATACAAATGATGACAAGGATTTCTCCTTAGTCATATTCCTATGATTGCATTAAGCACATGGAGATCGCGAAAAAAAGACGAACTTAACCTAAGTTCATCCTCATGGTTCGGAGGGGCAACCTACATCTAATTTCTCGGCAATGATGATAAGAATAGGCCTAGGGATGAGGATTCTCAAGAGGGGTTATCAAGATATAAGGATGCATGAAAATACATGGCACTGGTGATTTAGACCGACGGACCTCAACAATAATTCAACCCCAATTTCTCGGCCGCTAAACCCTAATCCTGTACAAATGATGACAAGGATCTCTCCTTAGTCATATTCCTACGATGCATTAAGTGAATGGAGATCACGCAACAAGGACATACTTAACCTAAGTTTATCCTCATGGTTCGGAGGGGCTACCTACACCTAATTTCTTGGCATGTTGGTCAACAAATACCCCTATTAGCTCATTAACGATCTAGTACACATGAGCAGGTCACGCCTACATGAACAACTCAAACAAGAACTAAGGATTTCTCCACATAATAGTTCTAGGCATGAAACACAATGAGCCAAATCATAAATCACACCAATGCATATCAAATATAAATGTAGCATCCAAAATACAAGATGAACCTCCCAAGGTTCACCTACTTCCGGCGGCCTTGGGGGTCTAGTGTGCCATCATACAAATAAGTATCTCAAACACAACAAAAGCAAGAAGTAAATGCATAAATGACACTCCCTAATTCGAATGATGAAGATGAGAGAAAATGCTGACCGAATGATGCTTCTTCTAGCCCTAGAGATGCCGAATGCTTCTCCTCCTTTGATGATGAGGCTTCCCCTTTAAGTTCAAGCTCTTGATCTTCCCAAGCTTCAAGACAAACTCTCCCAAAGAATGGTGTCTTTGTTTCTCCCCTTCCTCCAAGTGATGGCTGCCAAAAAATCTTCAAAAGTCCACCCTAGAGTCTCCAAGAAGTCCAGCCAAAAAGTCCCCAATATTTCTCCAAAAATCCCTCTATATACCACTCATCATACCCCCTTGATGGCCTCCATCCCGAGTGCTATACCACTCCCTATGGCCCCCATCCTGAGTGCTATACCACTCCCTATGGCCTCCATCCTGAGTGCTATACCACTCGCTATGGAGCTCAATATTGACACTATTTGGGGTAGGCAAACTCCATCAAGTAAATATCTTCTATTATAGCTACAGTGATTATCCCGGGCTCTATACCGGGCAGCATTGAGGCCGTATGCCATGATCCAAATCCTGACTTGAAACTCTCCAGATGCTACAGTGACATCTACAGTAATCCTGCTGCAGTGTCGGTGCTGCAGCACTCTCAACTACAGTACTTTGCTACATTGAATACCCTACATTACCGCGCCTGGTTTTCTTCTCTTTTTCACCCGAATCATATCCTCGTGTCATCCATGGTGTTCCCATGCCCTACAAAGCAAATAACACATGATTAAGCACAAAACGGGCATCAATTCTAATGAAAATACATGCTAGAGGTAACAAATACATACACACAAATACATACATTTAGACACTTATCATATCTCCCCTTTTAGCTCAATGATGATCTAGTACACATGAGTAGGTCACGTCTATGTATACAACTCAAATAAGAACTAAGGATTTCTCCATATTATAGTTCTAGGCATGAAACAAAATGAGCTAAACCACAAATCACACTAATGCATTCCAAATAAAAGTGAAGCATCCAAAATACATTATGAAACCACCAAGGTTCACCAACATCCGGTGGCCTTGTGGGTCTAGTGTGCCATCATACAAATAAATGTCTCAAACACAACAAAAGGAAGAATTAAATACATAAATGGCACTCCCTAGTCCGAATGATGAAGAGGATGGAGAATGGCGGCCGAATGACGCTTCTTCTAGCCCTAAAGGTGCTGAATGCTTCTCTTTCCTTGATGATGAAGCTTTCCCTTGAAGTTCAAGCCCTTGATCTTCCCAAGCTTCAAGCCAAATCTCCCAAGAATATGATGTCTTCGTTTCTCTCCTTCCTCCCAAGTGGTGGCTGCCAAGAACCCTCTCAGTCTCTCCCAAAAAGTCCTCCAAAAAGTCCCCCCTTTCTTCCCTCAAGAACACCCTTTTTATCCCTCATCATTACTCCAAGATCCATCAATCTCGAGGTGGTATACTGTCTCAATGAAGACCTCATTGAGCTCCTCATTGACACTATTCAGGGCAAGAAAACTCTTTATATGCACTCCAAATACTATCCATACTGGCTCTATGAGCACCTCATTGAGCCAGTATGCCTTCAATCAATTAACCTCCTTTGTGTTACAGTGATCATCCCGGGCTTTATACCGGGCAGCATTGTGGCCGTATGCTATGATTCAAATTCTGTCTTGAAAACTCTCCAAGTGCTACAGTGGAAGCTACAGTGATTTTACTATAGTACCGATGCTACATTACCACTGCTACAGCACTTCATCTATAGTTTTTCTACAAGGAATACGTTGCAGTACTGTGACCTGGTTTTCTCCTCCTTTTCGCCCAAATTATATCTTCGTGTCCTCCATGGCGTTCCCGTGCCCTACAAAGCAAATAATACACGATTAAACACAAAACGGGCATCAAGTCTAGTAAAAATACATGCTAGAAGCAACAAATACATATACAGAAATATATACATTTAGACACTTATCACACTTCCACAAAAGATCCTTGAATCACTGCGATATCTCAAACAAAGACTCAAGCTTCATCTGAACAAATAATGATATCTTAGTGTGAAGCTTTGCTGATTTTCCCGGAGGAAAGTATCTTATAAGAAAAGCTTTGACCATCTCATTCCTTGTCATGATGGATGCTCGTGGTAAAGAGTATAGCCACTGCTTTCCTCTTCCTTAAGAAAGAATGGGAAAGCTCTCAATCATATAGCATCATCCGTAACATCGTTAATCTTCAATATATCACAAACTTCCAAAAAGTTCTCAATATGATTGTTTGGGTAATCATCGACCAAACCATTGAACTGCACTAACGATTGACTCATTTGGATGAATGCCGACTTAAGCTCAAAATTTGGAGCTGTGATCAGGGTTGCACAATCTCAATTGTGTGCCCAAAACTGAAGGTCCAGCATAGTCATAAAGTGTTCTCTGTTGTTCATTCTTTTCTTACATGTTGTTAGATCCTTCAAATTCCACTTCAGCTAGATTTGACAGTTCTTACATAGGTTCTTTACCCTTTCTTCTGAGTATATGTTCAAGTTCAAGATCACCTTCAATTAATATCAAAGTGTTCCCTCGGGTCATAACCTGGAGTTGCACCAAAAAAAAGAAAACAAAATTATAATGATGATAGAATAAGAATATATGAAATAAAATGAATGATGAATAGCTAAAATAGCAAAGTGCAAAGTATCTCTAAATGCCTACTCCCCAGCAACGGCGCCAAAAACTTGATAATGCCCCTTACGTGTGACCTGCAAGTGTACGGGTTTGTCAATGTAATAAATCCCAAGTGAGTGGGTATCGTATCCACAGGGAGTAGGTGATAAAAATACCAAGATTGCTATCTTACTAAGCAAAGATAGAATAATGATTTTTTTGATAAATGTAATGAACGCAAGAATAAAAGAAACAAGAAAGAGAGAAGCACAGATAGATGAGAGGTAAGGCAATTGATAGAAGAAGGGCACTCAGATATTGTTCCACCTAAGACACTTGCGTCAAGTGAAAAATCGACTATTGTATTTCCTAACTGACACTTAATGAGTCGAGGAAATCCTTAAACACACGGTACCAAACCTAAGGTCAACCGTGACTAACTCTACATTATGTCCCGCACGGAGAAATCGATCACTTTCAACACCTCACACTATGTAGAGTTGCAAGATACTCTAGGGATTCCAAGTGATAAACCCTATTCCATTGTATAGATCTAAACCTTTGATCCAGGCGAAAGATCCCTAGTTGCAATTAAGCCCTAGGTGCTAAAGTCACTTCAACGCTTCACTCCGTTGCCTTTGCATCTAAGCCCCAGCGGAGGTCATCCCTTAGCCCATTCACTCTACTATGACCGCAAAGAACTCTTGGAATACGGAGGTAGAATAAATTACATCGGACGGGGAAAGGGGACGTTCCGCTACCTCTCGACTCACCCCCTCGACCCTCTCCAAACTTGCAATGTCTAACCCTCATGGTGTGTCACTCACTCACAAAGGTTACCAATGTAGACTCTCAATCCTAATGTCACTCTAAGGGAGAAATCATGCAACAAGCATTCAAGATTAAACTCAATTAAAGACATCAATTATGGAAAACATAACAGAAGATTAATGAAACAAATACATCCTAGGGTTCACAAATCCAAGTACCCACTAGGGGTTTGGCTCTCCATGGAGCTAGTTACAATCAACAATGAAATCGAATGTAAAAACAAGTAATCCATAGAAAACCCCCTCGGTATTCATGTCGATGGTCTTGTAGAGTAGCCTATTCTCCTCCAAAGGTCTCCTTGTTCGGCCAAGGGCACACCTCGCCGGATCGGTGCTGATGAAAGCTCCCCCAATAACCTTCTTCCAAGTGGAGATCAGTGTCGAATCCATAGACTCACTCCAAATACTTTCCAAAATCCCCTCAAAATCCTAGCCGACGGCCTCCCAAAAGATAGGGAAAAGTTGGAGAGAAGGATAAAAGATGGACCCCAAAATTGGGCCGAATCGCGGCTTAAATAGGGTTGGAATTGGGCATCCACATGCCCCTGTGGATTCTCGTCACGGGCCTGTGGAATTTTCACACGGTCGTAGGGAGTTTCCATACGCCCGTGTGGATTCTCTAGAAATTTGATTTTCAGCTGGTTGTGAAGAGTAACTGCTACATTGGATTGCTACAGTAACCTGCTATGGTACTCCGCCAAAATACTCCTAATTCCACGCTTCTCATCAAGCCAACATAAACGGGCACACGTTTATGCTGTAGATCACGTCGTTTCTTCAATAAACGGGTTCATTGGTGAAGATCTTGATATCATTGCACAAGTTGGGATACGCAAATGTGACTGCCTTTGTGCCCTTTCAAGTTATTGTAATGGCTTGAATACATGGAGGTTGGCATACATTGACGTATCTTAGAGCCCCACTTGTGTCTTCACATTTGTTGCTTCCAACATTCCACCAAATAGAGTGTTCACGATCTACTTTTGCCTTCTTTTTTTAATACTTAACTTCATAACCCTACATGCGCAAAGGAACACAGATACTCATGTATTAGCGCTTAAACCTGATAGAAGTAATGCTCATCGTAAAGAAAGAATACTTCGCATTCTTAACACACAAGCACTTATTAGTGACTCTAAGAAGCGGAAGAGAATTGATTTCTACCGCTACCTAAGTGTGTGAGAAAGAAGTTTTTGAACCAGAGGTAGTAATTATGGAAGATAAATCCACAAAGGATAGTGTTGAGCAAAGTGAGAATGAGCAAGTCAAGGAGCAAAGCAAGATTCCTAGTTTCCAACCTAAGCTACCTTATCTAGCTAAGGTAAAGAAAGATCAACAAGATAAGCAATTTAAGAAATTCCAAGAAATATTCAAGACCCTACACATCAATGTACCATTTATTGAGGCTCTTGCTCAAATGCCTCACTATGCTATGTTCCTCAAAGAATGGTTGATGAACAAGAGGAAGATAAAAGAGCTATCCATTGTTACTTTGAGCGAGGAATATTCCACCATCATCTCAAATAGGATCCCCAAGAAGGAGAAAGATCTGGGAGAATTTATCATCCCAAGTACTATTGAGGGAATGCTTGATGAGAAAGCATTTGCCGATCTTGGAGAAAGTATCAACTTGATGACTTATAAAATTTTTCAAAAGTTGGGGCTTGGTGAGCTTAAGCCGACAAGGATGACTCTTCAACTTGCCAATTGTTATGTTCATCATCCTATGGGTGTTGTTGAAGATGTGCTAGTGAAGATGGACTGATTTATTTTTCTGGTGGATTTTGTTATTTTGGATTTGGATGACAAGGCCGAGGTTCCTTTAATTTTGGGGCTACCATTTTTGGCAACATAATAAGCATTAATTGATGTCATGGATGGTCGAATGGTTTTAAGAGTAGGTGATGAAGAAGTGGTATCGAAGTTGTGAGATGCAATGCATCATTGTGTGGATTCTGATGACACGTTTTATGCTATTCATGTAACTGATGACTATGTCTTTGAATTTGTGTAGGATATGTGGATAAAGCATAATTTATCTGAATTGCTTGATGAGGAAGAACCACTGGATGACTTGGAGGACGAAAATCACCACCAAGTTAGCATTGGAGCATTTGAGGAAGAGCATAAGTTGATTGATCATAATCCCCATCGAGACAGAAAAATGGTGGAAGCAATATACAACAACTACAAAGAAGAATAGTCCACCGAACTCTCCCAAGGCTTACGATTTAGCTTCGATCTTAAATGAAGGTGAAATCTATTTGATTGGAACATTAACACCTTATTCCTTTGTGTAGCCTACAGGAAATTGGGAGGAAATTCCATTCCATGACCCCCCTTAAGCGATGTAAGATACGTCAAGCTCATGATGTTAAATAAGCGCTTCTTTGGTAGCAACCCAAGCATCTTTCTTTTTGTTTTTTGAGTTTTCTCTTGTCATTGTGTTTTCTTTTGTTTCTATTTTTTGCTTAGCCGTTCGTTGCTTTTTGACTCAATATTTTATTAAAGATGGGTATTTTGGGCTTCCCAAGTGTTTGTGTGTTTGATCCAGAGCTTTATTTTTGAGGTCAGTTGTGCCATGTTGCAACTGCCCTGTTTTTCCCAAGTCAGCACGGTCATGCTAGTGGTCGTGTATTTTGCTGGAGTTACAAAAATTTTAATTTCAGGGGTAAGTATGGGTGTGCATGCGCCCATACTAGTGACCATTCTTGCATTTGCATGGTTTGGCCATCGCCTTGTAGGGTAGTGCTTGGTTTTTTTGGGTTTCAAATATTTTCCTTGTAAAAAGCACGCCCTAAGCACGGTCTTAAGCATGATCGTGTTCTTTTATGGCATATTTTCTTTTTAGGGATTCAACACGGTCATAAGCATGACCGTGCTGATTTGGGGGTGCTCAGAGGTGATCATTTCACTTCCATTTTTGTCTTTTTATTTCAAGTCACGGGAGTGCATGAGGACTTTTGCTTCCTCCTCTTGAGTTTTCCACTTGCATTCCTAGATTGATCTTGTGCTTTTGCTAAGTTTTTTAACAGATTTCTTCACAGCATTCCCTCGCATTATTACTTTCTCTTCTTTGAGCATCAGGTACATATCCTTCAACATTTTAGACCTCAATTTTGTGATAATGGCATGTAAAATCTCTTGTATGTTGTGTTCTTCATACTTTGCATGCCATGAAATGCTTCAATCGTGTTGTTGTCTAGAAAATCTTTTATTTTTCAACTAATATTTTGTTTGGGAAAAAAGCTTAGCATGAGCATGCTTCACATCAAGCACGATCATACTCAGCTATGCCCTACTTTATTTCCAGGTAAGCACATTTGTGCTTGAGTCGCAAGCACGAGCGTGCTCTTTCCTAGTTAGTACATACTTGCTGTTTATTTAGCATAACAATGTTGACCCTATTTCTCCTGAATTTTCACATGTTACAAATTTTTTTATGTAGGATCATGACGAGGAAGAAGACATTGATATTAGGGCCTACGCCCAAGAGCGTGAGAGGAGAGAGTAGCTCCAAGGCTACACTTTCAGGGCCTATGTTTGGTGCACCAATCCATTAGCTACAATACAATTGGTTATGCACCAAGCTGATCGGATAGTCCCATGAGATTAAATGGCAAGTACTACATGATGTGGGACTCGACGATGAGGTCTAGGGATTACTAAAAGATTGAGTCTGGTGTCAGTCTTCAACGTCATCGACACCACATACAGAGAGCTGACATTAGAGTTCCTGGTGACATTTGAGCTTGAACGGGGGATAATTAGTTTCCACAAAGCTAGCACTATCTAGTTTTAGGCATTTGGCACGATGCATTACCTGAGACTGGCCTAGTTTTCAGTCTATCTAGGACTTTATGATGAGGGGAGTCTATTGAGTCTTGACAGCACCATTTGAGCACCTCTCTTGGGTACGATCCTCACCAATTGAAGGCTACCATCCTTTGATCCCCCATCCTCAAGTATAACCATTTCGTTTTAAGCCACTCTTTGGCATGGCAGGGAGATAGCACCAGAGTTGTGAGCAGGCGTGATTTTGACTACTTGCTCAGCATGGTCGATGGGTTTTACTTACACTTAGGGTACGAGATCATTCTTGCGATGCATCATTAGGCAATTGACACTGGGGTGGGAATCATATTCATCGGCCCTTACATCTCCCAACTCATTCGGATTATGTGACTTTGAGCGGCATCAGTGGTATGAGGATTGAAGACGGTAGTGCCCTGCTCGATACACTCCGGGCGATGAGGATGGCTTAGGCTATTCGTACTGCACACGGGACACATTACCATGGTATTGACACCCTTGTTTCTCCTGCCGAGCTAGTGACTCCTTCGTTACCCCATACTCCTTGCTCCCCTTCTACACCACTGACTAGACCCTCCACTAGCCACATCGTACCATCGATGAGTTCCCTACTCTTTTGGCTTTGGCAGGTCGGAGTGTTCTACGGATGGCCACACATATTGGTCTACAGTTGTCTCCTCCCCTATCTTCTCCAGCCCCCTCCTGAGTTTATCTCGGGTCGATACTACTGACCTTGAGTCCGAGGCATCTGAGGCCTCTGACTTCGATGATGAAGATGACTCTGGGAGCAAGGCTCGATCTGAGCAAAGTGATGAGCCCACTGCTGATGCCGTTGCTGAGTCTTAGTTTAGTTCAGATAACCCTGAGGCTAATAAGTCTAAGTCTTATTGAGAAGCATCTGATAGTTCATCTTTTATTTTAGTTTTATTTTCTGTTGGATATTGTATTTCTATTTTTATTTGGACTTGTACTTTATTTTATACAGTTAGCAAGGGGAGTTCCCTACTAAACTATTTATCTTACTATTTTAGTCTTTTATTTCAGTCTTTCTTGCTTTACAAGATGTATGCCATATTTGGATTGAGTGTGCTGTTGACGTTGAGAGCGGCATCATCTCTCTTCATGTCTAGGGAAGCCTTAATAACTCTGGTCAATTTTCTTTATTGTCTTCTTTTATTTGGTGTATGCTTTGCATGTTGTACATTGAGGACAATGTAATGTTTAAGTGTGGGGGAGGGTTATCTTTGTATTTATGGTGATGATGCATGACTTAGGATGATCTATGACTTGTTATTAGGGATTCACATGACTAAGGGTGACATTAAAGCTATTATACTTTGTTGTTTTAATGGTTATCTCACCATTGCTTCAGAAACCCTTTTTCAGTTCATTCATTACCCTAGCTATGGAATTCTTGTATCATAGGAAGGATTTGTTCTTATAGACTATTAGAGTTAAATGAAAGAGTTAGATGTTTGTTTTTTCAGTTATGAAAAAGTTGGATTCAATTAAATGCCCCACCAATGTTTTGTTTCTAATTGGGTAAAAGATGGTAGAAAGAGCTATCTCCTTGTGAAATGTGAAAGCCACACTTGAGTAGTTGGATCTTGGGCTTAACCATTGTTCACTTGATGATCTATCGAGGGAAAGGGCTACCTCTAGGGAGAATGAAGCTACTAACCACCTAGTTTTAGTCGAAATAATGTCTTTTGAGCTAGTTTTCTTTGGCAAGGAACATGGGCACATACCTAGGGTAAATGCACACACACACAAAGGAAGTATGGAGTTTGGGTAAGTCTTTTGCTTAAGAAATAAACTATTTAAGCTCAAGTCTCTAATGTCCCCTTGTTGTCTGTGAATTCCCTATCTTTTATGAGATTCGAGGTCATGTACTCTTCTTATTTTCTTGGCAATTAAGTGTTTTTGTTTGAGGACAAGCAAAGGTTTAAGTGTGGGGGTATTTGATGAGTGCATTTTATATAGCTATTTCTTATACCCTAATGTTTCACTTCTCCTGTTACCAAGTTTTTGTCATAAACCAATGCTATTTGAGGTATGTTTGCTAATCTATGCAGATAATTAGGATTCATATTAAAAGGAATGATTAGAGATAAATTTCGATGCAAAACTGTGTTGGAATATAAGTTTTAGGACAAGCAGGGTCATAAGCACACCTACTTGCATTGTAATCCACATTAGCTTCTTTCCTTTATACTCGGCCTCACAACCCTACCCGCATAAAAGTAACATAAAAACACACATATTAGTGTAAAAACCCAAGAAAAGTAATGCTCAACATAAGGAATGAACGCTTCTCATTCATATCGCACAAGCACTTATCAACAAGGGATACACAAGCAAGTGAAGAAGGCATCTCCCCAACATTTGATAACCAATTCTATCTTCACATGTGATGTAGGGTGATGCACCCCTTGCGTGTGTGTACCTCAAGTGCAAGGGTTGTCGAAGTAATAAAGTACCCTGGTGAGTGGGCAGTTGTATCGACAGGGAATAGTGCTCGAAAGTAAATAGTAATGCTATTTAGCTAGAGTGAAAGCCAAGTCATGAGTGAGTGAACAATATCAATGCAAATAAGAGTTAAGAGAAGAAAGGAAAGCGCAATAGGGATAAGGGGAGGTATCGATAAAAAGATGGAGTACCCGGACATTGCTCACAATAGGACTATTGTTTAAAGTATAAGACTAATTATTATGACTCCTAATAAATGTTTAATGAGTCATGAAAATCCAAATACACACTGTCCCAAACCTAAGGTCAACTATGATTAACCCATATACTATGCTCCTGCGGAAAGACATGCTCTCAATGCCTCAAACTGTGTAAAGCTGCTTAAAGCTCTAGAGACTGCAAGTGATAAGCCCTATTACCTAATACTGATCTAACCCCTTGGTCCTAGTCACGATTACTTCAACCCTTTACTCTGTTGCTTGTGCAACTAAGCCTAATGGAGTTTGTCTCTTAGTACTTCACTCTATCATGACTATAAATAACTCTTGGAATGTCGAGGTAGGATAAACCACATCAAAAGGGAAAGGGGGTGTTCCGTTACCTCTCAACTCACCCTCTCGACCCTCTCCAACCTTGCTTTGTCTAATCCTAATAAAGTTTCACTCTATCATAAGGATTACTGACATGTCCGAATATGCATGTGTGTACCGCAAGTGCATGGGTGTCAAAGTAATAATTACCCCGGTGAGTGGGTAGTTGAATCCACAGGGAACAGGGTTACTAGTACTAACTTCTTCTCTACTATCTAACCTAATTGATAAGTGCTACTGTGATAAGAATGCGAAGTGTTCTTTTGTTATGATGAGCATTACTTTTATCAGGTTTTAGTGCTAATACTTGTGCATTTGTGTTACTTTCATGCATATAGGGTTGTGAAGTTGAATGTTAAAGATAGAACCCAATGTAGATCGTGAACGCACTATTTAGAGGAAATTTTGAGAAGGGTCTAATGCGAAGAAATAAGTTAGGCTCAAGATGCGAGAATGTGTGCCAACCTCCATGTATTCAAGCTAGCACAATGGTTTGGAGGGGCACAAAGGCAATCGCATTCGAGTATCCCGGCTTGTGCAATGATAGCAAGATCTTCAATAATGAGGCTAGTTATTGAAAAAAGCAAAGCCATCTAAGACGTAAATGTGTGCCCATTAATGTTACCTCAATGAAAACATGGATTCGAGAGTGTTTCAGGCCGGTATTGTAGCAGAGTACTGTAGCAAACTATTGTAGTAGGTACTGTTCACTGTTGCCCAAAAAATAGAATTCCAAAGAATCCACATTGGTGTGTGGAAATTATCCACGCCCGTGTGGAAATTCCCCAGGCCCGTGTGGCAAATCCATAGGGGCTTGTGGATGCCCGATTCTAGCCCTATTTTAGCTGTGATTCAGCCCCGATTTCAGCATTCTTTTCTCCATTCTTTCCCAACTTTGAGAGGAAGCTGCTGCTAGTGTTTAGAGAGGTATTGGCAGGGTTTTTAGAGAGGTTTTTTGGCTTCGACATCGCGCTCCACATGGAAGAATGTTATTGGGAGAGCTTTCATTGGCACCGATCCGGCGAGGTGTGCCCTAGACCGGACAAGTGAACCTTTGGAGGAGACGAGGCTTCTCCACAGGACCATCATCATGACTATCGAGGGGGTTTCTATGGATTACTTGTTTTTACATTTGATTTCATTGTTGATTGTAACTAGCTCCATGGAGAGCTAAACCGCCTAATGGGTACTTGGATTTGTGAACCCAAGAATGTATTTGTTTCATTAAACCTTCTATTATGATTTTATTAATTGATGTTTTATTTGAGTTCCAATCTTGAATGCTTGATTGATTGAATCCTCCTTTAGAGTGACACTAGGATTGAGAGTTCATATTGGTAACCCTTGTGAGTGAGTGGCACACCACGAGGGTTAGACAAAGCTAGATTGGAGAGGGTCGAGAGGGTGAGTTAAGAGGTATTGGAGCGTCCCCTTTCCCCTCCGATGTGATTTATCCTACCTCCAATTCTTTGAGTTCTTTACAGTCATAGTAGAGTGAATGGGCTAATGGATGACCTTCCACTGGGGTTAAGTTGTAGAGGCAACGGAGTGAAGCATTGAAGTGATTTTAGCACCTAGGGCTTAATTGTGACTAGGGATCTCTCACCTGGACCAAACGGTTATGTCTATATCTAAGAAGAGGGTTTAACACTTAGAATCCCTAGAACTCCATGTGATTCTATCAGAGTGCGAGGTGTTGAGATTGTTCGATTTCTCCTCCAGGACATGGTATAGAGTTAGTCATGGTTGACCTTAGATTTGGGACCATGCATTGAAGGATTTTCACGACTCATTAATACATTAGTTAGGAGGCATAAGAGTCGGTTTTACACTTACAATGATTGTCCTAGGTGGAACAATATCCGAGTACCCCATTTATATCGATTGCCTTATCTCTCACTTACTTGTGTTTTTTTTCTTGCTTCTTTTATTCTTGTTTACATTACATCTTGTCAACACAATCATTATTCATCTTCACTTGGTTAAGAAACAATTAAAGTATTTTTACTCCCTACTCTCTGTGGATACGATACCCACTCACCTGGGATTTTATTACTCGATAAACCCGTAAACTTGTGGGACATACACAAGGGGCGCTGTCAAGATTTTGGTGCAGTTGCTGGGGAATAGGCGTTTAGAGATAAAGAGGAAAGTAAAATCAACAAGTAAGAGAGCACGAGTAAAGGAGGAAAGTAATGCAATCGATAAAGATGGGGTACTCGGATAATGCTCTGCCTAGGACGATCGTTTCAAGTGTAAGAACCTTCTATTATGCTTCCTAATCAATGCAATGATAAGTCGTGGAAATCCTTAAATAACATAGTCCCAAATCTAAGGTCAACTATTCCTAACTCTATGCATGTCCCGGAGGAGAAATCGAACAATCTCAACAACTCGCACTCGCATAGAGTTGCAATAAGCTCTAGGGATTCCAAGTGATAAATCGCATTGAGGACAATGTACAATTTAAGTGTGGGGGGGGGGAGTTTCATAGTGCACACATCATTTCTATTGTTCTTGATTGATATATGCTCACATAGCCAATGGCGGTTCACCCTAGTTGCAATGATTGTATTCTTAAGTTTAGGAAAATTGTTAACATTGAATGTTTTCATGCTCTAGTTCTTGCTTGAATTTTTAGGAATTTTTGCCCGATTTACACTTAGTGCACTACTCACTCTTTGAACTCTATTGGAAACTTATGTTCGATGTTAAAGGGACTAGTTAGGTTTATTTTCTTGTGCTAAATTAAAAAAAAAAGAAAAAAAAAAGAAAAGAAAGAACAAAATAGTTTTATTGTTTAGTTGTGCTATTGAGTGGAATGAGCTACCACCTATGAAGTATGAAGCTACTCTCATAAGTCGGATACTAGTTATGCCCTAATGAGAGAAAGAGCTATCTCATGGGATGAGTGAAAGCTACCACCTCGGTAGAAAGAGCTACCACCTCGAAAGTGTGAAAGCCACCTTAGCGGCCGCTTGGGAAAGGGCTACCTTAGAGGATGTGTGAAGCTACTACCGTTTTTGAAATGTTCGTTGTTTTCTTGTTGTAGATAAATAAGTCCCTTATACTTAGAGCTTTGAGGAGTATACTTTGGGTTGACTTGAGTGAGTTCACACACTTACACGATTTCGGGTTTGTTGTCCTTTTTTATTCAAGTTTTTAGCTAGAGCATTGATTTTTCGTAATTAGTGTTGAAATTTCCATTTCTTGTAGAATGCTCTCTTTGTATACTTTGGTGAACCTAAGGCCAAGCCCTTCAAATATTTCCTTCATCCATGCGCATAACATTTTAATTTTTGCTTGAGGACAAGCAAAAGCTTAAGTGTGGGGGAGTTTGATAAGTGCTTGTGCGATATGAATGCGAAGCATTATTTCCTTATGTTGAGCATTACTTTCCTTGGGTTTTACACTAATATGTGTGTTTTTATGTTACTTTCGTGCATGTAGGGTTGTGAAACCAATTATGAAGGAAAAAAGCCAATGTGGATCACAATGCCCCGATTTTGGACGAAATCTTGCTAAAGTTCAAACGTGAAGATATAAATCGGGTGCGAGATGCTAGAGTGTGTGCCAACCTCCCCGTATTTGAGTTTACACAACCATTTGGAGCGGCACAAGGGCAATCACACTCAAGCATTCCGACTTATGCACATAGAACAAGATCTCCATCATCTTATCCGTCATTGAAGAAGCAAAGCGATCCACGGCATAAATGTGTGCCTGTTTATGTTACCTCGATGAAAAGTGGATTCGGGAGTATTTTTGGCATAGTACTGTAGCAGTTACTGTTCACAGCCGCCCGAAAATCACAGAAACAGAGAATCCACACGAGCGTGTGGAAATTATCCACGGCCATTTGGAAATTCTACATGGGCGCGTGTTCCGTACACGCCCGTGGAGTCACCCGATTCCAGCCCTATTTAAAGCCGATTTCAGCCCCGATTTCAGCATTTTTTTCTCCATCTTTTCCCCAACTTGTGAGAGGACTTCGGCTAGGGTTTCGAGGGGTATTTAAAGCCGATTTCAGCCCCGATTTCAGCTCCGACATCGTGATTCCATTAGGAAGAAGGTTGGTAGGGGAGCTTCGATCGATGCGTATCCTATACCGGACAAAGGAATCTTTGGACGACGAGTAGAGGACTCTCCACACGACCATCGACACGACTATCGAGGGGGTTTTTTTATGGATTCATTGCTTTTACATTCGATTTCTTTGATTGTATTAAGCTCCATGGGGAGCTAAACCCCTAGTGGGTACTTGGATGATTGCGAACCCTAGGATGTATTCGTTTCATTGAACTTCTTTATTATGCTTTCAATAAATTGATGTTTTTTGTGAGTTCTAAGCTTGAATGCTTGATTGTATGAACATTTCCCCTAGAGTGACACTAGGGTTGAGAGTTCTTGTTGGTAACCTTGTGAGTGAGTGACACACCACTAGCGTTAGACAAAAGCTAGGTTAGAGAGGATTGAGAGGGTCGATCGAGGAGAGTGCAGGGGCGTCCCCTTTCCTCTCCGGCGTGATAGATTCTACCTCCGTTCCTCGAGGTTCTTTGCGGCCATAATGGAGTGAATGGTCTAAGGGATGAACCTCCGCTGGGGCCTAGTTGCGCGTGCAATGGAGTGAAGCGTTGAGAGGATCTTAGTATCTAGGGCTTAATTGTGGCTAGGGACCTTCTATCGTGACCAAAGGGGTAGGTCTATATTTAGGAAGAGATTTATCACTTGGAATCCCTAGAGCTCATTGCAACTCTATCGCGAGTGCGAGGTGTTGAGATTGTTCGATTTCTCCTCCGGGACATGTATAGACTTAGGCATAGTTGACCTTAGATTTGGGACTATGTATGTAAGGATTTCCACGACTCACCATTGCATTAATTAAAAAGCATAATAGAGAGTTCTTGCACTTGAAGCGATCATCCTAGGTGAAGCATTATCCGAGTACCCCATTCTTTATCGATTGCCTTACCCTCTTCTTACTTTTGCTCTTTCACATGTAGTTTTTATTGTTGAGAATTTAATCAATTTCACACTTATCACTATTGATATTCCACATAGCTAAGAATCAAATTAAGTATTTTCACACCCTACTCCCCGTAGATTCAACCCCGCTCACCCGGGATTATTACTTCGACAAGCCCGTGCACTTGCGGGATATAAGCAAGGGGACCTTCTATTATGCTTCCTAATCAATGCAATGATAAGTCGTGGAAATCCTTAAATAACATAGTCCCAAATCTAAGGTCAACTATTCCTAACTCTATGCATGTCCCGGAGGAGAAATCGAACAATCTCAACACCTCGCACTCGCATAGAGTTGCAATAAGTTCTACGGATTTCAAGTGATAAATCTCTTCCTAATTATAGACCTAACCCTTTGGTCCATGTGGAAGGTCCCTAACCATGATTAAGCCATAGATGCTAAGATCACCTCCACGCTTCACTCCGTTGCACTCGCAACTAAGCCCCAGCGGAGGGTCATCCCTTAGACCATTCACTCTATTATGGCCACAAAGAACTCGAGGAATGGAGGTAGAATCTATCACGTTGGAGGGGAAAGGGGACACTCCTGTACCTCTCGACTCATCCTCTCAACCCTCTCCAACCTAGCTTTGTCTAACGCTTGTGGTATGTCACTCACTCACAAGGTTACCAACAAGAACTCTCAACCCTAGTGTCACTGTTGGGGAAATGTTCATACAATCAAGCATTCAAGGTTGGAACTCACAATAAACATCAATTAATTGAAAGCATAATAAAGAGATTCAATGAAACGAATACATCCTAGGGTTCAAAAATACCTAAGTACCCACTAGGAGTTTAGCTCTCAATGGAGCTAAATATAATCAAAGAAATAGAATGTAAAAGCAATGAATCCATAGAAAACCCCCTCGATGGTCATGTCGATGGTCTTGTGGAGAGTCCTCTACTCGTCGCAAGGGATCCTTTGTCCAGCCTAGGATACACCTTGCCGGATCGGTGCCGACGAAAGCTCTCCCAATAACCTTCTTCCAAATGACGCGTGATGTCGGAGCCGTAGGACCTCTCCAAAACCCTAGCCAATACCCCTTAAAACCCTAGCCGAAGCCCTCTCTCAAGTTGGGGAAAATATGGAGAAAAGAATGCTGAAATCAGGGCTGAATCGGTTTTAAATAGGGCAAGAATCGGGCGATCACACGGGCCTGTGGATCTTTCACACGCCCATGTGGAATTTCCACACAGGTGTGGATAATTTCCACACGCCCGTGTGGGTTCTCTGAATTCCTGTTTTCTCGGCCGACTGTGAACAGTGCTACTACAGTATCTGGCCTGAATCGCTTCCCGAATCCATGCTTTCATCGGGGTAACGCAAACGGGCACACGTTCACGTCGTGGATCACTTGCTTCTTCAATGATAGACAAGTTGATGGAGCTCTTGTTCTATGTGCATAAGTTGGAATGCTCGACTGTGACTGCCCTTGTGCCCCTCCAAATGGATGTGCCAACTCGAATATGAGGAGGTCGGCACACACTCTAGCATCTCACACCTGACCTATGTCTTCGTGTTTGAACTTTAGCAAGATTTCCCCCAAAATCGGTGCATTATGATCCACATTGGCTTCTTTCCTTCATAATCGGCTTCACAACCCTACCTGCACGAAAGTAACATAAAAACCCACGTATTAGTGTAAAAACCCGAGAAGAGTAATGCTCAACATAAGGAAAGAAGGCTTCGCATTAATATCACACAAGCACTTATCAAACTCCCCCACACTTAAGCTTTTGCTTGTCCTCAAGCAAAAATTAAACATTTTGTGCATCAATGAAGAAAATATTGAAAGTGCTTGGCCTTAGGTTCACCAAAGTATACAAAGAGAGCATTCTACAAGTAAGGGAAATTTCAACACTAAATATGAAAGATCGAAGCTCTAGTTAAAAACTTGAATAAAATACGACAACAAACCCGAAATCGTGAAAGTGTGTGGACTCACTCAAGTCAACCCAAGGTATACCCCTCAAAGCTCTAAGTATAAGGGACTTATTTATCTACAACAAGAAAGTAACAAAAAAAATTTTAAAGATGGTAGTAACTTCACACATTCTCTAAGGTATCCCTTTCACAGGCGCCCGCTAAGGTGGCTTTTACACTTTCGGGGTGATAGCTCTTTCTACCAGAGTGGTAGCTTTCACTCATCCTATGAGATAGCACTTTCTCTCATTAGGGCATAACTTGTATCCGACTTATGAGAGTAGCTTCATACTACATAGGTAGTAGCTCTTTCCACCCAACAAGCACAAATAAACAATAAAACTATTTTGTTCCTTCTTTTCATTTTTCATATTTTTTTCAGAATTTAACACAAGAAACAACTATAACTAGTCCCTTTAACATCAAACATGAGTTTCCAATAGAGTTTAAAGAGTGAGTAGTGCATTGAGTGTAATTCGGGCAAAAATTCCTAAAAATTCAAATAAAACTAGAGCATGAAGATATTCAATGTTAAAAATTATCCTAAACTCAAGAATACAATCATTGCAACTAAGGTGAACTGCCATTAGCTATGTGAGCATGTATATCAATCAAGAACAATAAAAAGGATGTGTGCACTATGAAACTCTCCCCCGCCACACTTAAGTTGTACATTGTCCCCAATGTACATATGCAAGCTCACTTATAGTGTATATCAATGAAGAATATATGTGGGAGAAGCAATCAAAACAATACTCCCCTAACTCCTAGTGTCACCTTTGATGGAGCTAAGTCCTTGGGAGTGATGTTCCGATGGGTTGTAAAGCTCACACAGCCAACTGCTGAGACAACTTGGCTGTGCCCATGACAGAGTCTCAATTCCCATGATGACAAGACCATCTGCACGGGGTTCGTGAAGCTCAATAAAACAAAAATAACTCGAGTATATATAAAAGATAGACAATGAATACAACTCGAGTTAATAAAATGAAAATAACTCAGAAGGAGAGTCCTTTCTGAGTATACAAGTCTAAAAATAAAAATACGAGAAAAATAAAATGTGAAAAATAAGAACAAAGAAGGTAAAGACACCTCAAGTGTCAGTGTCAATAGCTAGTACATATGTTTCCGCTGCTAGTGAAGATGACGCTGGTGCTGCAAAATAAATGAAGATTGGTAAAGAAAAGAGAAAGAGAAGCTTACCGACAAAATGAGAATGAAAAACTAGAAAACAGTTGGAAAACTCAATTAACAACCCTCTAAAACGATGGTGAGAGGTCAGGAGAGAGCAAGGATGTGTTCTCAAAACGTTTGAGGGTGAAAAGATGAAGAAAACCGAAGAGATTTTAAAGAAAACCTGCGGTTCTAGCATTTCTGTACATCCACACGGGCGTGTGGAAATTACACACGCCCGTGTTCCAGACCCACAGGGGCAGACGCACGCCCTGTGGACTCTCCATGCAACCAAGAAGATTCTTTAAGACCCACGCCCGTGTGAAAATTCCACACGGGCGTGGACATTCACAGGCCCAACTCACAGGGGCAAACACACGCCCCTGTATCTTCTCAGGATGGAGAGAGCTCCTCTGCAGAGATTCGCATGGGCGTACGAAAATTACTCATGCCCGTGCACTTGTCACAAGGTCGCCCACAGGAGCGAGTTCACGCCCCTGTGTGCTCTCGGGATAATCAGCCAAACTTTGCAGGAATTCACATGCCCGTGCGAAAATTACCCACGGGCGTGCGATATTCGCATGATCGTTCATAGGGGCAGCCACAAGCCCCTGTGCCTTCTCTGGATGAGCTCACAATACAAATCCACGGGCGTGCGAAAATTCCACACGCCCGTGCGTTTTCTATGGATGCCTTAGAAAATTCTACAGGCTCTGCAGAAAATTTCTAAACATGTTTACACACTCAGAGCATGCCCTAATATGCAAGTTTTACCAGCGAAAAACATGAGAAATAGGTCAAAGGACCAAAACTTCACCAAAACACATGAAATCACAAGATAACACCAACGGTGCACAAGAAAAGCATAGCAATGGCATATAAGAATCTAAACACCAACACTCAAGCTCTTATTCATGCAAGCACTAAACTAGAAACTAGAAAACAGTAGATACTTGGGTTGCCTCCCATGAAGCGCTTGTTTTACATCACTAAGCTTGACGTACCTCTTCTTTACCTTATGGAGTCTTGAAAAGAGTATGTTCCTCCAGACTAGACATTGCATAGCTACTTCCCTTAAACCAAAAATTTGCTTGCCGGGGTGGAATATTTGTTTTAGAGTCCAACCATCTTACCTTTGGCGTCCAAGGAAACAATTTGGGTTGAGAATTGTCCAAGCTTAGCACAGGTGGGTCATTGGATGGCTTCAATCTCCTACCCATGTCTTCTTCCAAAACCAAAATCTCTTTCTTCCAATTTATGAATTGATCAATCCCAAAGAGAGATGTGTGTTCCATTACCTTAGGGGTTGCTTCTTCTTCAATTTCAACTTGGAAGCAATCTGTCTTCGCCAACTCTCCTTGCATAATTTATTGCTCACAAACATACTGTTCACTCAAACAATCATCATATTGAATGAACGGTTCTTCTTGTATCCTCTCGATCTTGACAACATCATACTCGTTTAGTCCCACTTCTTCATTATCATTCACTACCACATCTTCTCTACAAGGAACTTGACTTTCTTACTCAAATACTTGTTGTTCCTTGGAGAGTGTGTCAAGTATCCCTCCAAATTGATGCTCAAGGTTTTTATAGGAGGCTTCATGACATCTTCGTGTGGTCTTCCTATTTTGGATGCAGACATCGGATGCTTCAATAAAGTTAGCTAATACTCTTTGGAACTGAAGTGCATCCTCACCGAGTATCTCACCCTTTTGACATTCCTCTTGAGGTGCCTCCCAATGTTGTTCACCATTATTCCATAATAAGTTTGAGTAGCCCACTTCAATTGGATGATATGCGTTGTAACATGGAATGTTTTGTTGTCGTGAAGTAACAATTCTATCAACTTTTCTACTGAGAGCTTCGACCTGAAAATATAGAGCAACGACTGGGTCAATCATCATTTAAAATCCGTGCAAGAAAAAGTAAGACATGACAAAAGAAAACAAATGAGAATGATGGAAGAATAAGAAAGTGTGAAATAGAATGAATGATAAATAGCTAAGAAAACAAAGTGCAAAGTATCTCTAAACGCTTATTCCCCGGCAACGGCGCCAAAAACTTGACAAGGTCCCCTTGCATATATCCCGCAAGTGCACGGGTTTGTCGAAGTAATAATCCCGGATGAGCGGGTATCGAATCCATAGGAAGTAGGGAATAAAAATACTTAATCCACTTCTTAGCTATGTGAAAGATCAGTACTGATAAATGTGACAATGATTCAATTATCAAAAGTTAAATCAACAAGTAAGAGAGCACGAGTAAAGGAGGAAGATAATGCAATCGATAAAGATGGGGTACTCGGATAATGCTCCGCCTAGGACGATCGTTTCAAGTGCAAGACCTTCTATTATGCTTCCTAATTAATGCAATGATGAGTCGTGGAAATCCTTAAATAACATAGTCCCAAATCTAAGGTCAACTATGCCTAACTCTATGCATGTCCCGGAGGAGAAATCAAACAATCTCAACACCTCGCACTCCCATAGAGTTGCAATAAGCTCTGGGGATTCCAAGTGATAAATCTCTTCCTAATTATAGACCTAACCCTTTGGTCCATGTGGAAGGTCCCTAACCACGATTAAGCCGTAGATGCTAAGATCACCTCCACGCTTCACTCCGTTGCACTCGCAACTAAGCCCCAGCGGAGGGTCATCCCTTAGACCATTCACTCTATTATGGCCACAAAGAACTCGAGGAACGGAGGTAGAATCTATCACGTCGGAGGGGAAAGGGGACACTCCTGTACCTCTCGACTCATCCTCTCAACCCTCTCCAACCTAGCTTTGTCTAACGCTTGTGGTGTGTCACTCACTCACAAAGTTACCAACAAGAACTCTAAACCCTAGTGTCACTGTTGGGGAAATGTTCATACAATCAAGCATTCAAGGTTGGAACTCACAATAAACATCAATTAATTAAAAGCATAATAAAGAGATTCAATGAAACGAATACATCCTAGGGTTCAAAAATACATAAGTACCCACTAGGAGTTTAGCTCTCAATGGAGCTAAATATAATCAAAGAAATAGAATGTAAAAAGCAATGAATCCATAGAAACCCCCCGATGGTCGTGTCGATGGTCTTGTGGAGAGTCCTCTACTTGTCTCAAGGGATCCTTTGTCCAGCATAGGATACACCTCGCTGGATCGGTGTCGACGAAAGCTCTCCCAATAATCTTCTTCCAAACAATGCGCGATGTCGGAGCCGTAGGACCTCTCAAAAACCCTAGCCAATGCCCCTCAAAACCCTAGCTGAAGCCCTTTCTCAAGTTCGGGAAAAGATGGAGAAAAGAATACTGAAATCGGGGCTGAATCGGCTTTAAATAGGGCTGGAATCGGGCGACCACACGGGCATGTGGATCTTTCACATGCCCATGTGGAATTTCCACACGGGCGTGGATAATTTCCACACGCCCGTGTGGGTTCTCTGAATTCCTGTTTTCTCGGCCGCCTGTGTACAGCGCTGCTACAGTACTTTGTTATATTATTGCTACGGTGCTTTGCTACAGTATCTGTCCGGGATAGCTTCCCGAATCCATGCTTTCATCAGGGTAACGCAAACGGGCACACGTTCACGTCGTGGATCACTTGCTTCTTCAATGATAGACAAGTTGGTGGAGCTCTTGTTCTATGTGCATAAGTCGGAATGCTCGACTGTGACTGCCCTTGTGCCCCTCCAAATGGATGTGCCAACTCGAATATGAGGAGGTTGGCACACACTCTAGCATCTCACACCCGACCTATGTCTTCACGTTTGAACTTTAGCAAGATTTCCCCAAGCACTTATCAGTGACCCTGTATACTTGCGGGTGAGCAAACATATCAAGTTTTTGGCGCTGTTGCCGGTGACTTAAGGAATTCTAGGAAACTACTAGCTTGTTGCTCTAGCCATTTTTCTTTTCTTTATATTTTTTCTTTTCATTTGTTTTACTTCTTTTTGAGCTGAACTTCCTTTATCTTTCTTAACTTTTCAAAGTACTGTACATGTGATAAGTGCTTGTGCGATATGAATGCGAAGCGTTTATTCCTTATATTGAGCATTACTTTTCTCAGGTTTTTACATTAATATGTGTGTTTTTATGTTACTTTTACGTAGGTAGGGCTGTGAAGCCGAGTATGAAGGAAATAGGCCAATGTGGATCATAATGCACTTATTTTGGAGGAGATCTTGCGAAAGTTCAAACGCGAAGACATAGGATAGGTGTGAGATGCTAGAGTGTGTGTCAACCTCCTCGCATTCGAGTGAGCACATCCATTTGGAGGGGCACAAAGGCAGTCGCACTCGAGCATTCCGTCTTATGCATACAAGAACAGGAGCGCCACCAACATATATATCATTGAAGAAGCAAGTGATTCGCGATGTGAACGTGTGCACGTTTGCGTTATCCCGATGAAAGTATGGAATTGGGAAGTTATTCAGGTCGAAGACTGTAGCATAACATCTTGGAGCAAGTATCTGTAGCAAAGACTGCTCACGACGGCCGAGAAACAAGAGAAACAGAGAATCCACACGGGCGTGTGGAAATTATCCACGCCCGTGTGGAAATTCTGGACGGGCGCGTGTATCGTCCACGCCCGTGGAGTTGCCCGATTGCTGCCCTATTTAAAGCCGATTCAGCATCGATTGTGGTATTCTTTTCTCCATCTTTTCCCCCAACTTGCGAGAGGGCTTCGGCTAGGGTTTCGAGGGGTATTGACCAAGGTTTTGGAGAGGTTCTACGGCTCCGACATCGTGATTCGATTAGGAAGAAGGTTGGTAGGGGAGCTTCGATCGAGGCGTATCCTATACCGGACGAAGGAATCCTTATACGACGAGTAGATTACTTTCCACAAGACCATTGACACGACCATCGAGGGGGTTTCTTTATGGATTCATTGCTTTTACATTCGATTTCTTTGATTGTACTTAGCTCCATGGAGAGCTAAAACCCTACTGGGTACTTGGGTGATTGTGAACCCTAGGATGTATTCACTTAATTGAACTTCTTTATTATGCTTTCAATAAATTGATGTTTATTGTGAGTTCCAACCTTGAATGCTTGATTGTATGAACATTTACCGTAGAGTGACACTAGGGTTGAGAGTTCTTGTTGGTAACCTTGTGAGTAAGTGACACACCACGAGCGTTAGACAAAGCTAGGTTGGAGAGGGTTGAGAGGATGAGTCGAGAGGTAAAGAAGCGTCCCCTTTCCCCTCCGACGTGATAGATTCTACCTCCGTTCCTTGAGTTCTTTGCGGGCATAATAGAGTGAATGGTCTAAGGGATGAACCTCCGTTGGGGCCTAGTTGCGCGTGCAATGGAGTGAAGCGTTGAGATGATCTTAGTATCTAGGGCTTAATTGTGGCTAGGGACCTTCCGCCTGGACCAAAGGGTTAGGTCTAAATCTAGGAAGAGATTTATCACTTGGAATCCCTATAGCTCATTGCAACTCTATGCGAGTGCGAGGTGTTGAGATTGTTCGATTTCTCCTCCGGGACATGTATAGAGTTAGGCATAGTTGACCTTAGATTTGGGACTATGTATGTAAGGATTTCCATGACTCACCATTGCATTGATTAGGAAGCATAATAGAGAGTTCTTTCACTTGAAGTGACTATCCTAGGTGAAGCATCATCCGAGTACCCCATCTTTATCGATTGCCTTGCCTCCTCCTTACTTTTGCTCTCTTACTTGTTGCTTTTAATTTCTGAGAATTGAATCATTACCACAATTATCATTGTTGATACTTCACATAGCTAAGAATCGAATTAAGTGTCTTTACTCCCTACTCCCTGTAGATTCGACCCCGCTCACCCGGGATTATTACTTCGACAAACCCGTGCACTTGCGGGATATACGCAAGGGGACCTTGTCAGCATGACACCAGCAAATACATCAAACCTAGTTGCACATGACAGTGAAATTGAAAGGACCTTGTATCGAAGACTTAGAGAAGTAGATGAAAGCACTAGTGAAAGAAACATCAAAATTAAGGACACAGAATCTGTAATCATGGCCGAAGAAAGATGTACTTTATCCAAATATGAAAGGCCGCAATTCACAAGAGAAGAATTCAGTGTGCAAGCACCATCCATCGCCACAAACAATTTTAAGATCAAGGCAATCACCTTCGGCATGATCCAAAATTTAGTCCAATTTAACAGTCTTGCAAATGAAGATGCCCATGATCATCTTTCCCGTTTTCTTCAAATTTGTTCTACTTTCAAAATAAACGGGGTGATAGAGGATGCGATACGGTTATAAGACACTATTTGAAGCTTATAAGAGATTCCAAGACCTTCTTCGAAGATGCCCCCATCATGTTTTGCTTCTTGGATGTGGGTTCAGATCAACTGCAATGGGTTGAACTATGCAACTCATCAATTAATTGATGCCGCAGTGGACGGATCTCTTAGCAACAAGTACCCAGACGAAGCCAAGCAACTACTTGAACCAATGGCAAGCAATGAGTCTCATTGGGCCTCAAGAGGTGCACCACAAAATGCGGCCGGAATTTATGAAGTCAATGTTAATGATGCCCTTGCTGTGAAGGTTGATGTGTTAACTTGAAAGCTAGACATGCTCATGGGTATTAGTTCGAAATCAGAGTCGGTGATGAGTTGTAGCACTTGTGGTGGAGGTCATGAAGTTGCCCAAATCAACATTATCAAATTAATAATGTTGATTTTATTGAGCTTCACTGAACCCCCTTTTATTGTTTTACCTGTTATTTACTCAAGTTGTTTTTGTTTTATTGAGCTTCACTGACCCCTCTCGTGTATGCGTGCAGATGGTCTTGTCAGTATGGGAATTGAGAACTAGTCATGGATATGACTGAGGAGCTTTTACACTTGGCCATGTGTGTTTCACAACCTATCGGAACATCACTCCTAAGGAGTTAGCTCCATCAAATGCAACACTAGGAGTCAGAGGAGTTTTATTTTGATTGCTTCTCCCATATATACTCCCAATTGATATACATTATGAGTGAACTTGCATGTATACATTGGGGACAATGTACAACTTAAGTGTGTGTGTGTGTGGGGGGAGTTTCATAGTGCACATGTATTTTATATTAGTTTTGATTGACATACATGCTCACATAGCCAATGGTGGTTCACTTTAGTTGCAATGATTATATTCTTGACTTTAGGAGACTTTTGAACATTGAATGTTCTCATGCTCTAGTTCTTGCTTGAATTTCTAGGAATTTTTGCCCGATTGACACTTGTTGCACTACTCGCTCATTAAACTCTTTTGGAAACTCAAGTTTGATGTTAAATAGACTAGTTATAGTTGTTTCTTTTGTTAATTGGAAAAATAATGGAAAAAGGAAAAAGGAAGAACAAAATAGTTTTATTGTTTAATTATGTTTGTTGGCTGGAAAGAGCTACCACCTATGAAATATGAAGCTACTCTCATAAGTCGGATACTAATTATGCCCTAATGAGAGAAAGAGCTATCTCATAGGATGAGTGAAAGCTACCACCCTGGTAGAAAGAGCTACCATCTCGAGAGTGTGAAAGCCACCTTAGCGACCACTTTGAAAAAGGCTATCTTAGAGAATGTGTGAAGCTACTACCACCTTTTAATTTGTGTTACTTTGTGTAGATAAATATGTCCTTTATACTTAGAAATTTGAGGAGTATACTTTGGGTTGACTTGAGTGAGTTTGCACACACATTTACACAATTTCAGGTTTGTTGTCCTTTTTTATTCAAGTTTTTAGCAAGAGCATTGATTTTTTACATTTAATGTTAAAATTTCTCTTGCTTGTAGAATGCTCTCTTTGTATGCTTTGGTGAACCTAAGGCCAAGAACTTCCAATATTTCCTTCGTCTATTCTTCAATGTTTTAATTTTTGCTTGGGAACAAACAAAAGGTTAAGTGTGGGGGAGTTTGATAAGTGCTTGTGTGATAAGAATGCGAAGTGTTCTTTCTTTATGATGAGCATTACTTTTATCAGGTTTTAGCACTAATACTTGTGCATTTGTGTTACTTTCATGCATATAGGATTGTGAAGCCGAATGTTAAAGAAAGAAGCTAATATAGATCGTGAACACAGTATTTGGAGGAAATCTTGAGAAGGGTCAAACGCGAAGACATAAGTCGGGTTCAAGATGCGAGAATGCGTGCCAACCTCCGTGTATTCAAGCTAGCACAATGGTTTGGAAGGGCACAAAGGCAATCACATTCGAGTATCCCAGCTTGTGCATTGATAGCAAGATCTTCACAAATAACTCCGGTTATTGAAAAAAGCAAAGCGATCTATGATGTAAACGTGTGCCCGTTGATTTTACCTCAATGAAATCATGGATACGGGAGTGTTTCGGGCTGGTACTTAAGTAGGTACTATAGCAAATTATTGTTGCAGGTACTATTCATAGTCAGTGGAAAATGAGAATTCCAGAGAATCCATAAGGTCGTGTGGAAATTATCCACGCTAGTGCGGAAACTCCACAGGCCCATGTGGCAAATCCACAGGGGTGTGTGGATGCCCGATTCCAGCCCTATTTAAGCCGTGATTTAGCCCTGAGTCAGCATTCTTTTCTCCATTCTTTCCCAACTTTGAGAAAGGACTGCGGCTAGGGTTTTGATAGGTATTAGCAGGGTTTTTGGAGAGGTTTTTCAGCTTCGACACCATGCTCCACTTGGAAGAAGGTTATTGGGAAAGCTTTCGTCGGCACCGATCTGGTGAGGTGTGTCCTAGGCCGGACAAGGGAACCTTTGGAGGAGACGAGCCTTCTCCACAAGAACATCGTCATGACTATCGAGGGGGTTTTCTATGGATTACTTGTTTTTACATTCGATTTCATTGTTGATTGTAACTAGCTCCATGGAGAGTGATAAGTGCTTGTGTGATATGAATGCGAAGCATTCTTTCCTTATGTTGAGCATTACTTTTCTCGGGTTTTTACATTAATATGTGTGTTTTTATGTTACTTTTATGCAGGTAAGGTTGTGAAACCAATTATGAAGGAAAGAAGCCAATGTGGATCACAATGCACCGATTTTGGAGGAAATCTTGCTAAGGTTCAAACGCGAAGATATAAGTCGGGTGCGAGATGCTAGAGTGTGTGCCAACCTCCCCGTATTTGAGTTTGCACAGCCATTTGGAGGGGCACAAGGGCAGTCACACTCAAGCATTCCGACTTATGCACATAGAACAAGATCTCCATCAATTTATCCGTCATTAAAGAAGCAAAGCGATCCACGGCATAAACATGTTCCCGTTTATGTTACCTCGATGAAAAGTGGATTCGGGAGTATTTTTGGTACAGTACTGTAGCAGTTATTGTTACTGTTCACAGCCGGCCAAAAATGACAGTTTCAAAGAATCCACACGGGCGTGTGGAAATTACCCACGCCCGTGTGGAAATTCTGCACGGGCGCATGTACCGTACACGCCCGTCTAGTCGCCCAATTCCAGCCCTATTTAAAGCCGATTCAGCCCCGATTTTGGCATTCTTTTCTCCATCTTTTCCCCAACTTGTGAGAGGGTTTCGGCTAGGGTTTCGAGGGGTATTGGCCAAGGTTTTGGAGAGGTTCTACCGCTCATTCATCGTGATTCCATTAGGAAGAAGGTTGGTAGGGGAGCTTCGATAGAGGCTTATCCTATACCGGATGAAGGAATCCTTGGACGACGAGTAAAGGACTTTCCACAAGACCATCGACACGACCATCGAGGGGGTTTCTTTATGGATTCATCGCTTTTACATTCAATTTCTTTGATTGTACTTAGCTCCATAGAGAGCTAAACCCCTAGTGGGTACTTGGGTGATTGTGAACCCTAGGATGTACTCGTTTCATTGAACTTCTTTATTATGCTTTCAATAAATTGATGTTTATTGTGAGTTCCAACCTTGAATGCTTGATTGTATGAACATTTCCCCTAGAGTGACACTAGGGTTGAGAGTTCTTGTTGGTAACCTTGTGAGTGAGTGACACACCACGAGCGTTAGACAAAGCTAGGTTGGAAAGGGTTGAGAGGGTGAGTCGAGAGGTACAGGAGCGTCCCCTTTCCCCACCGACGTGATAGATTCTACCTTCGTTCCTTGAGTTCTTTGCGGGCATAATAGAGTGAATGGTCTAAGGGATGAACCTCCGTTGGGGCCTAGTTGCGCATGCAATGGAGTGAAGCGTTGAGGGGATCTTAGTATCTAGGGCTTAATTATGGCTAGGGACTTTCCGCCTGGACCAAAGGATTAGGTCTATAATTAGGAAGCGATTTATCACTTGGAATCCATAGAGCCCATTGCAACTTTATTCGAGTGCGAGGTTGAGAGGTTAGTTAATCTCTCCTCCGGGACATGAATAGAGTTAGGCATAGTTGACCTTAGATTTGGGACTATGTATGTAAGGATTTCCACGACTCACCATTGCATCGATTAGGAAGCATAATAGAGAGTTCTTGCACTTGAAATGATTTTCCTAGGTGGAGCATCATCCGAGATTATTACTTCGATTGCCTTACCCTTTTTCTTTATTCTTGCTCTCTCACTTGTTTCTTTTATTATTGAGAATTGAATCAATTTCACACCAATCATTATTGATCTTCCACATAGCTAAGAACTAAATTAAGTATTTTTATTCCCTACTCCCTGTGGATTCGACCCCGCTCACCCGGGATTATTACTTCGACAAACCCGTGCACTTGCGGGATATAACCAAGGGGACCTTGTCA
Organism: Dioscorea cayenensis subsp. rotundata; assembly: GCF_009730915.1. NCBI lineage: Eukaryota > Viridiplantae > Streptophyta > Magnoliopsida > Dioscoreales > Dioscoreaceae > Dioscorea > Dioscorea cayenensis. The sequence goes on along the minus strand of NC_052472.1, from coordinate 12,754,914 downwards.
GAGAGCTAAACCCCCCTAGTGGGTACTTGGATTTGTGAATCCTAGGATGTATTTGTTTCATTAAAACTTCTATTATGCTTTCAATAATTGATGTTTTATTTGAGTTTCAATCTTGAATGCTTGATTTATTGAATCCTCCCTTAGAGTGACACTAGGTTTGAGAGTTCATATTCGTAACCCTTGTCAGTGAGTGATACACCATGAGGGTTAGACAAAGCTAGATTGGAGAGGGTCGAGAGGGTGAGTCAAGAGGTAGCGGAGCATCCCCTTTCCCCTTCGATGTGATTTATTCTACCTCCATTTCCTTGAATTCTTTGCGGTTATAGTAGAGTGAATGGGCTAAGAGATGACTTTCCGCTGAGGCATAGTTGCAGAGGCAACGGAGTGAAGCGTTGAAGTGATTTTAGCACCTAGGGCTTAATTGTGACTAGGGACCTCTCACCTGGACCAAAGGGTTAGATCTATATCTAGAAAGAGGGTTTATCACTTGGAATCCCTAGAACTTAATGAGATTCTAGCCATCCGAGTGCGAGGTGTTGAGATTGTTCGATTTCTCCTCCGGGACATCGTATAGAGTTAGTCATGGTTGACCTTAGATTTGGGACCGTGTATTGAAGGATTTCCATGACTCATTAATGCATTAGTTAGGAGGCATAATAGTCAGTTTTTCACTTGAAATGATTGTCCTAGGCGGAACAATATTCGAGTAACCCATTTATATCGATTGCCTTATCTCTCATTTACATGTGCTTTTCTTTCTTGCTTCTTTTATTCTTGTCTACATTACATCTTGTCAACACAATCATTATTCATCTTCATTTGGTTAAGAAACAATTTAAGTATATTTACTCCCTACTCCCTGTGGATACGATACCCACTCACCTGGGATTTTATTACACGACAAACCCATGCACTTGCGGGACATACGCAAGGGGCGTTATCACTAATGATAAATGGAAAGATGTGGTGATCTAATGTGCAAAAAAAAGAATACTGGGGATGAATATGCAAGTGTTAAATAGAGGGAGATCTCAATCAATAAAGATGAGGTTCTCGGGCAATGCTCCCCCTAGGATCTAACATGAAGCTCAAGATTCACTAAATGCCTCTAAACCGAGTTTAATTTAGTCAAGGTAATCCAAGAACAACTGGTCCTCATCTCTAAGAAACCAGTACTAGTCCCGTACAAGGTTCTGGTGGAGAAATCACTTAATGTCAACACCTTACACCCTATATGACTGCAATAAGCTCTAGGGATACCTAGGAGTTAAACCGATTCCTAAAAATAGATCCAACCCTAATTCCCAGCCAAGGATCTGTAACCCCGTACAAGGTCCCGGTGGACAAATCTATCAATCTTACGCCTCACACCAAATATGGTTGCAAAGAGTCTAGGGAATACGTAGATAGGAAGCAGTCAATCGGAAGGGAAACCGGACACTCCACTATCTCATGACTCACCCTCTCAACCCCTTTTAACCTTGGTGTTCTAACTATAATGGAGACCTCTAACACCAAAGTAACAAGTCAAGCAATGTAGATTAATCATAAAGATCAATAGCACATGCAAGCAATGAAATCACAAGGTTAAACATAAATCAATTCGGAGTAACTACAAACATAAAGCAAATCAATACAAAGAGTAGATCCTAGGGTTCACATGCCCAAATACCCACTAGGGTTTAGCTCTCCATGGGGCAAGCCACAAGACAATGATTAATACAATGAAAAGCAACGAAAACCATAGAGAAAAACAACCTTGAATTCTTGATGATTGCCCTTAATTGGTAGTTCAACATCTTGAAGGATTCCTCTTTGTAGCTAGGTCACCAGTGGCTTTTTAAGTGCTATGACGGCGAAGGAAACTATCAAAGTTGGTGAAGAACACCCTTCAAATAGGCAAAGACCTCCACTCCAAACCCTAGCCTTCTCACCGCTCAAGAGCCGCACAAAAGATGTCAAAGAATATGAAAAAATGGCCTATTTATAGCCTAAACCCGTGTCTGTCACGTAACCCTACACGCTCATGTGGATTTTCCACGCACCCGCGTGAGTTGCAGGAATTTCCACATGGGTGGGTGAACACTAATTTTGCTATAGTACTACTATAGTAAAATTTCTAGAGTGCTTTGCTACAGTAGTTTTCACAAATGCGGTCCAAACATTCTCCTCTTAAGGCCACATAGTCAGGCACACGATCATGTGGTAGGCTATAAGACTTTTCTTCATCGACGTGTCTTCGAGAGATCTTGCAATCTTCACAAAGAGATGGAACATAAAGATGTGACTGCCTTTGTGCCCTTCCAATTAGTGAATTGACTTGAATCTCCTTCGAAGTTGGCACACATCTTCACATTCATGAACTCCTCTCATGTCTCGGTCTTTGAATTGCAGAAGAACTCTCAACATTATGCCTTTATAGCCTATCTTTGCTCCCTTTTAGTCTTTCAAGACATTCAAAACCTAAATGCACAAAAGAACACCAAATACACAATATAAGACATAAACCATGGTAAAAATAATGCTCAATGCATATAAAAAGCATATAAAAATATGTTTACTCAAGAACTTATCAATTACCAATGTAGATTCTCAACCCTAGTATCACTCTAAAGAAAAATCAATTCAACAAGCATTCAAGATTTGAACTTAATTAAAACATCAATTAAAGAAACATAATAAGAGTCAATGAAACAAAATCATCCTAGGTTTTATAAGTCCAAGCACCCACTAGGGGTTTAGCTCTTCATTGGCAATATACAATCAACAATGAAATCGAAAGTTAAAGCATGCAATCCATAGATAAAAACCTCTTCTAGTCCATATCGATGGTCTTGTAGAACCACCTTGTCTTCTCCAAAGGTTCCCTTGTCAAGCCTAGGGCACACCTCGCCAAATCAACGATGATGAAAGCTCCCACAATAACTCTCTTCCAAAGGAACGCGATGTTAAAGGCTGTAGGACTTCTCCAAAAACTAGCTAAAAGCCTCTCCAAACCTTAGTTGCGAGCGTCTTCCAAGATGGGCAAAAGATGGGAAAAAGATCTCTAAAAAATCCTCAAAATGTGGTATTTATAGGGGCTAGAATTGAGCATCCACATGGCCATGTGGATTTCCAGAACTCAGTTTTCTGCAAGCTGTGAATAGTAACTCCTATAGTACTTCACCAAAATGCTCGTGATTCCACTCTTTTCATCGAGGCCACATGAATGGGGACCATCCAAGCAGTAGATCGCGTCGCATCTTCAATGAAACCACATTGCGAAGCTCTTGCTAGTATTCACTTGAGCACAATGGAGATTGGCACACACCCACATATCTTTCACCACAACTTGTGTTTCACATTTGTTCAATCGAAGAAATTCATCAAAAATTGCATCTACGATCTATTTTTACTTTTTTTCTTCTGAAATAATCTTTACAAACCTAAATGCACAAAATAACACATAATACACACGCATAAGCGATAAAATCTGATAAAAGTGATGCTCAATGTAAGAAAAGAATACTTTGTTTTACTTATACACAATCACTTTTCATATGGGTGTTGTTCAAACATTTTTGGTGTGAGCAGGTAAGCAAGGCTTCCACCTTATGAAGACCTGATGAGCAACCAAGTACATCAAGCTAGTGACGTAAAACATGCACTTATTAGGATGCAACCCAAGCTTTTCAATTATTTTAGGATATTTACAACTTTTCATCCAATAAATTACATGCGTAGAATGTATATTCTCTAGTCATGATTTTTATTTAATATTCATGCCACATTAGAGTTTTGGTGTTGATTATGAACTTTGGGTGTGTTTAGAGTGTTGTGTATTCTTTTTGTGGAATTAATGGTTTTGGAGCTACCACTTCTAAATTTTATGAAGTTGTACATGACCAAGAATATGGGGGTGTGACTGCACCTATTCCTTATAGGTTATGGTAAAAAAATTCAACTAGGAAGTCATAGGGACACCCACACACCCGTTTGGCAGCCTTTATGCCTTCTTGGAACTTCACACCGGCACACACAACTGAGTGAGAGCTTGTGTGAAATATTTATGAGGGGTTGAGGGCCATAAGGGCATTCACACACCCATGTGGCCAGCCGTGTAACCTAGAGAAGGTCCATACAGCTATGTTGCTCAAGCATACGCCAGTGCGGCCCCATGAACTTAAAAGGGCTGACTTGTTCATTCAAACACACTTTGCCCCCTTTTATCTCCAAACATCTCCTCTCCAAGAGACACGCCTCTCCATCTCCCATAACTTTTTTCTCATATTTGAAAGGGGCTCTAAGTCTTTCGCCGGTTTCATCATCATGTGTCAGTATCATCTTCTTGTCAATAAGCCATCACCCTTCTCTAGCACACGATGGATTTTTTTACCAAATTTCACCATGTTTTCTAGGTTATAGCATGAATCTTGACTAGATAATACCTTTTCATGGCAACATATAGAGTTTATTAACCCGATCTGTTCACGTGTGTGTGTGTGTGTGTGTGTGATAATCTTTGCATTTTAAGCAAAGTCTGGTGGCCATATGGCCGTGTAACCTGGGGGAAGACCCTTGGGTTCAAATGACCGTGTGAATCCTATACATGGCTGTGTGACCCCCTGAAGCTTTTGATTTTGATATATTTTATGTTTTCTTCTCAGGGAATTACACCACAAGCGTAGCAGGTGCACCTAAGAGCCATCTCCACCGGAGGAGTTGTAGTTCACAGTGTGGGAGCACCAAGAGTGATATGAATGTCTTTGACACGACCGAATATGCGTGTAAACCGCAAGTGCACGGGTGTCGAAGTAATAAATCCCAGGTGAGTGGGTATCGTATCCATAGGGAATAGTGAATAGAAACACAATGATTGCTATCTAAATATGATGAGAATGAATCTATGGTATGATGAATGAGATTGATATAAAAAGAGATAAAAGAAATAAGAACGAGAGGCACAATAAAATTGAGAGGAAAAGCAATCGATTGAAGTGGGGTACTCGGACAATGCTCACCCTAGGGTTAATATTTCAAGTGCAAGACCACCTATTATGCTTCCTAAATGATGCTTAATGCGTCGTGAAAATCCTAAAACACACAGTCCCAAACCTAAGGTTAACCTTGACTAACTTTACACTATGTGCCAGTGGAGAAATCACTCAGTCTCAATGCCTCACGCTGTGCAAAGTTGCATGGAGATCTAGGGATTCAAAGTGATAAACCCTATTCCTATGTGTAGATCTAACCCTTTGGTCCAGGCGAAAGACCCCTAGTCACAATTAAGCCCTAAATACTAAACTCACTTGAACGCTTCACTCTGTTGCTCGTGCACCTAAGCCCCAGTGGAGTTGATCCTTAAGCACTTCACTCTATTGTGATTGTAAAGAACTCTAGGAAATGGAGGTAGGATAAATCACACTGGAGGGGAAAGGAGACGCTCTGCTACCTCTCGACTTACTCTCTCAACTCTCTCCAATCTAGCATTGTCTAACCCTCATAGTGTGTCACTCATCCACAAAGGCTACCAAGATGGACTCTCAACCCTAGTGTCACTCTAAGGGAGAAATCATTCAACAAGCACTCAAGATTGGAACTCAATTAAAGACATCAATTAAGGAAAGCATAAAAAAAGGTCAATGAAACAATAACATCCTAGAGTTTAAAAAATCCAAGTACCCACTAGGGGGTTTACCTCTCCATGGAATAAGATACAATCAATAATAAAATCAAAAGTAAAAATAAGTAATCCATAGAAAAACACCCTTAGTATTCGTGTCGATGGTCTTGTGGAGTGGCCTTGACAATGCCCCTGCGTATGTCCCGCAAGTGCACAGGCTTGTCGAAGTAATAAAATCCTAGATGAGTGGGGTATCGTATCCACAGGGAGTAGGGAATAAAATTAGTTAAATTCTTTCTTAACTAAGTGAAAGATGAATAATGATATATATGGCAAGATGTGAAATAACAAAAGTAAGAGAACAAGAAAAAGAGCGCAAGTAAAGGAGAAGGTAAGGCAATCGATATAAATGGGGTACCTCGGATGATGCTTCACCTAGGATAATCGCTTAAAGGGCAAGAACTCTCTATTATGCTTCCTAATCAATGCAATGGTGAATCATGGAAATCCTTACATACATACTCCCAACTCTAAGGTCAACTATGCCTAACTCTATACATGTCCCGGAGGAGAAATCGAACAATCTCAACACCTCGCCCTCGTATAGAGTTGTAATGAGCTCTAGAGATTCCAAGTGATAAATCTCTTCCTAGATTTAGACCTAACCCTTTGGTCCAGGCGGAAGGTCCCTAGGCACAATTAAGCCCTAAATACTAAGATCACCTCAACGCTTCACTCCATTGCAAGCGCAACTAGGCCCCAGCGGAGGTTCATCCCTTAGACCATTCACTCTATTATGGCCGCAAAGAACTCGAGGAACAGAGGTAGAATCTATCACGTCGGAGGGGAAAGGGGACGCTCCTGTACCTCTCGACTCACCCTCTCAACCCTCTACAACCTAGCTTTGTCTAACGCTCGTGGTGTGTCACTCACTCACAAGGTTATCAACAAAAACTCTCAACCCTAGTGTCACTCTAGGGGAAATGTTCATACAATCAAGCATTCAAGGTTGGTACTCACAATAAGCATCAATTTATTGAAAGCATAATAAAGAAGTTCAATGAAATGAATACATCCTAGGGTTCACAATTACCCAAGTACCCACTAGGGGTTTAGCTATCCATGGAGCTAAGTACAATCAAAGAAATCGAATGTAAAAGCAATGAATCAATAAAGAAACCCCCTCGATGGTCGTGTCGATGGTCTTGTGGAAAGTCCTCTACTCGTCGTCCAAGGATTCCTTCGTCCGGTATAGGATACGCCTCGATCGAAGCTCCCCTACCAAACTTTTTCCTAATGGAATCACGATGTCGGAGCCGTAGAACTTCTCCAAAACCTTGGCTAAGATCCCTCAAAACCCTAGCCGAAGCCCTCTTGCAAGTTGGGGAAAAGATGGAGAAAAGAATACCAAAATCAGGGTTGAATCGGCTTTAAATAGGGCTGGAATCGGGTAACTCCATGGTCGTGGACGGTACACGCGCAAACGGGCACACGTTCACGTCGTGAATCACTTGCTTCTTCAATGATATATATGTTGGTGGAGCTCCTGTTCTTGTATGCATAAGACGGAATGCTCGAGTGTGACTGTCTTTTTGCCCCTCCAAATGGATGTGCTCACTCGAATGCGAGGAGGTTGACACACACTCTAGCATCTCACACATGTCCTATGTCTTCGCGTTTGAACTTTAGCAAGATCTCCTCCAAAATAAGTGCATTATGATCCACATTGGCCTATTTCCTTCATACTCGGCTTCACAGCCCTACCTGCGTAAAAGTAACCTAAAAACACACATATTAATGTAAAAACCTGAGAAAAGTAATGCTCAACATAAGGAATGAACGCTTCGCATTCATATCGCACAAACACTTATCAAACTCCCCCATACTTAAGCTTTTGTTTGTCCTCAAGCAAACATTAAAACATTCTGTGCATCAATGAAGAAAATATTGAAAGTGCTTGGCCTTAGGTTCACCAAAGTATACAAAGATAGCATTCTACAAGTAAGGAAAATTTCAACACTAAATACGAAAAATCAATGCTCTAGCTAAAAACTTGAAAAAAAAGGATAACAAACCCGAATTTCGTGTAAGTGTGTGAACTCACTCAAAACACCCCAAGTTATACTCCTCAAAGTTCTAAGTGCAAGGGACTTATTTATCTACACAAGTGATTAAAATTTTAAAAGATGGTAGTAGCTTCACACATCCTCTAAGTTAGCCCTTTAAGAAACGGCCGCTAAGGTGGCTTTCACACTTTCAAGGTGGTAGCTCTTTCTACTCGGGTGGTAGCTTTCACTCATCCTACGAGATATCTCTTTCTATCATTAGGGCATAACTAGTATCTGACTTGTGAGAGTAGCTTCATACTTCATAGGTGGTAGCTCTTTCCACCCAACAAATACAAATAAACAATAAAAACTATTTTTGTTCCTTCTTTTCATTTTTTTCCTGAATTAGCACAAGAAAATAAACCTAACTAGTCCCTTTTAACATCGAACATGAGTTTCCAATAGAGTTCAAAGAGTGAGTAGTGCACTAAGTGTAAATCGGGCAAAAAATTCCTAGAAATTCAAGCAAGAACTAGAGCATGAAAACATTCAATGTTAGAAATTCTCCTAAACTCAAGAATACAATCATTGCAACTAAGGTGAACCGCCATTGGCTATGTGAGCATATAACAATCAAGAACAATAGCAAAAGATGTGTGCACTATGAAACTCCCCCCCACACTTAAGTTGTACATTGTCCTCAATGTACTCATGCAAGCTCACTCAAAATATATCATTCAAAAAATAGATGTGGGAGAAGCAATCAAAACAATACTCCCCTGACTCCTAGTGTTGTGTTTTGATGAAGCTAATTCGTTGGGGGTAGTGTTCCAACGAGTTGTGAAGCTCACACGGCCAAGTGCCGAAGCACCTTGGCCGTGCCCATGACTAAGTCTCAATTCCCAAGATGACAAGACCATCTGCAAGCATACACGAGGGGGTTCAGTGAAGCTCAATAAAACAAAAACAACTCGAGTATATAAAAGATAGAGCAATGAATACCACTCGAGACAACAAAATGAAAATAAACGAAGAATGAAAATCCTTTCTGAATATACAAATCCAAAATAAAATGTAGAAAATAAAATGCGAAAAATAAGAACAAAGAAAGTAAAGACACCTCAAGTGTCGGTGTCAATAGCTAGTACATCTGTTTCCGTTGCTGGTGAAGATGACGCTGGTGCTGCAAAATAAATGAAGATTGGCAAAGAAAAGATAAAGAGAAGCTTACCGACAAAATGAGAATGAAAGACTAGAAAACGGCCGGAAAACTCAATTAACAACCCTCTAAAACGACGGTGAGAGGTCAGGAGAGAGCAAGGATATGTTCTCAAAATGTATGAGGGTGAAAAGATGAAGAAACTAGAAAAGATTTTAAAGAAAACCTGCGGTTCTAGCATATCTGTAAATCCACACGGGCGTGTGGAAATTACCCACGCCCGTGTGCCCCGACCCACATGGGCAGACGCACGCCCCTGTGGACTCTCCATGCAACCGAGAAAATTCTCTTAGACCCACGCCCGTGCGAAAATTCCACACGGGCGTGGATATTCACAAGCCCAACTCACGAGGGGCAAACGACGCCCCGTGTCTTCTCGGGATGGAGAGATCCTCTGCAGAGATTCGCACGGGTGTGTGAAAATTATCCACGCCCGTGTGTGGTTCACAAGGTCGCCCTTAGGGGCGAGTCCATGCCCCTGTGTGCTCTCGGGATAAACCTCCCAACTCTGCAGGAATTCACACGCCCATACGGAAATTACCCACGGGCGTGTGACAGTCGCATGGTCATTCACGGGGGCAGCCGCACGCCCCTATGCCTTCTCTGGATGAGTTCGCAGTGCAAATCCACGGGTGTGCGGAAATTCCACACGCCCGTGTGTTTTCTCTGGATGCCTTAGAAAATTCTGCAGGCTCTGCAGAAAATTTTTTAACATGTTTACACAGTCAGAGCCTGTCCTAATATGTAAGTTTTACCAGTGAAAAACATGTGAAATAGCTCAAACGACTAAAACTTCCCCAAAACACATGAAAGCACAAGATAACACCAACGGTCCACAAGAAAAGCATAGCAATGGCCTATAAGAATCAAAACACCAACATTCAAGCTCTTATTCATGCAAACACTAAACTAAAAACTAGGAAAACAGTAATTACTTGGGTTGCCTCCCAAGAAGCGCTTGTTTTACGTCACTTAGCTTGATGTACCTCTGCCTTACCTTATGGAGGCTTGAAAAGAGTGTGTTCCTCCCGACTAGATATTGCATAGCTACTTCCTTTAAACCAAAAATCTACTTGCCAAGGTGGAATATTTGTTGGAGGGTCCAACCATCTTACCTTTGGCCTCCACGGAAATAATTTGGGCTGGGAATTGTCCAAGCTTAGCATAGGTGGGTCATTGGATGGCTTCAATCTCCTACCCACGTATTCTTCCAAACCCAAAATCTCTTTCTTGCAATTTATGAGTTGATTAATCCCAAAGAGAGATGCTTGCTCCATTACCTTAGGATTTGCATCTTCTTCACTTTCAACTTGAAAGCAATATGTCTTCACCAACTCTCCTTGCACCATTTCTTGCTCACAAACATACTGTCCACTCAAACAATTATCACATTGAATGAACGGTTCTTCTTGTATCCTCTCAATCTCGACAACATCATACTCATTCCGCCCCACTTCTTCATTGTCATTGTCTACCACATCTTCTCTATAAGGAATTTGACTTTCTTGCTCAAATACTTGTTGTTCCCTGGAGAGTGTGTCAAGTATCCCTCCTAGTTGATGCTCAAGGTTTTTATAGGAGGCTTCATGACATCTTCGTGTGGTCTCCATATTTTAGACGCAGACATCGGATGCTTCAATAAAGTTAGCTAATACTTTTTGTAACTGAAATGCATCCTCTCCGAGTATCTCACCCATTTGACATTCCTCTTGAGGTGCCTCACAATGTTGTTCACCATTATCGCATAATACGTTTGGGTAGCCCACTTCAATTGGATGATATGCGTTGTAACATGGAATATTTTGTTGTCGTGAAGTAACAATTCTATCAACTTTTTTACTGAGAGCTTCGACTTGCAAATATAGAGCAACGACTTGGTCAATCATTATTTAAAATCCTTGCAAGAAAAAATAAGAGATGACAAAAGAAAAAAAACAAATGAGAATGATGGAAGAATAAGAAAGTGTGAAATAATTTTTTTTTTTTTAAATAAATCAGAATGGTGATAGAGAAGAGATGTGAAATAGAATGAACGGTAAATAGCTAAGAAAACAAAGTGCAATGTATCTCTAAACGCCTAGCTCCCCGGCAACGGCGCCAAAAACTTGACAAGATCCCCTTGCTAATATCCCGCAAGTGCACGGGCTTGTCAAAGTAATAATCCCGGGTGAGCGGGGTCGAATCCACAGGGACTAGGGAGTAAAGACACTTAATTCGATTCTTAGCTATGTGAAGTATCAACAATGATAAATGTGGTAATGATTCAATTCTCAGAAATTAAAAGCAACAAGTAAGAGAGCAAAAATAAGGAGGAGGCAAGGCAATCGATAAAGATGGGGTACTCGGATGATGCTTCACCTAGGATAATCGCTTCAAGTGCAAGAACTCTCTATTATGCTTCCTAATCAATGCAATGGTGAGTCGTGGAAATTCTTACATATATAGTCCCAAATCTAAGGTCAACTATGCCTAACTCTATACATGTACCGGAGGAGAAATTGAACAATCTCAACACCTCGCCCTCGCATAGAGTTGCAATGAGCTCTAGGGATTCAAAGTGATAAATCTCTTCCTAGATATAGACCTAACCCTTTGGTCCAGGCGGAAGGTCCCTAGCCACAATTAAGCCCTAGATACTAAGATCACCTCAATGCTTCACTCCATTGCACGCGCAACTAGGCCCCAGCGGAGGTTCATCCCTTAGACCATTCACTCTATTATGGCCGCAAAGAACTCGAGGAACGGAGGTAGAATCTATCACATCGGAGGGGAAAGGGGACGCTCCTGTACCTCTCGACTCACCCTCTCAACCCTCTCCAACCTAGCTTTATCTAACGCTCGTGGTGTGTCACTCACTCACAATGTTACCAACAAGAACTCTCAACCCTAGTGTCACTCTAGGGGAAATGTTCATACAATCAAGCATTCAAGGTTGGAACTCACAATAAGCATCAATTTATTGAAAGCATAATAAAGAAGTTCAATGAAACGAATACATCCTAGGGTTCACAATCACCCAAGTACCCACTAGGGGTTTACCTCTCCATGGAGCTAAGTACAATCAAAGAAATCGAATGTAAAAGCAATGAATCCATAAAGAAACCCCCTCGATGGTCGTGTCGATGGTCTTGTGAAAAGTCCTCTACTCGTCGTCCAAGGATTCCTTTGTCCGGTATAGGATACGCCTCGATTGAAGCTCCCCTACCAACCTTCTTCCTAATGGAATCACGATGTCGGAGCCATAGAACCTCTCCAAAACCTTGGCCAATACCCCTCGAAACCCTAGCTGAAGCCCTCTTGCAAGTTTGGGAAAAGATGGAGAAAAGAATACCAAAATCGGGGCTGAATCGGCTTTAAATAGGGCTGGAATCGGGCAACTCCACGGGCGTGGATGGTACACGCGCCCGTGCGGAATGTCCACACGGGCGTGGATAATTTCCACACGCCCGTGTGGGTTCTCTGTTTCTCTGATTTCTCGACTGGGTGTGAACAGTGCTGCAACAGTAATTGCTACAGTGCTTCTATAGTGCTCTGCTACAGCTTCGACCTGAATAACTTCACAATTCCATACTTTCATCGGGATAACGCAAACGGGCACACGTTCACGTCGTGAATCACTTGCTTCTTCAATGATATGTATGTTGGTGGAGCTCCTGTTCTTGTATGCATAAGACGGAATGCTCGAGTGTGACTGCCTTTGTGCCCCTCCAAATGGATGTGCTCACTTGAATGCGAGGAGGTTGACACACACTCTAGCATCTCACACCTGTCCTATGTCTTCGCGTTTGAACTTTAGCAAGATCTCACACTCTAGGTGCCATCCTAGCTCTAGTTGTTTTATATTTTTCAAAATTTTTGTCTGATTACTTCATGTTGCACTTCACTCACCCATTACAACCCTTGTATGCACAATCCTTAGTTAAAAAGAGACCTAGATTTTTATTGAGTTTCAAAAAAAAATGTGTAGATAGGGAGGTATAAAGAGCTACTACTTGTGTAGTATACAGCTACTCTCATCAAGTAAGATACTATGTATGCCCTAATGAGAGAAAGAGTTATCTCATCGGATGTGTGAAAGCTACTGTCTCAAGAAAGATGGTAGAAAGATCTACCGCATCTAATGCGTGAAAGATCCTTTTAGTGTCCACTCAAGGAAACGTCTACCTTATAGGATATGTGTAGCTACTACGCATTTACATTCAAAATTATTTGGTGTGAGTAGGAAATAAGTCTCTTGAAATAAAAACTAATGTAGTGGACAAGGGAGTGCCATGGGTGAAATTCTCATATACTCATGCATTTGGATTCCACATCTTAGTGTTAAATAGACCACTCTAGGATGTTAGAATTTTACTTGTATGCTGTCTTGTGAACTAAAAGCTAAGTGCTTCTTATCTTCCTCCTTCTGTGTATTGACTTATTTGCTGGAGGACAAGCAAATGCTTAAGTGTTGGGGGATTTGATAATTGCTTGTTTGTAAATATTTTGCTATGATATTTTGTATAGATTGAGCATGGTTTTTATCAGATATATGTTCTCATATTATGTGTATTTCATTCTTTGGTGCAACTAGGGTGTTTGAAGGCCATTTTATAAGAAACGACGCAAAGATGGTGTGGAGCAATTTTGGAGCTTTTCTGCAAGCCACAAGGCAATCACACGAGCTTAAGAGACTAACATGGGCTTATGTGCTAACTTTTGTGAGTTTCAGTGTAGCTTTTGAATGTCTAATGGGCATAGTGACAGCTGCATGGTCGTGTACCATCCGGTGTATATTTTCCAAAAAAGATGTCCAAGATTTTGGTGACACAGAACTCCACACACCCCACCACATGGTTATGTGCCAGGCATGTGGCCCCACAATAGTTGGCACATGGCCTGACACATGGCTGTGTGTTTCCACATAGGCGTCAACACAGGTAGTCACACCCATATGTGGACCACAAATAACAAGTTATAAATAGGGTTGGTTTTTATTATTTTCTATCGTTTTGCGCAAGTTAGATTCAGGAAGGCGGCTAGGGTTTTGAGAAGGTGTCTTTTCATTGAAGGAGAGGTTTCAACATTAACCTCCATTGATTGCATCATCGTCAATGTCATCAAGGGAGTCATCCGGACTAGATTTGAAGCAAAATACCTCTTGCTAGTGATGTTATCTATTGGAGCTTGAGGAGCTATTCATAGAGAAAATCACTCACAGATTCTAAGGGGATTTCTTCTATTGATTTGGATTACATTCATTCATTATTTTAGTTAACATTGCGTTGCTCTATGGAGAGTAAATTGACACGTCCGTATATGCGTGTAAACCGCAAGTGCACGGGTGTCGAAGTAATAATCCTAGATGAGTGGATATCATATCCACAGAGAGTAGAGAATAAATACACTTAAGTTGTTTCTTAAATAATGTGGAAGATGAATAGTGATAAGTGTGACAAAATATGAAATAACGAAAATAAAAGCAATAACATAGAGAGCACAACAAAAGGAGAAGGTAAGGCAATCGATAAAGATGGGGTACCCGGACATTGATCCGCCTAGGACAATTGTTTCAAGTGCAAGAATCCTTTATTATACTTCCTAATTGATGCAACAATGAGTCATGGAAATCCTTAATTACATGATCCCAAATCTAAGGTCAACCATGCCTAACTCTATACATGTCCCGGAGGAGAGATTGAATAACCTCTCAACCTCGAACTCGCATAGAATTGCAATGAGCTCTAGGGATTCCAAGCGATAAACCCTATTCCTATGTATAGACCTAACCCTTTGATCCAGGTGGAAGATCCCTAGCCATAATTAAGCCATAGGTGCTAAAATCACTTTAGCGTTTACTCCGTTGCACTCGCAACTAAGCCCCAGCTGAAGGTCACCCCTTAGCAAATTCACTCTACTATGGCCGCAAAGAACTCTTGGAACGTGCAGGTAGGATAAATCACAGTGGAGGGGAAAGGGGACGCTACGCTACCTCTCGACTCACCCTCTCAACCTTCTTCAATCTAGCTTTGTCTAACTCTCATGGTGTGTCACTCACTCACAAGAGTTACCAACAAGAACTCTCAACCCTAGTGTCACTCTAGGGGGGTATTCGTACAATTAAGTCTCTAAGATTGGAACTCACAATAAACATAAATTAATTGAAAGGATAATAAAGAGATCCAATGAAACAAATATATCCTAGGTTTCACAAATACCCAAGTACCCACTAAGGGTTTAGCTCTCTATGGAGCTAGATACAATCAATGAAATCGAATGAAAAAACAAAGCATCCATAGAAAACCCCCTCGATAGTCATGGTGATGGTCTTGTGGAGAGTCCTCTACTCGTCACAAGGGTCCCTTTGTATGGCTTAGGATACACCTCGCCGGATTAGTGCCGATGAAAGCTCTCCCACTAACTTTCTTCCAAACAGCATGTGATGTCGGAGCCGTAGAACCTCTCCAAAGCCCTAGCCAATACCTCTGAAAACCCTAGCCGCCGTCTTCTATCAAGCTAGGGAAAAGATGGAGAAAAGAATGCTAAAATTGGGGCTGAAATCGGCTTTTAAAGGGCTGGAGTCGGGAATCCACACGCCCATGTGGGCGCCCCTGTGGATTTTTCACACGAGTGTGTGGAATTTCCACACGTCTGTGTGGATTCTCTATTTTCCTATTTTCTCGGCCGGCTGTAAATAGTGTTGCTGCGGTATTTTTATTACAGTGCTTTCTACAATACCTTGCTATAGTACCGACCTGAAATACTCCCAAATCCATACTTTCATCGAGGTAACGCAAACGGGCACACATTTACATCATGGATGACCTTACTTCTTTAATAACAGACATGTTGGTGGAGATCTTATTCTATATGTACAAGTCAGAATGCTTGAATGTGACTACCCTTGTCCCCCTCCAAATAGTTGTGCAAACTCGAGTACGAGGAAGTTGGCACACATTCCTGTATCTGGAATCTGACCTGTGTCTTCGCGTTTGAACCTTAGCAAGATTTCCTCCAAATTAGTGCATTATGACTCACATTGGCTTCTTTATCTCATAATCGGCCTCACAACTCTACCTGCATGAAAGTAACATAAATACACCCATATTAGCATTAAAACCCGAGAAAAGTAATGCTCAACACACGGAAAGAACACTTCGTATTCTTATCGCACAACCACGTATCAAACTCCCCCACACTTAAGCTTTTTCTTGTCCTCAAGTAAAGACTAAAACATTATATGCATAGATGAAGGAAACATTGGAACTGCTTGGTCTTAGGTTCACCAAAGCATACAAAGAGAGCATTCTACAAGTAACAAAAATTTCAACACTAAATACGAAAAATCAATGCTCTAGTTAAAAACTTGAAAAAAAAGGACAACAAACCAGAAATCATTTAAGCGCGTGAGCTCACACAAAACAACCCACAGTATACTCCTCAAAGATCTAAGCACAAGGGACTTATTTATCTACACAAAGTAACAAAAACATTTCAAAGGTGGTAGTAGCTTCACACATCCTCTAAGGTAGCCCTTTCCAAAGCGGCCACTAAGGTGGCTTTCACAGTTTCGAGGTGGTAGCTTTCACCCATCCTATGAGATAGCTCTTTCTCTCATTAGGGAATAACTAGTATCCGACTTATGAGAGTACCTTCATACTTCATAGGTGGTAGCTCTTTCCACCCAACAAGCACAAATAAGAAATAAAACTATTTTGATCCTTTTTAATTAACGAAAAGAAACAACTATACTTAGTCCCTTTAACATCAAACTTGAGTTTCCAAAAAGGGTTTCAAGAGTGAGAAGTACAACAAGTGTTAATCGAGCAAAAAAATTCCTAGAAATTCAAGCAAAAACTAGAGCATGAGGATATTCAATGTTAAAAATTCTCCTAAACTCATGAATACAATCATTTCAACTAAGGAGAACTGCCAATGGCTATGTGAGCATGTATATCAATCAAAACTAATATAAAAGATGTGTGTACTATGAAACTCCCCCCCACACTTAAGTTGTACATTGTCCCCAATGTACTCATGTAAGCTCACTCATAATGTATCTCAATTAAATTCAAATGTGGGATAAGCAATCAAAACAATACTCCCTTGACTCCTAGTGTTGCATTTGATGGAGCTAAGTCCTTGGGAGTGTTGTTCCAACGGGTTGTGAAGCTCACACGGCCAAGTGCCGAAACACCTTGGTCGTGCCCATGACAAAGTTCTCAATTCCAATGATGACAAGACCATCTGCGCGCATACACGAGGGGGTTTAGTAAAGCTCAATAAAAATAAAACAACTTGAGTATATAAAAGATGAAGCAATTAATACAACTCGAGACAGCAAAATAAAAGATAAACTCAGAAGGGGAGTCCTTTCTGAGAATACAAGTCTAAAATATAAGTGCAAAAGTAAAAGAAATGAAAAAGAAAATCAAGTGTCAATGTCTTGCTCTGGCTCCTTTGTTGCTACTGGTGCTAGTGATAAAGTACATGGTGGGTCAACCGGTGCTGGAATAGCGGAAAGAGGTGCTTGACATGCCGGGGAAGTTCTCGACCGTAGGACAAATGATGAGGCGACGTCTCGCTCTAAATCCACTTTAACATGTCAAAAATGTGGAGTGAACTCCCAGTGTCTTTGTGTGGCTGCGTGAGTCCGAATCTCGACAATCTCGTCCAAGCACCCCCACGAGCACTCTCGAGCCTCTCAAAGCCATCATGGGCTCGAGATGGTGAAAACATGTGTCTGGGAGGGTGGATCCTCTATCATCGAGAGTGCAAGCACGTCGATCTCCCCTCATGTTGTGACTCTAAAGATGGTTGAGACCCCTCTGCGGCAGGTTCATCATATACAAGAGGCTCTCGTGGGGACATATTCAACACATAAACACCACCCGGATATTTCTTGATCATACCCATGAGTCACATTGTTTGTAGCCCGAGGGGTGCTGGCACTATTGTTTTCTTGGCCCCTCTGATCGTGGCTCGTAAACCCATCCCCAAGGTGAGTCTAGTAATGTATGGCATCGAGAAAATGACACCAAGCCTAGGCAATTGTTCTTCGTGCTTCAAGTACTCCACTAAGATGTGTCCCAAATGAATCGGCTCGTTTTGTACCATAGAGTATAAATATAGAAGTTCACCTTGCTTAGGACTCCTGTACTATCTCCGTGACCATTCACTTACCTACTCAAGATGGCGTGAAGATATCTATAACTAGGTCGAGAAAGGCATGAAGCCTTAGACACTCCCTCGGTTCATATCATCCTTACCACATAGTATTTTATATGCTTTACGGGGAGTTAAGCCTCCGAGAAATGTCAATTAGTGAGATCCTCATACTCCTACTATCTCTGTAAACCGCTCAGTCATATAAACCAAGCCCTAGCGGAGGTGTGTGGCGCTCATCCTGTGATGCTACCCAAAGCTCGAGGCCGGGTGCCAGTCGGCGCTATCAAAATGAGCATAAGAACGGTCAAACTCAAATGAAGCGAGCACCTCTAATGTGAGTAGTCGGGATAGCGTGGGTCACGAATAATCAATAGCTTGCTCTAACTACCAACCGATAATAACTCCTCGACCTCATCAGCCATGTCATGTGTTAACCGTACCTCCCTAAGAGAGATCACATCTATTATTGGTGTCTGACCAAACTTAAGCTTCACTAGTCGCTCAAATCGAGCTTGATGTTAGGGAAGTGTAAATTCCATGCTTTCTGGTTCAGGAGTAGGCTCTCTAGGACGCTTACCAGATGCCTTCTTCGATCTGGGAGCCATACCTGCAAGTATTGGAAAAGGAATCGATCAAATTCATTCATAACTTAATAATGCAAGAATCCACACAGTCGTGTTGAAATTCCACACGCCCGTGTGGATTCACGGGCATGAAAACCGCACGGCCCTTTGTGGCAAAATCCACGAATACACCTCTTCCTCCATTGTAAAGCTCATTAAAAGCATATCACATTCATTTTAGCATGAAAATGAGGCGCATTCGCCAATTTAATCAAAGAAAAATTGAATAAAATTGACTTAGTGTAGCGACAAGATAAAACAAAGATTTACCGATGAGATGAAACTAAAACCCCTGAAATTGGCGAGAAGCTCAAACAATCGACGCAAAATAGATAGCGGGGAGGGTCGAGAGAAGGTCAAAAGAATTGTTCTCGAGTTTTTGGAGGTCCATTAATGAGTAAAGCTCGAACAGGTTTATAAAAGAGGAAAGAGTAGCTCTCTAATACTTTTCAAAAACCACACGGGCATGTGAAATTTTACACGCCCGTGTGCCTCGACTGAGAGATTCGCAGGCGCACTCACGCCACATGGCTCTCGAGAAACACTCAACCTCTCTAAATACAGACCCATGGCAGGCGTGTGGAAATACCACGCCCATGTGCCCAACCCACAGTGGCTGCCGCACGCCCCTGTGGCTTCTCTGTCTAACCGAGAAGAATCTCTACGTGTTTCACACGCCCATGCGGAAATTTTGCACAGGCGTGGACATTTAGAAGCCCAACTCACAGGGGCAGCCGCATGCCCCTGTGTCTTCATGGGATGGAGAGAGCTCATCTACAGAGATCCGCACGGGCGTGTGGAAATTACCCACGCCCGTATGTATTTCACAAGTTCGCCCATAGGGGCGAGTCCACGCCCCTATGTGCTATCGGGATAGTTTGCCAAGTCTCTGAGAAATCACACGCCTGCGTCGGAGTACCCACGGACATGCGAGAATCACAAGGTCATTCATAGGGGTGAGTCCACGACCCTGTGCCTTCTCTGGATGAGCTCACAGTACAAAACCACGGGCGTGTTAATTCCACACGCCTGTGTCTTTTTTCTAGACGCCTTAGAAAACTCTGCAGGCTCTGTACAAAATTTCTGAATATGTTTACAAACTCAGAGCCTGCCCTAATTTGCAAACTATACCAGTGAGAACATGATAGATAGCTCAAAACGACCAAAACTTTGTCAAATTCACATGAAAACACTTTGTGAAATTACAAGTCCACAAGATAATCACAGCAAAAGCATCTATAAATCAAGACACCAACACTCAACAATTTATTCAAGCAAACACTAAACTACCAAATTAAGAAAATAGTAAACAATTAGGTTGCCTCCCAAGAACGCAGCTTTTGTTAAACATCACTTAGCTTGATGTACTTTTGTCTTACCTCAAGGGGCTTATAGATGAAGGTTGCCCTACTCACATGGCTTAGAAACATGATGAGCAAAAGTCTCTTTGAAGATAGAGAAAGTATCAGGGCTTGGAACCACATAGCAATGATTCATCAATTTGTTCGGGTTCACACACGTCTCCATGACCTGCAGAGTTTCGGTAGCGTCTCTAGCCCTCTTCAACCCAGGAGCACCTTCTTCATTATCACGGTGGAGTAGATGCTACATCGCGAACCAACCATCATTGTTCCTTTATTGTCCCCTCTCTTGGTCCCTCTACATGTCCGGTTGAACATTTCCTGCATATATTCATCAACAAACTCACGCGGTAGTGTCTAGAAAATACAAAAATATCATTGAAATCAAGCGCAACTGCATGGCTTGATGGCGTGGTATGTGAGCTCTGTCATCTCAACTCTCAATGTTAACTCTCCGTCAGTCCATGTCAATCACTGCTTTGGAAATGCTGCAAGAATGACTCCCAAGTATCTAAGTACATCCAGCATCCTCGTCGACGTCTAGACACCACAAAAGTCTCCCAGAAAATATGTACTTGTCCACCTTGACAAACACATGCTTCAATGATACCCTCGGATGTCTCATTGCTCGATCCACCAATTGCAAATTCATCCGAGTGGGCCTAGGCTCTCCCAAGCCTAGCTTACAGAAAAGAAGGATATGGCATGGCGTTGATCTCTCCCCGGTTCGCCAATGCCATTTCTTCCACCCAAATTGGCAGTATACAAGGAATGATGAAGCCATGCGTCTTTCTTCTTGTTCGGCATATTCTTTTTGCAACACCGCCGAGCAAGAAGAATCTAAGATCGATGGAAACAACGGGCCTCCAACTTCCTCTTGTTGGTTAACAAATCTTTCAAAATTTTGCTTACTTAGATATTAGAGCCAATGCCTCCAACAAAAGAATATTGATGTGGAGTTGTTTGAACAAACTCGGGGAACTTCTTCTCTTGTTCATCCCCTTGGTCGTCTTCAATCTAGAGGATAAGGGAGTTTCTTGGCTTGAGAGCTGAGGGTGCCATCTCCTTCTCTTTGCTTGCTCCCTTCTCAACCTCTATAACTTTGGGTGCGTGTTTATTGGGCTTCTCACTTGGAAGCTTACAATTAATCTCATGACCACTTCTTAAAGTGATCGCTTTCACATGCTCTCTAGGGTTGGTCTCGATGTTACTCGGCAAGCTTCCTTGCGGCCTTTTCCGATAAGAACTTCACAATGCACTGCTACTTGATTTTCTCAAGATTATACAAACACGCAGCGTGGTGAGGCCCAGACTCGCTGCAGTTAGACATGTATGTCGATGATTGCACAAAACCTAGATTAAGGCCTTCTCCAAATCATTCATTCGTGTCTCTAAACTTGAAAACTCTATTTTCCATGTTTGGGGCCTAGCATTGTTGTTGGAAACCAGGGTGGCCCCATGGCATTTTGTGGACCTTGGTTGCTCCACGAGAAATTGAGATGACTCTTCCAACCGGATTGTAGGTGTTGTTATATGGGTTTCCTTGATTCCTCATAACCTTACCTACAAAATTGGCATTCAACCCGAAGATGCATCACCATAGTGATCGAGACCGGAGGGGAGCATGTCCTCCACCACGGTGTATGTAGTCACGGCGACACTCTATCTCGGGTTAGGCGATCTAACTTACTCAATGATTCCACTCAGGCCGCCAATGAGGTTACTACTACATGTATCTCATGGAGCGCGTGCTGCCCTTTCTTCCCCCAGCATTCCATTTGTATATGTTAACCGTATTATTTTCAATTGACGGACGGCCTCACCGGGGTCTTGCTACCCTGAAAGATACCTCTGCGCCTCATCCAAGAGTTGCCTTGTACTTTGCAGTTTTAAACCCCGTTATAAAAGGTCTAAACAATCATCCACTCGGGGAATCCATGTTGCGGGTACTTTCTCAAGAGCTCCTTGACCTTTCCCGCCTCAAATAGGACTTCAATACTAATTGTACAAGGGATGGATCTCATTCCTAAAGCTGCAGGATTTTAGGGAGGGAAATAGCAGGCAGAAAAGCTTCTACCATCTTCCCCATGTGGTAATTGATGCTCTAGTATGCTGAAGTGTAGCCCTTTGCTCGCTCTCCCTTTCAAGGAAAATGGGAAGGCTCTCAACTTTATGGCATCATCCGTTACCCATTTATCTTAAGCATGTCGCACACCTTAAGAAAGTTCTCTATATGATTGTTCGCATCCTCATCGGCCAAACCAATAAACTATGTGGATTCTTTTGCAACATGTGGATGAATGAGAGGCTTGACGAAGTTCTCAAAGTCAGTGATCGGGAGAATGCAGAATGCTCGATTGTGTCCTAATCTCAAGGTGCAGCATAATCCGAGATAATGTCCATCACACTCATTCTATTCGCCATGTGTAAATTCTTCTATTTCCATCGAGAATGATTAAAACCTGTTCTTTTACGAGGTTCTTTCTTTTCTTCTGAGTGATGCGTTCGAGCTCGAGATCTGCTTCAATCAATATCAAAGGGTTCCTCGGGTCATAACTGCGGTACGCACCCAAAAGAAAAAACAAAAACTAGGTGATAATAGAAAAGAAGATATGAAATAGAATGAATGAATAGCTAAGAAAACAAAGTGCAAAGTATCTCTAAAGCGCCTACTCAGCACGGTTTGTCAAGTAATAATCCGGATGGTGAGTAGGGAATGAAAAACATAAGTTGTTTCTTAACTGAAATGTGGAAGATGAATGAGTGATAAGTGTGACAAATTATGAAATGAAAAATAAAAGCAACAAGATAGAAGCACAAGTAAAAGAAGGTAAGGCAATCGATAAGTATGGGGTGCCGGATGATCCCGTCACTAGGACAATCATTTCAAGTGCAAGAATCATCTATTATACTTCCTAATTGATGCAACAATGAGTCGAGAAACTCCTTTAATTACATGATCCCAGAAATCTATATTTAACCATCGTGACTCTATACACATGTCCCGAGGATAGATTGAATAACCTCTCTAATCCTCGCACTCTACGTAGGGCGTGTAATTGTAAATGAGTCAGAGGATCCCAGTGAAGTAAACCCCATTCCTATGCCTGGGCCTAACCCTTTGGTCCGGTGGAAGATCTCTAGCCGCACTAATTAAGCCATGCAGTGCCAAATCACTTCAGGCATGCTCCTTTACAAGGTCATCGCAACTAAGCTAGCGGAAGGTCGCCCTTTAGCCCGTACGCTACTATGGCCACAAGGAACTCTTGGAGCGTGGAGGTAGGATAGATCACACTGAAGTGGAAGGGCACGCCTCCGCCACCTCCCCCACTCCCACCCTCTCAGCCCTCTCCAATCTAGCTGTCTAACTCTCATGGTGTGTCACTCACTCAAGCAAGAGTCACAACAAGAACTCTCGACCCTAAGTGTCAACTCTGGGCGAGTATTCATATGCACCGTCAGTTTTCCAAGATTGGAACTCACAATAAACATCAATTAATTGAAAGCATAATAAAGAGATTCAAGTAAGCTGAATACATCTAGAGTTCACAAAATACCCAAGTACCCACTAGAGGTTTAGCTCCATGAGAGCTAGATCACAATCAATGAAATCAAATGTAAAAACAAAGCATCCATAGAAACCCTCGAGAGTGGGTCAATGGCCTTTACGCAGTCCTCTACTCATCAGCAAGGGTCCTTTGTTCTACCTAGGATACACCTCGCGGATCGGTCCGACAAAAGCTGCTTCCACTAACCTTCTTCAAGCGGCGACGTCAGGAGCCATAGAACCTCTCAAAGCCCCTAGCCACATACCTCCTCAAAACCCTAGCCATCCCGCCTACTCTCGAGTTGGGAAAAAGATGGAGAAAAGAATGCTGAAATCGGGAACTGAAATCAGCTTTTTATTGGGATCGGAATCTACTGCACCTGTGGGCAACCCCATGGATTTTTCACACGGGCTTGAATGTGATTGCACTTGTGCCCCTCCAAATAGTTGTGCCAACTCGAGTACGAGGAGGTTGGCACACATTCACTACATCTACGGAACCGAGCCTATGTCTTCACGTTTGAACCTTAGCAAGATTTCCTCCAAATTACGCATTCGACCCACGTTGGCTTCTTTTATCTCATAGTCGGCCTCACAACCCTACCTACGCATGAAAGTAACATAAATACACCCATATTAGCGTAAAACCCGAGAAAAGTAATGCTCAACACAAGGAAAAACGGTTACATATTCTTATCACACAACCACTCATCATAAATCATTTGGGGTACTTGGGGATGTGAACCTTAGGATTTATTTTTTGTATGAGTTAACTTTATCTATCTGTAATTTGATATTTTTGTTTAGTTTTAAACTTGTATTTTAATGCCATGCAATCCATATTAGTGAGATACCGATTGTATGATTTAATCACACTAGTAATGTGTCCATGAGGACACTCACTAGAGTTAGATTCCTGCAAAGGTTGGCGAGGGTTGAGGAGAGTGAGCCTTGAGGAGATGAAAGCCCTTTTCCTTGATTTGATTAATTCTATACTCGCAATCCTCAGGGTTTCGCAATCATGTAAACCCTAGTGAGACACATGCACGGGTTTGTAAAGGATATGGGTGGATCATCTTCTAAAAGGACTGGCTGATTTTAGGAATCATGCTAATCAATTTAGTTATCGAGAGCTCCATGTAATCATATTTGGTTTGAGGCGAAGAAAAGAGATTTACCATTAGAACCTCGTATGGGACTGGTGCTAGTTTTCCTTGAAAAGAGGGACGATTATGTGATCGCTACCCATGACTCAACCTATCTTGATTAGGAAGCATTAGTTAGATCTTAAACTTTATGAAAATCATAGGGGGCATTTATCGTACCTATCTTGTATTGATTGGACCGCTGCTATCATTGCCTTATTACTTGTTTGCTTCGTGATTTCTGCAATTACTATCTAGTTTATCATAACACTACTTGAGTCGAGGTTAGATATTAGAGAATTGGGAAGATACTTGTGCTCTACGTTCCTTGTCGATGCAACAACTTTTTCCCCACAGTACATTATACTAATTTAGTTGCACTTATGGTAATGGCTACGATGAGGTGTGTCACTAAACCTCTTCGGGTTCTTGGGCATGTAGGATTTATTCTTGTGCAATTTAACTTTTTCTTTCCTTAGTTTGAGATTTTATGTTGAGCTTCAACATTGTGTTTTAATGCCACATAATCCGCCATACTAACAAAGAAACTTGGTATAGTGTTCCAATCAGCATCAATTGTCGTGAGATTCACATGGGCTGACATTGTTTTGGTTTACATCAAATTGAAGAGTTAGACCTCCCTAAATGAGATGGAGTCTCTTGATCTCTTATTAAGGAAATGAAAAGCTAACGGAAGAGGGGAGTGTGGAAGTTTGACTTTTTCCCTACTCTTTTATTTCTCTTTTGATTTTTCTTAAGGTATTTCATGTGGGCATGAGTTCCTTTGAGTGTCCTCTTGTGTTGGGACCTTAGTTAAGGTCTTTAGGAAGGTTAAAAAGTGGAAGAAGAACATTCAAAAAGAATATAAGCAAGGTTGGGCCTTGTGGGTACCTAGGTTGCCCATAAGAAAGAAAAAGATAATTTATGTCGGTAGCATGCGGCCGCATGACGGCACAGCATAGCGATCCCAAGGCTATGCAGGCGACCATGCGACATCATGAGCTGCCTGGCAAACGCCCTCGGGGTTGGGGTCTATTTAAGGGGTTTTTCAAGCTTCTGGGCTCTTCATGAACCCTTTTCTCTCCTTCTTCCTCCACCTCTAGAGCCTTCATTTCTCCTCTTCAAAATCATCATATTTAGACCTCTAAGCAAAGAAAAAGTGGAGATTTTTCTCCTCTCTCTTGAAGAAGAGCTTCCTTTGGTTTTATGAGCTTGGAAGTGGGTTCCTTTCTCTTCATCTCCTCCTACTCTTTTACAATTTCTTTTGGGTTTATGGTGGAAAATCTTGGGTTTTTATTTGGATTTTAAAGTTTAGAAGAACTTTAAAGTTGTAAAAACCTTGATTTGAGTGAGAGGATTGAGGAGATCTTTTCGTCTCCTAGGTTAGACTTATTGTAGCACAAACCAAGTTGGGTTTCTTTTTGCTTTCTTTGTTAGTTTTGAGAGTGGTGAGGTTTTATTCTTGTAGGATCTTCTATATGAGTTAGATTCGGAACCCTGAAGTAATCTTTTCCCATTTTGAGCATTTTTCCTTCATTTCTACTTGGTTAAGTTATTGTTAATGGTTGTTGCTTGTGTTAGTTTGTTTAATTGCTTTAAGGAGGTGAAACTTCAAGCAAGGGAAAAGAGCCAGTAGAGTAGTAACACCGGAGTTTATAGCTTGCCAAGTTTGTGAGTGGGAATTTACTAAATAAAGTACTATAAATCATGCATGTTTTTGTATGTTTACATTTCATTCTTGTCCTTCAATGATGACTTATTTTAATAAAAATTTTGAAATTCTTTTTTTGATGTTTGTAAATCATAGTTAAATCATGATTTTGTTATTTCCAAAAATTTCACAAAGGACATTTTACTTTGTTTTGAAATCTTATTGTTGATGAAATATTTCATAAGGATGTTTTCATGGAACTTGGTATCTTAGTTATGATGTTAAATGAGATGTGCAAACTATGTTGAACTACATTTGAATGATGTTATACTTGAAGTGTATCTTCAAGGATTATTGATAAATTTATGTTTTCTTAATTAAAAAGGTTTTCATTGAAGATGATATGATCAATTTGTTCACTCTTCGAGTGAAAGTTGTATATATGAGAAATTATGAGCTCTTGATGAGACTTATTCTATTGTGTTGATGTATCTACTAAACCTACAGGTTGAATATTGTTTATTCATTTTGATGGTGGCAATGGGGCTGAGCTCCATTACTTACTACAATAAGGGATAGAGTTTCCAAGGGCCGACCTAGTTAGGATAGCATGGAGTACTCAGATGAGGTAGCACCCGTTCAGGGGGCATGTAGAGAGCCTGAAAGGCGTGCAGGGTTTGGTACCCAAAGTCACTACATGGGTTCCCCGATGGCCAATGCCAAGATACACACATCTTGGTTACTCTTGACCTAACCGGGGCCACAGTTAGCGATGGAGGGTTTCCGAGGCTATTTAGGATACTATCGATTATTTTTATTTGTTGGATTATATATTTCTAAACATTACGAGATTGTGAGCTATTGAAAAGAAGGTTTGAAATTTGAATTCAGACTTGTATGAATTCTTGCATGATTTCAAAAAGTTTTATCATGCATTTCACTGATGACAATCTAAACGCTTATGTTATACTTGTTATTTAAATTATCTTCATTATTGTGGGAAATTGAGATATGTTTTTGATATTACAAATCGTTGTAGCACTAACTATTGTGTGGAGGCTCATATGGTTGCGTGGAGGCACATGATAGACACATGTTTATAAGTATAAATAGTTCTTCCTTTAAGGACTTTTTGGAGATGTTTGATGGCTTTTAAGAGGCAATGTGGCTATGACTTTTTAGAGGTCTTTGGTGAATTTGGGGGCGTTTATTCACTAATTTTCATAGATTATTCTTAGTCATAACATTAAGGGAGCCATCGGCGGCCTAGCTTCAGAGATTAATCCTTCAAAATGTTGAATGACCCATCAAGGCCATCATCACTAATTCAAAGGGGTTTTATTCGATTGTTTTCATTGATTTAAATTTCATTATTTGTTTTGTAATTTTCCCCATGGAGGGCTAAACCCTAGTTGGTATTTGGGCATGTGAACCCTAGGATCTTCTTGTTGTATTGATTTACTTTATATTTTTCTATTAAATCTGAGTTTAATTGAGTTTCATTCTTGCTTTCTTATTAGTTTGCTTGCCTTATATGATCTTATGGTTGATTGGTATGCATGGTTTGTTTGCCTTGGTGAGAGAGAGGTCTCCATTTGTCTTAAAACTTCAAGATTGAAGAGGGTTGAGAGGGTGTGTCATGATATAGTTGAGTGTCCCAGTTTTCTTCCTATTAGTACATTCTATCTTTGTATTCCCTAGGCTTTATGCAACCATATTTGGTGTAAGGCATGAAATAAAGAGATTACTCCACCAGGACCTTGTAGGGGATTAGGAATCTTGCACCTAGAAGTAGGGTTAAGTCTATCCTTAGGAATCGGATGTACTCTTTGGAATCCTAAGTACATTGCTCATATGTGGTGTGAGGTATTGAAAATGAGTTATTTCTCCACTGAGACCTTGCACGGCGGACTAGTGTCGGTGGTTTGGAGGTAGAAACCTATTATTCTTGGATTTCCTTGACTTGATTGACTCGGTGTAGAAACACTTGGTAAATCTTGCACTTAATGATAAATCCCTAGTGGGAGCATGTACCCGGGTTCCTCATCTTCATTGATTGTCACTTTCCTCATTTTACTTTTTCCTTACTTGCTAAAGTGACATTCCTTATTCTTGTGATTGAGTTTATTTCACCATATTCTTGATTTTGACTAGATAACTTAGAAGTAGTTACTACTAATACTTCGTTCACCCGTGGTTGACTACATGACTCATTGGGTACCTTATTATTTTGACTTTTTCAGTGCACTTGTGGTACACACACACACAGAGGTGTGTCAACCGATATGAGGACGGAAAGGCATTTGGTTATAGAGACAAAGCTAGCTAAGGAGAATATTGCTAGCGAAAAGAAGTGCAGAGATAGATCAACTTTATAAGAAGAGTGGGTGAGGGTTCATCTATGGCCACCTACGCCCTCGAGCTTTGTGAGATCTCCACCACTACTGGTGGTGACAGTGAGATACACACATTTTGACAATCCTCTTAGTGTTAGGGGCCGGAAGCTAGCAACCCGAGTGTCGGGAACTGTGAAGAAGTCTCATAAAAGAATAGTGTCTAGCTCCTGTGAGTACTTCCAATATGAGTCACCTTTGGTGATAAGTGTCTACAAATAGATGTTTTCATGTATATATACGTATTCACTTTTGCATATATTTTTGTGAGGTTTGATGCCGGTTTTGCGCTTAATCAAATCTACTATTTGCTTTGTGAGGGCATAAGAAAGCTATGGAGAACAAGAAGATGTCATTTTGGGTGAAAAGAGAAGAAAACATGAATTTCATACTACCCCTACACTACCAGGTGTGGGGCCGTGTCTATTGTAACCAATAGAATGATTGGATGGTTTGCCCGAGTTTCCATACTACCGATATCGGGGCTGTATAGAGAGCCGTATGCACCTCGTATAGAACGTGAATCTAGGGTTTTGGGTGCTATATGACCCCCATACGACATCGACCCGTATGACCGGAGGTATATATACTACTAATTTTTAGGATAGAAAAGGAACTTTTGGCTGAGACTTTTCTTTGGGCATATTTTTGGGAGACACTTGAGGC